>NC_065451.1:214520194-215120194 GCF_917563875.1 Diabrotica virgifera virgifera | reverse complement strand
CTGGTCTTAGTCTCAGCATCCGTTATGGCTTGCAAATTGTAGAAGCCTCGGAGCGAATACTCATAATCATATATTGCCAAAGCCCGAACAGCCACGGTAAAGTAATGTTTTTATTTATTTATCGGCCGCTGACTGTTTGATAAGGTTAACAACATTTTATTCAGAATTAGGCGAACATTTAAGTAGCTCAGCAGAGTAATTAAGCTCAACACAACATCTTTTGCACTCTTTACATAGAAACAACATGTTAATATATAACACTTTTATTCCTTTAAATTTGTTTTAAGTTTAAAATAAATGCCAACTGCGCGACATAGCTTACGTAGCACATGTTCAGTGTTAACAAAAAGCATTATTTCAACGAAGAATATTTAACGACGCGACGGCCAGACTTGCATAGCGATGAAATTTTTACAAACTTCTTGGAAGTCTTGAAATTTCTTGCTCAAGCACTAAAGTATGTGGAAGTTCGGAAACTTGAGTTTATGTAAAAGATAGCAATTTTTGTCAAGACGAAAGTGCCTCTATCTGAAAACTAACCGACAGAAAAACGTCCTAACGTCTTTCCTGTTTTAATTTTGTTTGTCTTTAATTCCCAAATAAAATGAAAAGTTGATATCAAAACAGCTGGCTGTTAAAAACATTTTAGTAAAGTAATTTTAGTAATGTTGTTAAAGAATAGTTGGCAGTAAAACGACTTTGAACACTAATACTTAATAAAAAAGAATGTGTGTGTACTTTGTACGCACGTAAGAAGATATTCTTCTATTATATAATAGGTAATTTAAACGAAGTAAATATACTTAAAAGGTTCATCATCATTCTCTTTGCCTTATCCCTATGCGGGGTCGGCTTCCCTAATTGCATTTCTCCACACAATTCTATCTTGGGCCATATCAATGTTAATCCCCTTTACCAACATGTCCTGCCTTATCGTCTCCCCCCAGGTCTTCTTTGGTCTTCCTCTCCTACTCCTTCCAGGAATCTGCACTTCAGCTATTCTTCGTATTGGGTGGTTAACGTCTCGACGTTGAACATGACCAAACCATCTTAACCTATGCTCTCTCATTTTGGCATCAATTGGTGCCACACCTAGACTTCCCCTAATATACTCATTTCTAATTTTATCCTTCTTTGTCACTCCACTCATCCATCTAAGCATTCTCATTTCCGCCACATGCATTCGCTGTTCCTCTTTCTTTTTCACTGCCCAACATTCAGTTCCGTACATCATAGCTGGTCTTATGGCTGTTTTATAGAATTTTCCCTTCAGCTTCATTGGAATTTTTCTGTCACACAACACACCACTCGCTTCTTTCCACTTCATCCATCCAGCCCTAATTCTACTGCATGCATCTCCATCTATTTCTCCATTACTCTGTAATACCGATCCTAGGTACTTAAAACTATTGCTTTTTACAATCATTTCACCATCCAAAGATACCATTTTATTTGTAGTAGCTCCATCTTTAAATGAACATTCCAAATACTCTGTTTTTGTCCTACTAAGTTTTAAACCTTTTTCCTCCAGAGCTTGTCTCCACTGTTCCAGTTTTTGTTCTAAGTCTCTTTCACTATTTCCTACTAACACGACATCATCAGCATACATTAAGCACCATGGAATGTTACCCTGTATTTTCGCTGTTATCTGGTCCAAAACTAATGAGAATAAATACGGACTAAGCACAGAACCTTGATGCAATCCTACTTTCACATGAAATTTATCAGTCTCTCCCACACCTGTCCTAACACTAGTCGTTACTCCCTCATACATATCCCTCACAATCTTTACATATTCACCAGGGACTCCTTTCTTATTGAGTGCCCACCACAGAATCTCTCGAGGAACTCTATCATATGCTTTCTCAAGAT
Organism: Diabrotica virgifera virgifera; assembly: GCF_917563875.1. Classification (NCBI taxonomy): domain Eukaryota; kingdom Metazoa; phylum Arthropoda; class Insecta; order Coleoptera; family Chrysomelidae; genus Diabrotica; species Diabrotica virgifera. The sequence continues at coordinate 215,118,322 of NC_065451.1, read as the reverse complement.
CAATGAATACCATATGAGCGTTTGTTTCTTTACTCCTGTATTTTTCCATCAACTGCCTTATAGTGAAAATTGCATCTGTTGTTGATCTACCCTGCATAAAGCCAAATTGATTCTCGGATATTTCGGTCTCTTCACGTATCCGTCTATCAATTACTCTTTCCCATATTTTCATGGTGTGGCTAAGCAGTTTTATAGCCCTGTAGTTTGTACATTGTTGTATATCTCCCTTGTTTTTGTAAACAGGTACCAGTATACTGCTTCTCCATTCGTCTGGCATTTGTCCAACTTCCATAATTCTATTAAATAGACCTGCTAGCCACCTTGTTCCTGTCTCTCCCAATGCTCTCCATACTTCCCCAGGAAATAAAAGGTTATTTGTACTTATTTTATTTAAAACTCGAACTAACTTTCTTATCTGCCACTTTCAAAAAAGAAGAATATCTTCAAAAATTATATAATAATATACTTACAATCATAAAATCTACAAAAAAAAAATAAAAAAATAATAACTTGCTTGGGGCTTGAACCCACTTCACGTCTACCGCGCCGTACGAAAGTTGACGCCATTTCAAACTGCACTAAACTCTCGTATACGTCATGTGGGAATATGCACAAACTAAATGTTTACACCATAAATTTATATGAATTTATTAAAATTATTAGTTTGATTTTTGTCGAAATAAAATACAACAAAATATAGAGTAAGAAAACGATATATGAGATGAAGATTTGTAGAAAGTTTGTTCGTAATCAGATTATGTAAATTAAAGCATTGCCTACTAATAGGTAACTACATTATTTTGTTTACATTTTCCAAATAGATAGGTATTGAAACTATTAGGTATTTCCAACTGAAACATTTAGAATTACGTACCTGCGGCTTTTAAAAACTATTTAAAAAGTCACTATAATTATAAATTTGATTTTATTTCTGTCCACACATCAATAAAAACTAATATTATACAATATTTTTGTTTACCGATAACCTCCATATTGAACAATTATTGACAGATCATTTCAAAATTTCAACACCCAATCAGAGCCCGTATAACAACTAATACCATACTGTCGGTGTGCGCATGCGCGCGGATCAATCAAATTTTACCCTCAATCGATTCGCCGCTAAAGAAGAATATCTTCAAAAATTATGGCTGTTGAAGCAAGATAGCTACAAAAATATGAATTGGTTAAAAACAAACTATAAAAGTTTATAAATGTTTGAATACTTTATGTCGGCAAAGGCCACACCTTTTTGACCTTCAAATACCTTCTGGTTAAAAAACTCACTTCCACTTCCTTCCAAAAAATCATTTCATTTTCCGCCCTCTCAAAAAAGTCTCACAATAAATATCTCGAATCTCTCGCTCTTAATATTTTTAACACCGTGCGTCGTCAAAAACTTTAGTTCTCATTCTCTCTCGCTCAGGTTTTATATGAGGAAAGTAGTTTTAATTAAGTAGTAAGAGTTCTTATAGTTAAATTAATAATAAGTCAGGAATTAAAAATTAGTCCAGTTTATAATTTCACCCCCACAAGAGACGAACAAAATCAGTAACCTACATCCAAAATCCTGTAAGAACACTCAAATTCCACTGGTCGTCACAAGGGTTTGACGTCCAACAAAGAAATTTATGGCATAACACCCGCTTTTCTCTATTTGGTCCTTCGAGCCTGATTACAATTGCTTCAAAAAGAAATTGCTTTAAATTTGTTTAAAGTTTAAAACGAAGGTCAACTGTTCTTCATAGCTTACTTCTATGCTTCTAGTGCTTCTTCTAGCATTATTTCAAAGAAGAATATTTAACGACGCGACGGTCAAACTTGCATAGTGATGAAATTTTTAAAAACTTCTTGGAAATAACTATTTTAAATGGGAAATAAGTCACAATTTTATTAAAGAAGTGATTTTATTAACGTTTCGACGTCCAAATTGGATGCCGTTGTCAAAATACAAAAATTATTAATAAATAAACAAAAATTGTGTTACTTGGTAAAATATTCTTCTAATAATTTATATCATCTGCAGAATATCGTAGAATGTAGATGGTTGGATGGTATGTAGAATAAAGATAGTTCATTCGATTACATAAAATCAACCCCAACTCAAGAATATAGGAATATTAGGTCTTACATTTAGTTTACTCTCAAAACTAATACCAAATTCTGACCTTAATATACATAATTATGTTATTTTGAATTATACATATTATTAAAAATACATAGACCTATAAATAATACTAAAATATAAAATATGTACTTCTTGGAAGTCCTGAAATTTCTTGCTCAAGCACTAAAGTATGTGGAAGTTCGCAAACTTGAGTTTATGTAAAAGATAGCAATTTTTGTCAAAACGAAAGTGCCTCTATTTGAAAACTGACCGACAGAAAAACGTCTTTGCTGTTTTAATTTTGTTTGTCTTTAATTCCCAAATAAAATGAAAAGCTGATATGAAAACAGGGGGTGAGACTTCGTTACAAACATTTTTAGTAAATCTAAAAATAAAACACTGAAAACGTTTGTTTTCTATACTTCCACAAAATTTATTACAACTATGTGACTACACCTGTTTCGGCAGAGTGGCTTTCTCAAGTGATTTAGTTTACTATGTGTTTGCCTTTTTAAAGTCTTTAGCTGAAGAGGTTGAGGAGTGGCGAGCTGTTTGTCTCGAGTTGTAATTCACTTTACACTTTTTGTTGCTAAATGCACTATTTTGCACTATTTAAACGCTATTTATGAAAAATTAAAACAAATAAATATGGCTTCGTATTTTTCTCAAGGAAATGAAAACTGACAAAGAAAGTGACAGAACGAGCTGAACGAACGACGTGCAGAAACCTGCAGAAATGAGACTAGCAGTGCCATTCCGTTGAAGAGCGCAACCTAGCAAACGTGCGTTGACCTTACATATCTCTGTTACATTGCTAGGTGGGGGTGTGCTATGTTGACACTGAGCTTAGAAGGGCGATTTGCCCCAGTACTTGGAGGGTGAAGCGGGTGGTACCGGGATAGAAGGTCATTTCAGTAAAACACGTCTTTTAGGCACATCATATTAAAACTAAACATTTGGCCTTTGTACATATTTACAGCATTGGCACTGTTACATTTCAAAGATGGACTTAAGAATTAAAAATATTTTACGTGTTCGTACAATAATTATTCGAACAACTCTGTAATTGCTTTTTCTTTTGGCTCTTATTGTTCTTGATATATTTGCTTAAGTTTTTGTTTGTTCTGGAAGCTGGTGTTACTCCTTTCTTTTTATGTGTATGGGTATTTTTGTTGATATATAAAATTTATGGAATGATTCTCTTCCGTTTCTACTGTATATTAGATATTACTATGTGATCAATAACAGTCTCATTTTTGCACGAGAGGTTAATGAAATGGTGACAAAATTAATTGGAAGTTCTGTCCCACAAAATACATGGAACGTTTTCGTAGTCTGAGGTTCCAAATTTTTAACCTGTTAAACAATTAAAACTTCCCTTGTTCCAGTGTTTCATACATCAAAGATTGTCCGACTAGATACCGTTAAGCTCTTAACAAATTTTCAGCTTGCTATTAATCAACCTTTTTTTGATACGCAGGATCCAGGCCTATAACGTTGTTAGAGATCTAATTGGTAATAAAACGACTTGGAATACTTCTACCGTTACTTAATAAAAAAAATACGGTTGTTGGAGCAAGACAGCTAAAAAAATAATGAATAAATCTGCCGTGGTTGTCCGCTACGACCTCATTTCGTTTCCTACAAAAGAACCGTCTTTCATCATCGGAATGAGAAAATTATGTCGACAATCCCATCAGCTAACAAAAACTAGGCTTTGTGCAGAGGCAGAACTAAAAAACGCACCGCAGGATTTTGCAATTTTCGCATAATTTCGGAAAAGAATATCGTAAAATTATGATATGGTGCTGCAAATGACGGGTCTTGAGCCTCGTCTATCTTTACATCCTACGTTCATTTATTTTTTCATAAAAATTTCAATGAGATTTTGTGTTACATACTTGTTCTCCTTGTTTATTTATACATACATACTGTTATGCTCTGTATTTCTCTCTGTTATGAGATTGATCAGCAAATATTTATTTTGATTAATTACAAAATTATTTTAATTATTACTTATGTAAAACAAAACCGAAATTAAATTAAATTTTCTAATATATTTTATTCTCAGGGCTATTTAAATTTTAATGCATTACCTTCTAGTCCAGAAAGCCACTGCGCATCCGCTAGGAAAAATATTATAATTCGGATTTTTTGCACAATCTTGCTCAAGAAGGACCCCTTTTAACAAATTTGCATGTTGCCAGGACCAAAAGTTGGTCAAAAATTTTTTAAACGTTTTTTTTTTGTTTATTTCCTAAAATTATTTTTTTTGCATGGAACAAATTTTTTTTAGGTTTTTCGGATCATTCCACACAGAAAAGGTCTTTAGTGACTTTTCTCTAAAGTTGATAGTTTTTGACATATAAGCGATTAGAAAATGAAAAATTGCGAAATCGGCCATTTTAACCCTCAAAAACTATGTGAAAAACTGAAAATTTGAATGTTGCCAAGGTAGGTAGATATTCTTTAAATATCGATTGATGAAATCCCGAAGAGTTTTTTGCAATACAATATTAAAAACTCATTTGTTTTTTAATTGCTAATCAAGCGTGCGCGACACTATTTTCCACCGACAGTATGGTGCAAATGAAAGGAATAAATTCGTTATTTCGTAAACCGGTGACTTTAAGGAAAAATCTCAAAAAAGGTCGGTTTTTATTTTTAAGTAGTGATATTGTGGCATATATAGTATACTAGTGACGTCATCCATCTGGGCGTGATGACGTAATTGATGATTTTTTAAAATGAGAATACGGGTCGTGTGCTGGCTCATTTGAAAGGTTCTTCAATTCTCTATTCAGTAATATAAAACTGTACATAATTATTTATACAGGGTGTCCAAAAATTTTTTATTAAATTAAATCATTTGGCAAATTCACAAAAAAATTAAATTATTGGACACCCTGTATAAATAATTATGTAAATGTTTATATTACTGAATAGAGAATTGAAGAACCTTTCAAATGAGCTAGCACACGACTCCTATTCTCATTTAAAAAGATAATCGATTACATCATCACGGCCAGATGGATGACGTCACTAGTATACCATGTATGCCACCATATCATAACTTAAATAAAAATCGACCTGTTTCGGGATTTTTCCTTAAAGTCGCCGGTTTATGAAATGACGAATTTATTCCTTTTATTTGCACCATACTGCATACACATGCAACGGTGGAAAATAGTGTCGCGCACGCTTGATTAGCAATTAATAAACAACGGAGTTTTCAATATTGTATTGCAAAAAACTCTTCGGGATTTCATCAATAGATGTTTAAAGAATATCCATCTACCTTGGCAACATTCAAATTTTCAGTTTTTCACATAGTTTTTGAGGGTTAAAAATGGCCGATTTCGCAATTTTTCAATTTTTAATCGCTTATATGTCAAAAACTATCAACTTTAGCGAAAATTCACCAAAGACCGTTTCTGTTTGCGATGATCCAAAAAACCTAAAAAAATTTTGTTCCATGCAAAAAAAATAATTTTAGGAAAAAAACAAAACAAAAACGTTTAAAAAATTTTTGACTAACTTTTGGTCCTGGCAACATGCAAATTTGTTAAAAGGGGTCCTTTTTGAGTAAGATTGTGCAAAAAATCCGAATTAGAATATTTTTCCTAGCGGATGCGCAGTGGCTTTCTGGACTATTCGGTTTGTGGCTTCCAGTATCTCTAGTTGCTTACTTCATCCAGGGACAAAAGAGGGAAATTAAACACACTCGATGTCATATAAATGTTATAAATATTTTTTATTTTTCCAATATACCATAAATATAAGATTTAAAAATTATACTAAAATTCAATTCTGTTGCAACTATTTCTCATCTAATAAATTAAGCTTTAATTCTGATATCTCCTTTGTTTTAACAAAAATTTTATTTAAATATTTCGTTAAACTATTCTTACAAAAAATACTAAAATTTACTTTTCTCCCTTTGAATTGATTACTTATTTCTTCTTTAAATTTTGGAATAACTAAATTATGCTATAGAACTGTCCAATAAAAAAATTAAGCAAAAATGGTGTGGATATAAAACAACTCTCTCCGTTTCACAAATAATTTGACTAACCTTTTTGTTTCTTCTTTATTTTTTCTCCCGGATTGTGTAGTCCTCGATTCTCCCACACGTGCTCCTAGGATGTTGCGAAATGTCCTTCTTGTCCAAACTGCTTCACAAAAAAACAAACAGGAGTCGCTCGAATTTTCTACTCAGTTTTCTCTATGCTCGATATCTTGTGCAAATTGATACCAATCGGCTAATCGTTCTAGACAGAAAAAGGAATCTCCTCGGATACAAGAAAAATTAACTTCTCAACTCGGTTAACGATTTCGTTTCAACACGATTCTGCTCGCAATGGCCAACTTCACCACTTTTACCGACTTCTCACTTTCCAAAAACTGGACTGCTCTCTCCAGATCTTAATTACACAGTCCCCTTTTTCTCTCCTCAAAATCATATTCAACACTTTCGTCCCTTCCATCCATCTTTCTCCGCCAATCACAAACATCATCTCTACCCACTACATCCATATTTTCATTTCTTAAGAACCAATTAATTTTGTAGACAACTTTTCCGTTTTGTTAAATTCTAGGAGATACCGAATTATTTTCGTTGTTTCAAAATGCTAAACAAAAAGCCTTATTATAGTCTGGTCGCTAAACTCAGACGCAACTGGCTACATATTTTAGTCGATAATTTTTTTGTTTTTTGGAAATTTTGCAAAAATTGGCGAAATTACTAACTATTTAGTGATTATTAACTATTTAGTAATTATTTTTTGCCAATTTTACTAAAATTGGCAAAATTACCGACTAAAATATCTAGAAAGTTGCGTCTGAGTTTAGCGAACAGACTATATATATTATAGCCTTATATATATTATATGTTCTAAATATTATATTCCTTATTATATTCTAAACTCAATAAATTTGTTTACTGCCTATCCTTCTAAGAAACATTTATAAAACGTCATTGTTCATTCCAAAGCGAAATAAATGTACTTTCTAATTTTACCGCATAATTGTATGTCCGTTCAGAGAACCATTAACAAATCACCTAACGACTTCACTTTCCGTGAAAACACTGTTTACTAACTAAATTATACTATTTACAATTGTTGGTCATATACAGGGCGATAAAAATCTATGATCTCGTGGTCTCTGATATAAATTTATTTTCTAAATTTTTCCCATAAAAATTATACAACAATACATAATCTTTATTTCTTATACCGGCTGACGCCAGTGTCGAAAATCAAATTTTACATTTCAAAAATAAATATATATACTTATACAGTGAGCACGTAAAGGTTGGAATAAATTCATTTTCTCGAGAATGGACGATTTTGGTAAAAAATCCCAAAACAGGTCAATTTTTATTTTCAAATTGCGACTTTTTGACATATGTATCATACTAGTGACGTCACCCATCTGTACGTGATGACGTCATCTACAATTTTTTTAAATGAGAATAGGGGTCGTGTGATAGCTTATTTGCAAGATAATTCAATTCTCTATTCAGTAATATAAACATTAACTAATTATTTATACAGGGTGTCCAAAAAAAATTTTTTTTGAATTAAATTTATTGACAAAAGAAGAATTTGTGTAATATATTTAACTTAAAATACATTTTACTGCTGTCAGAAAAAACAGGAAATAATGTTTATTTGACAAATAAATATTGTTTTTGCATAAACTCAATATTAAAGCCGCCACCCACCTTCCTCTTAACAGTTTGAACATTTGATTTAAGCGAAAAGGAATGATTATTTTCCAAATAAACATTTTTTCTGTTTTCTGAGAACAGTAAAATGTATTTTGAACTAAATAAATTACATTCATCCTTCTTTTTATGTCAATAAATTTAATTCAAAACAATTTCTTTTGGACACCCTATATAAATAATTATGTAAATGTTTATATTACTGCATAGAGAATTAAATTACCTTTCAAATGAGCTATCACACGACCCCTATTCCCATTTAAAAAAATAATCGATGACGTCATCACGCCCAGATGGGTGACGTCACTAGTATGATATATATGACAAAAAGTCGTAATTTAAAAATAAAAATTGACCTCTTTCGGGATTTTTTTCCAAAATTGTCCATTCTCGAGAAAATTAATTTATTCCAACCTTTACGTGCTCTCTGTATAATAACTACATACAGCCTAATTAAAATCTAAAAATAAATTATGATTTTTTTATCGTGGCGCTGCAGTATAAGTTTTTCTCCATTCTCTTCTGTTGTTTGTCAAAGTTTTTGCTTGCCTGAAGTCTATATTTCTATTCGTCATAGCCTTCTTAATGGTGTTGTTCCATGTTAGCTGAGGTTTGCCTCTTTTTCTTTTGCTTTGCGCCTTACACTCCCAGACTATTTTAGGAAGTCTCTCATTTGGCATTCGATTCAGGTGACCAAACCATCGCAGCTGATTTTCTTCAACTCTATCCTGAACTGATTTTGTTTGCAAGCGCTTTCTGTTATCCTCGTTTCTTATACGATCCCTCCTGGAGACTCCAAGTACTCTCCTTGAGAATTTCATCTCCACAGCCTGTATTCTCGAAGCATTACGTTGGTTTATTATTCATGATTCGCTGCTATAAGTTAGTGTCGGCACGTAGATGGAATTAAAGACCTTTAACTTAGTCTGTCTCGTGAGTTCCTTCTTATTGAGCAGAGCCTTCCCTAAAGAATGAAAAAGTCTTTCGGTGTTTCTTATTCTGCTGTCTACTTCTGTTTCAATATTTCCAGTTTCGTTAATGAACCCTCCTAAGTATTTGAACCATGACACTTTATTCAATTGTTTCATCGTCTATTGTGATTTGGAAATCTTGTTGATGCGGTATACTCATTACTTGTGTTTCCTGGCATTTATTATTAGTACTCTGTCTCCGAATGATTTATTCCATATGGCCAACTTTTATTGCAGTTGTTTATTTTCTCTTTTAATTCTGGACCTTTCGTTTAGTAGTTTTGTTATTCTTCTTCATTACCTTAAGCTCTGTGCTGGGAGAATGCAAGCAGCCCTTAACATAGTTGACGACTGGCGTAAATAGTTAATGCTCAGAAAACACAAATCGTCAACTTCACCAAAAAGAAAACACTACAAGGCCTAAAACCACCGGTGCTGGGAGGAACAGAGATTTCATCTACCAAAGAAACAAAATACCTTGGGGTTTATTTTGATTATAGGCTTACATGGAATACTCAAATCCTGAAAATCACACAGAAAGCTACTATGTCCTTGAGCAGATGTAGAAGAATGTGCGGTAATAATTGGAGGCTTAACGAATGTATTTATGGTTATACACAAGGGTTATTAGACCAATGATAACCTATGGTGGACAAATACGTAGAAAGTAGGAGTAGAAAGACGCAAAGACGTAGAAAGTAGGTTGCTAGGTAATACACAAAGGCTAGCATGACTGTGTATTACTGGGAACACAAAAACAACTTCTGCAGCAGCGTTGGAAGTCCTGATGAATCTACCACCAAATCATATCTTTGTACAGGGCGAAGCCAGATCAGTGATGCACATATTAGTACATAGTCAGCGACATATAAGCCAGGTGCATGGTGCTGACAACAGAAAGCTAATCTAGGAGCTAGAAGCCGACATTGTGATGGAGCAGCCTATCAATGCAACAGCTACGAGATATAGCTTTGACAATAAGTTCACAATTAATATACCAGGCAGAGAAGACTGAAAGGAAGGTGTACCCATACAAGCTGCTGCTACCTGGTACACTGATGGCTCAAAAACATCGAAAGGTGTGGGAGCCGGCATAGTAGGGACAAATCAAGGGATACATTTTCCGGTAAGTCTATCTAAGGATGGCACAGCTTTTTAGGTGGAAATAACGGCAATCCATCACTGCGTGGAAGAAATAGAAAGGCAGGAAGGAACGTCCATCTTCACAGATAGTCAGGCAGCGCTTAAGGTATTCAATTCTGTAGAGGTCAATTCTAAGCTAGTATGGGATTGTATGTGTACCCTAAATAAACTATGAGATCGTAGCAAGGTGACGGTAGTAGATACCGGGGCACGAGGGTTATAAGGGCAACGAAAAAGTAGATGAAATGGTCAAACAAGGTTCATCAATCCCACTCGTCGGACCGGAACCCTTCTACGGCGTTACAAAGGCAGTAACAACAACAGCTACAAAAAAGTTGGTAGCTCACAAATCTTTGGAATGGTGGAGGAATATTCACCAGGACAAATACAGGCGAAATAGTTTATTACAGAATATTCGCCAAAATCTACGACAGATCTAATAAGCAAAGACAGGAAAACAGTCAAAGCCATAGTAGGTTTGCTAACAGGGCACTGTAAGTTGAACGTGGACTTGAAGCTGATGGGATTGTCAGATGATGATCTTTGCAGATTCTGTCGCCTGGAAGAAGAAACAGCAGAGCACATGCTATGTCAGTGTAGCAGTCTGGCAAATATGCTGTTCTTTACATTAGGAGAAGAAAATCCACCGGCAAATAGCTACCTGCAACGTTCAGTTTTGAAGCTGTTAGACTTTTTAAAAAGGGTCAAGCTAGAGAACGTTATCTAGAACTAGAGGACCACAATAAATCTGAGAAGGTCGCAGTGGAATAGGGCAGAAGGCCACCTCTTTAAATCTATCTATCTAAGCTCTGTACTTAGTTTTCGTGTTTTTTCTATTATTTCTTGTATCATATTCCTTCTTCTTCTTCTTAGTTTTTTATAAAAAGGCTCAATACCTATTTTACTTAGGTTTTTAGCCTCCATTGATATTGTCTGACATTCTTTTCCAGTAGACCTTCCAAAAGATGATATCATATTCCTCTTCTTCTTCTTATACTTGTTGTAGGTCTGTCGATTTTATAATTCCGACGTTGAAGTATTTCTTGAGAGGTAGACTGCCAGCTATTACTTCATCTTTTTGGTGCTCTCCCCGGTGGACGCTTGCCTGCTGGTTTTCCTTCTAGCGCAATTATTGGTAGTCAGTGCTCCTCCATTCTTTTTACATGACTGAACCATTGTCTTCGTCTTTGTCTGCCCTATATGACTACATCTTGCACGCCACATTGTTCCCTGATAATGTTGTTTCGTATTCTATCTCTTCTTGTCTTCCCTGCAATTGCTCTTAGTGTCTTCATTTCGGCTGTTCGTAGCATGCTTTTGGTTTTATTGGTGTCTTCTCTTGACTCAATGCCATAAGTCACAACAGGTCTGATGCAAGTTTTATAAATTCTAACTTTGCTATCCATTCTCACATCTGTCATGCTGTCACATCTCTCAAATATCCGGACAAGATAGCGGCCTTGTTAATTTGTCCTCTTAGGTCTCTCGCTGGGTCATGGTAACTTGATAACTCTACACCTAGATATTTGAACTAGTTTAGCTGTTCTATAGGTTTCCCTTCTACCACGAGCTTGCATCTAATTGGGTCTTTCGCAATGGTAATGCATTTTGTTTTCTGCGTGGATATGTTCATGTTGAGTCGTCGACATGCTTGATAGAATCGATAAAGTTTGTCTTTGAAGGTCATCCTCGTCCTCGGCAATCAGGGCTGCATCATCCGCATAGCACACTATACTGATTCTACTGTGGCCGAGTCTGTATCTTAGTTGTAGCGATTCCACATCTTCTATTATTTCATCCATTAGCATATTAAATAGAAATGGACTGAGGCTGTCTCCCTGCCTGATTCCTCCTGGTGTTGGTATGTTGGCCGTAGTGGTGTCGTTTGTTTTAATTTTTGTCGTGTCGTTGCTGTTCATTTGTTTTATGAATTCAACAATGTTTACCGGTATCCTTTTTTGCTTAATTTTCTTTATTATATCGCTAAGTCTGACTCTGTCAAATGCTTTCGTTAGGTCTACGAAGCAAATATATGCAGGTTTGTTATATTCTATCGACTTTTCTTTCACTTGTTTCATGACAAATCTTGCGTCCTTCGTCGACCTGTCTTTTCTGAATCCTTGCTGTTTTTCTCTGTTCTTTATCTGTGATTCCAATTAATCCTTGAGTATGCCTGTAAATAACTTCATTGTCTTAGAGAGTGAATAACTCATTTAAGAGAGTTATTCCTCTGTAGTTGTCCGGGCATGATCTTTGTCCTTTCTTAATCATCGGTTTTGTGATATTGGTGTGCCAATCACCATCATATTCCGAGAAAACTAAACTAATATGTAATCTGAGACATCCTTGTTATTTTTCCACAGATCAAATCGCTTTAGCGACAGCCAATCTAATTATCATCCCGCTAAATCTGAATTAGGTTCAATTGTGTCAAGCGAATAAAGGCATTTCACTACGTGAAGTGACGTATTATTATAGTTTGTAGTATGTGCAAAATGATAATTTGTATGAGAGACAGAGAGTAATACAATTGAAATTGAAATCCACATGGCAGTCGATAAATTGTGCTCGTGCAGTTTGATGACAAGTAGTTGGTGGTATCGGTGCGCGGTTTCCCGGCATTTGACTGACAGATGCTTGCAGAAATAATTGCATAGGCGAAGAAAAAAGAACTATTGTCCTTTTACAATTACTATGAAAAATGGGATTAAATGTAATAGTTATTAATTACGTACGGGGCAAAACTAGCAAAGGGCCTAGCCGGGTAAGATGATGAAAAGTGCTCCCAACTCGATTCGAATTCCATACAGGTCACCGTTTAGCATATATAGTGAAACTAACTTTCTGAAATTTTTAGCCCCCTAGGTGGTCATGTGAGCCACCTAGAGACTAATTAGGGTTTTTATGTTTTTATTTTTTATCTCAGCCGCATCGAGAACTACCGAAAAACTTTAAATAAAAAAGTTGTAAGCTTTAAAAAGTTCTGTCCGAAAAAATTTTCCTTTTATAATTTTTGGCGGGAAATTAAAATTTTAGAACGATTTTACAATTTTAAATGAGTATAAAAAAATAACTGACATTCGTTTTTACGAAAAAAATATATAACGTGTATTTTTGCATAATGTTTCACCCTGAATTTTGTCAAATTTTTAAAATTGGTGAAACGCATCTTTAAAAATTTTTGATGCATTTTTTCGTTTTTTTTTTTTTCGTTTTTTGATACAATTTTATACATATTTTTCAAAAAAGGTAACACCGTTACTGGAGTAGGCAAAGAGCTGAAAAATAATTGGAGTTTGCTTAATAAAAATTTTTTGTAACGCCATCTATTTTCAATATACAGGGCGTTGAAGAAAACAAAATTTTACACATTTTTCACGATTTTCCCGAAACTACTGGCAACATTGTAATAAAACTTGGCGGGTTTAAAGAGGTAGTTATTGTGCATGTTTTGACATACAATCAAGGATTTGATATTCATCATTGGCGCGCTTAAGGGTAATGGTCTGAAATTTTCATAGAAAAAAAGAAAGTACTCCACTGACATATTTTAAATTAACAATTATTTCTGAATTCCTTGTTCAATTTGCGATTAAAAACTATCTTCTGATTTTTTCATACGGGGCGCCGTTTTGCTGCAAAAAATAAAATATCTTAACGCTTCCAAAGTATTCGAATTAGTTTTTATAATGGATGTACGAGTTTATGTACATTGTACATAGATGTAGAAACTACTAATACACTCACCGGCAGAGAAAACGGGCACCCCAAAAAATGGGTCATTTTTAATGTCTTGTATTTCCTAAACCTGATGTCCGATTTAAGTAATTTTTTTAATATGTTATAGCCTTATTCTTTATCAATACCGCTGTAATAATATTGTTGCTAGACAGGTACATTGTCATTGTATACAGGGTGTACGAATCAAACTGTGTTTTTTTCTCAAACTTTGGAACACCCTGTGGAATGTTCTAGCTTTTATAAAATACTAAAATTAAAACCCAACTATAGCCACAGATTTTCTTAACATTCTGTTTTTTTTATTCATTTGCTTATGTTGGATAATAAAAAAGTTAGGCACTTTACCAACTACCCCTGTTTTTCGTCAATACAGGGTGTTTTTCAATAAGTACGGCAAGCTTTAAGGGGTAATTCTGCATGATAAAATAATGACAGTTTGCTTTATAAACTTATGCCCGCAAATACTTCGTTTCTGAGATAGGGGGTGTTGAAATTGTTCTTACAAACTGACGATTTATTTATTGAAAAATCAATGGGAAAATCCCAATAGTTGGCTGTATACCATAGTTTAAAAAACCAATACAGAAGTAAAAACTTCGAGATGTATTCTGGTATAAAATCGTTTATTTAAAAACTATAAAATGTCATCGAATGCAGAACGTTTTCGTTCTAAACAGAACATCTTCAGTGCCTAGAATGAAGTATTTCCACGTTAGATTAAAGCAAAAGGTTTAAAATGTGACTGTTAAAATGAAAAATGTGGGAATACTTACATCCTACCGAGTATTTTGAAACTAGCACACCGTAAATAGTGTTAACATCATCATATATGGTTTACATAATGTAATATGTTACATATAATAATATATGTATAATAACATATTACATTATGTAAACCATATATGATGATGTTAACACTATTTACGGTGTGCTAGTTTCAAAATACTCGGTAGGATGTAAGTATTCCCACATTTTTCATTTTAACAGTCACATTTTAAACCTTTTGCTTTAATCTAACGTGGAAATACTTCATTCTAGGCACTGAAGATGTTCTGTTTAGAACGAAAACGTTCTGCATTCGATGACATTTTATAGTTTTTAAATAAACGATTTTATACCAGAATACATCTCGAAGTTTTTACTTCTGTATTGGTGATTTATTTATTGCTCTAAAACGGTTTGTGATATGCAAATGAAATTTGGTAGATTTTGAGAACTAGTTATTGCGCATTTTTTGATATACAATTGAGAATTTTATATTTACCATTGGCGTGCATACGGGATATATCTAAAATATTTATACCCGTATGCACGTCAATGGTGAATATAAAATTCTTAATTGTATGCCAAAATATGCGCAATAACTACCTCTTAAAATCTACCAAATTTCATTTGCTATCACAAACCTTTTTAGAGAAATAAATAAATCGTCAGTTTGTAAGAAAAATTTCAACACCCCTATCTCGGAAACGAAGCATTTGCGCGCATACGTTTATAAAGCAAACTGTCATTATTTTATCATGCAGAATTACCCCTTAAAGTTTGCCGTACTTATTTAAAAACACCCTGTATTAACGAAAAACAGGGGTAGTTGTTAAAGTGCTTAACTTTTTTATTATCCAACATAAGCGAATAAATCAAAAAACAAAATGTTAAGAAAACCTGAGGCTATAGTTTGGATATAATTTCAGTATTTTATAGAAGCTAGAACATTCCACAGGGTGTTCCAAAGTTTGAGAAAAAAACACAGTTTGATTCGTACACCCTGTATACAATGGCAATGTACCTGTCTAGCAACAATATTATTACAGCGATATTGATAAAGAATAAGGCTATAACATATTAAAAAAATTACTTAAATCGGACATCAGGTTTAGGAAATACAAGACATTAAAAATGACCCATTTTTTGGGGTGCCCGTTTTCTCTGCCGGTGAGTGTAGTAGTATTTTATTTCATAGAAGTTCGAATACTTTGTAAGGGTTAAGATGTTTTATTTTTTGAATAAAAATGCCGCGTCGTATGAAAAAATAGGAAGATAGATTTTTTGTCACAAATTGAACGATGAATTCAAAAACGATTGTTAATTTGAAATTTGTCAGTGGCGTACTATCTTTTTTCTTTAAAAAGTTCAGACCATTACCCCTATGCGCGCCAATGATAAATATAAAATTCTTAATTGTATGTCAAAAAATGCACAATAACTACGTCTTAAAACTCGCCTAATTTTATTACAATGTTGCCAGTAGTTTCGGCAAAATCGTAAAAATTGTGTAAAATTTTGTTTTCTTCAACGCCCTGTATCTTGAAAATGGATGGCATTACAAAAAATTTTTATTAATCAAACCCTAATTACTTTTTAGTTTTTTATCTATTCTAATGACGGTGTTACATTTTTTGAAATATATGTATAAAATTGTATCAAAAAACCAAAAAAAACCGAAAAAATGCGGTTTTTTATTTTTAAAGGTACGTTTCACCAATTTTAAAAATTTGAAAAAATTCAGAGTGAAATATTATACAAAAATACACGTTATTTATTTTTTTCGTAAAAACTAATGTTTTAGTTATTTTTTATAATCATTTAAAATTTTAAAATCGTTATAAAATTTAAATTTCCCGCCAAAAATTAAAAAAAAAATTTTTTCGGACAGAATTTTTTAAAGCTTACAACTTTTTTATTTAAAGTTTTTCGCTAGTTCTCGATGCGGCTGAGATAAAAAATAAAAACCTAAAAACCCTAATTAGGCTCTAGGTGGGTCACATGACCACCTAGGGGGCTAAAAATTTCAGAAAGTTAGTTTCACTATATATGCTAAACGTTGATCTATGTGGAGTTCGAATCGACTTGGGGGCACTTTTCATCATCTTACCCGGCTAGGCCCTTTCCCTGTCGGGCTCCTCTGCCGATTGGGATATGGTCCATGTTTTTATGTAGTTTCACCGACATAGTTGCGTTCTTGTATGCATTGTAAATTAACCTTGTGTATCGGTAGTCAATGCTGCATATTTGTAGTGCTTCTAGAATTTTGTCAAACTCTACCGTATCATAGGCTTTATGGAAATCTACAAAAGCCAAAACGAGTGGTCGATTGTATTCGATAGTCTTTTCTATTACCGTTTTAATGCTCTGTAGGTGATCATTTGTTCCAAATCCGGTACGAAATCCCACTTGCTCCATTGGCTGGTAGAAATCAAATTTTTTCTCAAGACGATTCTATTCATTACTATTTTTGTAAGGAGTTTGTATAAGTGGCTAAGAAGGCTTATATGTGTGCAATTTTCTAATTCATGGAGATCTCCTTTTTTATACAATAGAATTACTTCAGCATTGTGCCATTTGTCGGGTATATTACTATCTAAAAGGCACATGTTAAAGAGGTTTTTTATTTTCTTAAGAAGACAAGTGCCTCTGATTTTGATTGCATCAGTAACTACACAATCTTCGCCTGAAGATTTGTCATTCGGGCTTCTGCCTATATATTATTGTGTATCATTTTGTCAATCAAAGATAGAATAAAAATAATTTTTTTTTAATATAACGCGGGCACATAAATTTGATACACCCTGTATATTGATTTGTAACTATTTATTAGAAGTTAGCTTTTAAGCAGTGGATTTATCCTTAATGAGTTTTTCCCTGAAGAATTAAAGATATTAGTAAATAAAGTGATGTGAATGGACAATTTATTTCGGGCTTATAATTTTAAAGCTGTTGCTTTGTTAAGTGCGAGGCCAAAAGCCACAGGTAATTATTATATTTAGAAAAATAAGGTAGAGAAAGTTGGAATTTTAAGTCTCTTTGTTTTAGCCCCAAGTAAATTTGTAGAATTCCCGAAAAGTAATTATCATGAGTAGAAGTATTTGTTTGGAAGGATGCATGGGTTTTTCGAAAGAAAAAAGTGGAATGGGGATGAGAGAAGGTTGAATGTGTAGATAGTTTGGAAAAGGAGATCATTATGTGACCGGCATCCGAGAAGAGCAGTCAAAGTCAAAGTTTTCGTGAATAGTTCAGAAGCAAGTACCAGTGGTTGTTTGATAGTGAAGAGTGTAGCTGAAAAGTGGAACGAGAGACAGGTCAAATTGAGAAGAAATACCTCTTTGATTCTGTAAAGTCCAAGAGAGAGAATATTATTGTGAGAAAGAAAGGAGAGCATTTTGGAGTTTTTCTTTAACGAGTACTGGTCAAAAGAGGCCTGGCTCGTGTTTTGGAGAATTAGTTGCTGGTATGCTGTTGGATTGATGCTGAGAACGGAGAGGGCTTTGATGGATAGCCTAACATAATCAACAAGGAAGAGCTGTTTGGGTCAAGAGGAGACATCATTGTGTGGGAATCAAAAGGTCAGTCAATAACTTATGTGATAGATTTTCTTTATGTTCAGAAGTTAATTTTTTTGAGTAAAAGAAATTAACTAAGATTCCAATATTTCAAAAATTTATTAGGAAGTATAAGTAGTTTTGCGAATATCTAAATTTGTTTGTTTAGTTTGTTTATCAATGTTATCAAGAACAAACCGATAAATGTTTGTTGAATTAAAATTAATTTATGTGGTAAGAGTTTCATTGGGACAGTTATGCCCACAGGATTTAATTGATAAATTTTCAGAGTATTGCTTTTGATAATAAAAGATATCTGTATGTGCTTATTTATGGTATTTCTATTTATTTCCTTTTCCTATTTTATCTCGATAAGGATCAACTAAGAGATACTGAAATCACGAGAAAGGATAAGTATAACCTAAGATAATTTAGTTACTTTTTGTATGATAAAAAGGCACCCTGAGATTTTTCTTAAATTTTATGTATGATTTGCGACAATTGACTAATTAATTAAATAAATACTAATTATTATAAAAGTAAGAGAAAGCAGATAATAATAATAATATATTATTGTATTTGAAGTTAGTCGGGTTGATCATATTATTTTTATAAATTCTTGTGCCATATAAACGGTGTCATATCCTTGTTAGATATATTTGTCATTAGATGTTTAGATGTATTTGTCTTTAAATGCATATGAAAACGAAAGAAAACAAAAATTGCTGTATCATCAAAATATTTCCAACTTACTTATACAAAGTCGAAGCACACGATGCAGCAACAGCAGACCGGTAGCAGCAAATTTGTATGATGAGTATTCTCTTGGTGATAATAAACCGGCACCGTAAACACAATTTTATGGGCTTTAAAGTTTACCGCAATACTATTCCCATCATAATTACCCTTCAAGTTAATATATTTTTATTTTACTTTCACCTCATGCAAAATACGGCCAGAGAATGTGCCCAAAAGTGCCCGTAAAAAAACTCATAAACCTTTTGTGCTGCGCATTGTGTATATTTAATGTTTTATTTATAATAAAATGTACAAAGGGATATAATATACTAATTGTAAAAAGTGAATTTTATTAAATTTTTAAATTTTTTTAGGTACGTATTTTACAAAGTCTCTGTGGATGTGTCTATAGACCGATTGCTGTCTGCGAGTCTGTTGTGAGGCCAAAAATTATTGTAGGTCTATGGTCTCTAGATCTGAAGAAGATAATGTGCAACAGTAGACACATTGAGCAACATTTTGCTATATCTTAACAAGAAATTACGGAGGGTGAATCAATCATTAACAAATGGCTCCGCAGCTATAACAAATAGCTCTGTTAGACATCAGACTCAGTAAAACACAAGTTTAGTTCAAATAAAAATATAAAATTAAAAATAAATAACAAAATAAAATCGACCTTTTAAAATAAAATAGAATTGCAATCCCGGTGGAGCTTGAAAAAGCCAAGAGCCACTGTTGATTAGGATTATGTTGATGGTAGAGGTGGTCGGTGCGTTTATAGGATGGAGAGATGAGACCAATCAGTACTCGGTCCGATAGAAACCGGTTAAGGGTTTAATCAATACTTAATCGCTGCTACAGGACGGTCTGGCGTTAACTCAATAGGTTAAAAGCCCGTTTGGTCTCCAGGCAATATCTTTCGGCGAGTGAATTTTTTGCCTTTCTCGATGATCTACCTCCTAACACTCGTCAGTGGAAGTTACAAGTAAGGTGGGAGTGCGTGAGGTGGAGACGTCACTGTTACACTGCCCAGGGAGCGAAGCTACTGTTCGCTTTTGTTGAAAATGTCGACGAAATTGCACAATTTACCAAAGATGCGAAAAAGTCAGTTGTAGAGACGACTACTAATGTAGAGTGTAGAGTTTTAGAGCAAAGAAAGAAGAGGAAGAAGGAGACACGTCGTCTCTACAAAAATTTACCAGAGCCAAAGACTTAAAGAAATTACATGATACGATTATTGTTTAAAATAAACAACGCCTGAACAATGTGACTAAAATAAATATTAAAAATGAATTAAAAATTATTTAAAAGTATATTTATATTCTTATCGTAATCAATAAAAATAATACTAAATTATCGTCAACCTCAAATTTGAGATGCACTATATATACTCACAGCTTACGGTTATATAGCTGCTGCAATTATTTAATTGGTTTTTACCTAAGACAAAGAAATAGTAACATTAACTATCTGAAACCCACCCATTCAAGAAAAGTACCTAACTCTTTTTTGTCTACACCTGCAATTTCCTTTTCGTAAGTGTAGTGCGCTAGTCATAGTCCAGTCATCAAAGAAAACAACGTTTATTTATATTAACAATACTGTTTAAGTGTACAAACCTTTAATATTATTTTTTCCCATTTATGCGAAAATTTTTATGTAATATATGTAATATAAATACATCGTATTGGGTAATTAAAAGTGGCCATGAGTGTGGCTTTTTCAGTCTAACAGAACATAATAAGTGATCTTACTCTTGGTATTTTTTATTAAACTTTTCGTTATTATTTATTAAACGAATTCGTTTTTATTTTTCATATGACCAAAATATTGTATGATTAAACATTTTACTCCAAGTAAAAATTATGACAGCATATATTCCTTTTAACTTGTCAATTGCATCGTTAATGATCAAGTACCTTGACAAGTAGCATTTTTATGTTTTTGGAGATTCGGTTAGTTTTCCACACTCTCTGAAGTTTATCGACGACAGTTTTGGACATAAGTCTTCTTATTTTTTCCTCACAATTACCATTGTTGTGCTTTTTGTATGTAGGTATATAAAATCCTTTGATTCCACCAACAATTGCCAGAGCATGATATTATTTAAGCAGATACATATTATTAAATCGATGCATATTCCTCCACCTCGAGCATTTATGCATTAGCTAATAATGCATACCGCATATAAATTAAACAACATGGCTGAAATAATGCAGCTTTGCGTACTCCATTATGTATAAAAACATTCATTAAATCTATCCTCTGCTCTCATTTTGGTTATTGCAGTTCTGTACACACTTTACAAGGTACATATAACCCAAATGATGGTACTGTCATCTCTGTCTTTATGTTTCAAAGTTTATTCGACTCCTGTTGATCAAAACCTATTCTATGAAAAGGATAACCGATGACTTAAAGAGAGTTAAAGGGCATGAGGAAGAGAGGGATTAAAATTTAATGAATCCAAAATCAAAATGATAACCAATCTAGCACACAGCTAAAAGAAGTACAAGGAAGAAAAGAAAAATATACCTGAGCTGGGCTACCTAGAGCAAAGTAGGATACATTTTTCAATCGTAAATGCCCATCAGCATCAAAAGAAGGATGTTTAAACAGTGTGTTTTGTCAGTTTTTAAATTCAGAGGTAAAACTTTTATTCCTACCAAAAAAACAGCCAAACAATTAGAAATATCCAAAAGAACAATTTAATCATCAATGCTTAGCCAAACACTGAGAGATGGGGGAATAAAGGATGAAATATGTAGAAAGTCAGAGGTAAACGATGTTCTTGAATGCATTACAACCCTTATATGGAGATGGACCGGAAGATTTACAAGAAAAATTCTGAAATGAACGAAAAGGACAGCACAGCTTAAACAAACTTTTCACTCTTTGGATATATGACATCAAGAGAATCTCAACGAATGTCAAAAATAGATAAGACTAAATTAAATGGATAAACCTTGAGCAGGTTTTGTCGGACTGTGGACGCAAATAGAGGCTGTATGATAATAATGATGATGATGATCTTTACAAATTTGTTGTGGCTGTTGTTGCCACTGTCTCTGTACCAACGTTACAATAAAAGGTTTTTGTTTTATTTAAGATATTGTTTTCATCTTTTACCTTATATAATATATAAGTTCTCCCAATAAATTGATTTCTTTTTTTTTTTCAACTTCTTCATAGTTCGCAGTATTCGCAGAGATAAAGCCAGCCTTACAGAAAGGTAACTTTAACGTTGCTCGGTTTAACCCATTTAGATAGCAACTAAAATAGAGTTTATATGTATATGCTGATGCTCTACTAAAAACGCTTTAAGCAATGTATACCTATGTATTCATTATAAGACTATTATGCAAGTGCAGGTGTTAGTTTGTCTCTATGAATTATTATTCAGCTTACCATAGTATTCGTAAAAAATACTATGGTAAGCTGAATAATAGAAAAATATCAAAACATAATGTTCTCTCAAATGGTTCTCCAATGTTCTCCCAAATGTTCTCCCAAAAACACTGAAAAAAATTATCTTTGGCGGTTTTGATATTTCTCTACTATTCAGCTTACCATAATATTTTTTACAAATACTATGGTAAGCTGAATAATAATTCATAGAGACAAACGTAACACCTGCAATTGCATAATAGTCTTATAATGAATACATATACATCGCTTAAAGCGTTTTTAGTAGAGCATCAGCATATACAGGGTGTAACAAAAATAGAGGTCATAAATTAAATCACATATTCTGGGACTAAAAATAGTTCGATTGAGCCTAACTTACCTTAGTACAAATATGCACACAAAAAAAGTTACAGCCCTTTGAAGTTACACTATAAAAATAGATTTTTTCCGATATATCGAAAACTGTTAGAGATTTTTTAATGAAAATGGACATGTGGCATTCTTATCGTAGGAACATTTTAAAAATAAATTATAGTTAAATTTGTGCACCCCATAAAAATTTAATGGGGGTTTTGTTCTTTTAAACCCCCCCAAACTTTTTTGTACTTTTCAATTAAATTATTATTGTAGAACCCTCGGTTAAACACAATATTTTTAAAACTTTTTTGCCTCTTAATATTTTTTCGATAAACCAGTTTTAATATAGATGCGACTTCTTTTTTAATATGTTTACATAAAAATTTTATAAGGGTTCTGTGCCTTTAAACCCCCCCAATGTTTGTGTACGTTCCAATTAAACTATTATTGCGGTACCATTAGTTAAACAGGATGTTTCTAAAACGTTTTTGCCTCTTAGTATTTTTCCGATGAGGCACCTTTTATCGAGATGTGGCTTCTTTTCTAATATGGTTCAAAATATACCTCAAACTGTAAATTCATAAAAAAATTTTCATACTATTACCAGGTCTCTACAATCGTACTTAACCATATACAAATATGTGGTGAATTTGACAAATAGTCAAAATATCTCGATAAAACCTGACTTTTCGAAAAAGTAATAGGAGGCAAAAAAGTTTTAAAAACATTGTGTTTAACTAACGGTACCACAATAATAATTTAATTGGAACGTACAAAAAAGTTTGGGGGGGTTTAAGGGAACAAAACCCCATAACATTTTTATGGGGTGCACAAATTTAACTATAATTTATTTTTAAAATGTTCCTGCCATAAGAATGCCACGCATCAATTTTCATTAAAAAATCTCTAATATTTTTCGATATATCGGAAAAAATCGATTTTTATCTTGTAACTTCAAAGGGCTGTAACTTTTTATGTATGCTCATTTGGACTAAGGTAAGTTAGGTTCAATCGAACTATTCTTGGTCCCAGAATATGTGATTTAATTTATGACCTGTATTTTTGTTACACCCTGTATATCAGCATATATTTACTCATATCTATTTTAGTTCGTATCTAAATGGGTTAAACCGAGCAACGTTAAAGTTACCTTTCTGTAATACCGGCTTTATCTCTTCTGGTCTATTGTTGAAGAAAGACAGAAGAGGAAGTTGTGTATAATTATTATTGTCAGCGCCGGGGTAAACAACACAAGAGAAGGGCTAATAAACGATGAGATACGTAGAAAAGCAAAGGTACACAAGGTGATCAAACAGCACAAGATAAAAATAAGTCGAAAAATCGTAAGGAGGTCTAACTGTGAACGCACAGAAGCTATATTATGATGATCTATTTTTATATATTTTTTGTGGCTGTTATTGTTCATGTTCATTGTTTTCCGACATATTCCAATAGTTGGAAACATTTTTTTTTAATTGAAGATCTTGTTTTTATATTTAACTTCTTACAAAAGTTATCTCAATAATTTGTTTTCCTTTTTTTACAACTGCGTCATAGTTTGCAGTATTTATTTCCTCGAGTGTATTTTCAAAATAAGAATTGAACAAGAATGAACAAAATTCGCGTGACTCAGAAGACTATGGAGCGCCAGATGTTGGGTGTCTCTCAGAGACCGAATCCCAAACGAAGAAAACGATCTTGTGTTATCAGTAACTGGATGCAAACTGCAACAATAGCTGAGGGGATCTATGTCCACCAGTGGACACGGACAGATTGATGATGATGATCCTCAAAACTCTGAAATAAATTATCTTTGACGACATTTTTTACTTCAGGATATATTTTATCACAATACTATTAGTATGGTATAACTAGACCCAAACCCAAACATCCAAAGTGAAAGTTATCCTTCAACACCAAATTGTTCTATGTGGTGCACATAATGTTCAGAAAACAGTCACACCATTTTGAGCGTCGGGTTTGGGGGGAGAGTGGGGATAAATCGGTAAATTCGTAGTTTTTTATGTTTTTCGTAAATATTTATAAAACTATACGATTAAGCATAAACAACCTTCTATACAAAAATGTTCTACATTAAATTTAAAATAAAAAAGGCCCTATGCATAATCCTTCTAAAATGAACGGTTTCAAAATTACTGAGGTAGTATGGTAGTATGATCTAAAAAAGGTCTAACCTAAACATTCAAAGTAAAAGTTTTCCTCCAACACCAAATTGTTCTATATGGTCCACATATTGTTCAGTAAACAGTTACACCATTTTGAGCGTCCGGTTTGGGGGGAGATGGGGGAGAAGTCGGTAAATTGGTAGTTTTTTATATTTTTCATTAATATTTCTAAAACTATGCTTTAGCGTAAACAATTCTATACAAGGGAGGCCGATCCTGACTGTATGTCGGAACGGTGTGTTTATTTTGGCTCTACAAAATAGTTCAAATTAAGTGAGAATAAGTTTTCAAAATTTAACCAAACTTGGTGAAATTATTAGTGATCAATTGAATCTCAACTTTCCAAATTTGTAAGTACAGTTTTACTGTAATTTCCACAGAAAACATCTAATTAGTATTTAACATTATTGTAAATTTTTATATCGAAATCTGCTTGACGTTAAACAAAAACATTTAATTACCATCGACCTGTGTGTCCACTCGGCTTTTTTCCCAGCCGGGGACAGGTCCGTACTTAGAAATGTTTAAAAATCGATCAAGATGTCACAAAGCGGTGAAATAAATTTACCAGGAAATTCTCAAATGGATAATTCTACACCAAGAAGTTACTCTACCGCCCTTATTCAACAAAAACATCCCTCTAAGCGCCAGGCAATCATTTTTAATTCCATTGAAGATGCGAAAATACAAGATTACCTTCTCCCGCTGGGAAAAATCATTCATCCAAAAAATATACTATTCTGCTCTAGATTATCAAACAATAGAATATGTTTGTATTTATCATCTGAAAATATCGTAGAAAAATTCATGACTGAAAATAACGGCAACATTGTGGTTAATAATCAGATTATACAAGCTCGAAGGTATATAACTCCTTCCGAAAGAATTATTCTCTCTAATGTTTGTCCATCAATTCCTCATGATGTATTAATTAAAGAACTCGAGTCCATGGGACCTTTTATTCAATCTACAATGTCCTTTTTAAAAATTGGTGCACCGTTACCTGAATTTAGTCATATAATGAGCTTCAGAAGGCAAATCTTTATCAGCCCAACAGACCTCACAATTCCAGAATCGTTTTTAATCAACTACGATAATACTTCATACAGAATATTCTTATCGAGTGGCAACTTGACATGTTACAACTGTAAACAAAATGGTCATACGGCAACTAACTGCAAAAACCCTATCAATCCAAACTCAAATCCTATCGCTTCGACCTCGGTAGAAAACATCCCAACATTCACTCCTCCAGAAATATCAACCAGCATACCAGAACCTATCAATCCAAAACCAAATCCTATTGCTCCAACCACAGCAGAAAAAAACCCAATATTAAATCCTCCAGAAATATCAACCATCACACCAGCATCTGTTTCAATTCAATCAGCTACCCCAACTACAAACAATCAACTGAACCCCAAAGAAACTGAGAGCGAATCAACTACCTTACATATGAATATTGAGTCTTCACAAAATAGTTCAAAAAGAACGATTGACGATACCTTAAGTCCTCCCCCGCCCCCTAATGATACCACTGATAAACCGATGTTTACCAATCCAGCAGAAATAGCACTTAATCCCAAGAAAAAGAAAAAACAAAATAAAGGAAAATCTCTAGAAGCATTCATAAACCAGCAGTCGCCACCATTTGTTCTAAGCTATGTTCAGATAACAGACCTATTCGAAAACATAAAGAGTTCACCCGATCCACTTATTACCGTTGAAAATTATACAGATAACTTTACAGCTCTCATCGATATGTTAAACAAAATATATCCCTATACTCAAGACAGATCTACAAAGACCCGAAATACCAAATTAAGGAAAATTCTTCTAAAACACTTACAGGTGCAAATCCCACAGGACCTAGTATCCGATACAGAAAGTGACTCCTCACAAACAAATCAATA
Organism: Diabrotica virgifera virgifera; assembly: GCF_917563875.1. Classification (NCBI taxonomy): domain Eukaryota; kingdom Metazoa; phylum Arthropoda; class Insecta; order Coleoptera; family Chrysomelidae; genus Diabrotica; species Diabrotica virgifera. The sequence goes on along the minus strand of NC_065451.1, from coordinate 215,091,708 downwards.
AATAAATTTAATAAATTAAAATGGAATTTAATAAATTAATACAGTGGAATATAAATGGCTATTTCAATAATTTACCCATGCTACAGATCATTCTTTCAGAACAAAATCCAGATTTTGTATGTTTACAAGAGACCAATTTTAAACCAAATCAAAATATAATCTTAAGAAACTATGTTTGTCATAATCAAATAAGACTTAACCAAAACATTGCTAGTGGCGGTGTATCAATTTTAATTAATAATTCATATGACTCGATAAGAATACCTCTAAATACTAACTTAGAGGCCATTGCTGTCACCGTTATTGGGAAAACTAATATAAACATTTGCAACATATATCTACCTCCTGGAGCAGTAATTTCCAGAAACGAACTAGAGGATCTTTTTAAACAAATTCCTACTCCTCGAATCATTTTGGGTGACCTAAACGCATATAATCACATCTGGGGATCCGCATATAAAGATCAACGGGGTACCGCCATTGAAGAAATTATAGATCATCTTAATTTGTCTCTCTTAAATGACGGAAGCCCGACTAGATTTAATATAAGAACTGGAGAAGCTACACCACTTGATCTAACAATATGCGACAGTGATCTTTACCCACATTTGTCTTGGTATCCAATGCAGTACACATACAACAGTGACCATTATCCATTAATTATAGAAAACAATCAACATAAACGCACAACCCATTTCTCTCCCAAATGGAAAATAGATAAAGCCGATTGGAAGCATTTCGCCCAACAGATAGAATCATATACAGGGTGGTGAATCGGAAAACGGGCCATAGGAAACTCAATGTAGAATTTTAAACTGTTGAAGGTATAAACAAGTGCTCGACAACAATAATTAATGTCGAAGAATGTCTAGACAATTTGACCCAAATAATTATTAAGGTAGCTGAAAACTCAATCGGTAAAACAGCTCCAACGAAACATTCAACACCAGTTCCATGGTGGAACGAGTCTTGTAAAAAGGTCATTAGAGAAAGTAAAACTGCCTTTAATAAATATAAAAGAAATAAATCACTTGAAAACCAACTAGAATATAAGAGAACTCGAGCCATAACTAGATTGACAATAAAGACAGCTAAACGCCAATCCTGGATTGATTATGTTTCTAAAATAAACAGCTCTACTCCTATGAGTGACATATGGAAGAAGATAAAACGAATATCGAGAAAAAATTTAAATTTAAAAATCAACTCACTAAATATTAAAGATAAGGTTATTACCTCCGACAACGAAATCGCAGAAGAAATGGCTAACACTTATAAACACAGATCTAGTAATACCCAGTATAACCAGAGCTTTATTACACTTAAGCAACATGAAGAACGTAATCTAATTAACTTCGATGAGATAGATAAAAGTCCTATAAACCCTCCTTTTTTAATGGAAGAATACAACGAAGCCCTTAACTCATTTAAAGATTCGGCAGCGGGACCTGATGATATTCCGGTAAAATTTATAAAAAATTTACCTTCGAACGCTCACCAGTACTTACTAAGGTTATTTAATTTAATCTGGACTCAACATAAATTTCCACCAAAATGGTCAGAATCTATTATTATACCAATTTTAAAACCAAACAATCCAAAAAGTAATCCAAATGCATATAGACCAATATCTTTGACATGTGCTATGGGTAAATTAATGGAAAAAATTGTAAATAAAAGGCTTTTATGGACTCTTGAGAATCGAAACCTAATCATTCCAAATCAAAGTGGTTTTCGTAGAAATCGATCAACAATAGACAATATTTTAGCATTAGAAAATGACATACTTGAAGCTTTTGCTGTCAATAAAAAATGCGTCGCTATATTTTTTGACATCAGGGGAGCCTATGATGTCACTTGGAAACACCTAATAGTCAAGAAACTACATAATTTAAATATCAGGGGACACTGCCTAGCGTTCATTAACAATTTCCTTACCAATAGATCATTCCAACTTAAAACTAATGGTATGCTATCACCAAAAACAAAACTAGAGAATGGTATTCCACAAGGATCAGTGTTAAGCCCTACACTTTTTTTAGTAGCAATAAATGATGTCCTAACCAATATGAACTTACCACTGAAAGGTCTCTTATACGCAGACGACCTTGTTATCTATGCGAGAAGTCAAAATATGGAAAACATCACGAATATGCTACAAACGTTCTTACATCAACTAGAGAAATGGTCGCAAAGTTGTGGGTTTCAATTTTCTACAGAAAAAACACAATTTATATTATTCTCAAAGAAAAGCTGCCCTAATCACCCTTCACTCTCACTATATAACAATTCGTTAGTTCGGAAAAATACTGTAAAACCTCCACTTTTTACCCTCCGTAACTCTGGAACTGTTGATTTTATAACAATTATGAACACGACCTTTTTTGTTTTAAATTTTATGTAGAACATTTTTGTATAGAACATTGTTTACGCTAAAGTATAGTTTTAGAAATATTGACGAAAAACGTAAAAAAACTACTAATTTACCGACATCTCACATATAGAACAATTTGGTGTAGGAAGAAAACTTTTATTTTGGATGTCTGGGTTAGGCCTTTTTTTGGACCAATTATACTATACTACCTACGTAACTTTGGAACCGTTTATTTTAAAAGGATTATGCATAGGACCTTTTTTATTTCAAATTTAATGTAGAACATTTTTGTATAGAAGATTTTTCATGCTAAACCGCACAGTTTTATAAATATTGACGAAAAACGTAAAAAACTACGAATTTACCGATTTCTCCCCCCTCTCCCCCAAACCCGACGCTCAAAATGGTATGACTTATTTTTGAACATTATGTGGACCATATAGAACAATTTGGTGTTAAAGGAAAACTTTCACTTTGGATGTCTGGGTTATGCCATTTTTTGGATCAATTCTATCATACTATATAGCAAGCTGAACAATAATTCATGAAAGCTAACACCTTTACTTGCATAGTACATAATATTCTAATGAATATACGTTGCTTAAAGCGTTTTTGAATTAAATAGATAGTAGAGCATCCGCATATAACTATATATAAACTCTGTTTTAGTTCGTATCTAAATGGGTTAAAGCGAGCAACGTTAAAGTTACCTTTCTGTAAGGCCGGCTTTATCTCTCCTGGCCTATTGTTGAAGAAAGACAGAAGAGGAAGTTGTATATAATTGTCAGCGCCGGGGTAATCCCCGCTAAAGTGTCCCGAGAGCGCGTTGCCGACGTTCTCCGGATAAACGACTAAAATTTACGAGAAAAGCTCCTAATGTGTTGCCTACGTCAGCTCTAGGAAACTCTTCCTCCTTCCCAACTTTATACATTAACTCACAGAGTTATTTTCGAAGCGAACACAAAGAGACAAGACTAACAAAAATTTTCTCCTAATGCCCCGGATATGTTCAGCTTATTACGTACGCCGAGTTCAAAATGCAAGGCAGTTAGTTAGTGTTAACCAAATATCAGAGTGTGCTGGAAGTTGGAGAAAGTGCATTTCCTTTAATACTGTTGTTGGAAACAAGTAATCTCTTGTTAAACAGAACAAGCCAAGGAAATTTAAATTACCTGGAATTAGATAGAAAAATAATATAAATTGTTTGTAGGTCACTTAGTTCTATAATATTCATAGTGGGATAATTATCCTCTTCGTTAAACATATATGATACGAAAATGCTTAGTTAATTTGAGAGGAAAAATCAGCCTAGCTATTCTTGCACTATCTTAAATCTTTGATGAACCAGCTAGATCTCAAGTCTGGAACCTCATTTCCTCGACAATGGCATCGCTACTGGCAATGGGATGTTCTCTTTTAACCCATCGAATTGGGACACAAGACACTTAATTGTGAGGGAAAGATTTTGTAATGACACGCTGATACGCGGAACACATATCGACACTTGGAACCGTGAGATTCTCTCAAATCGCGCAGATGCCCGAACCCAGTTCCACCTCTCCGAAACAAAACCGGCACACGGATATTTAAGGAGGCCTTAAGGAGAGATCTGACAGTCCTGAAACGACAGTTCTGGGCTCCAAATACCAGCCAAGCGAAGTGACCTAGACAGGCCGACCTGAGCAGCGAGGTGCACCGTACTGACGCGATTCGCAAACTTAGGCAGGCCAACTTGAGCCGCAAGTTGCACCGTAGTGAAGTGATTTGCGGCTCATAAGTAAACGGAGGCACGCGTAGTGAGCGGGCCCCCGATAAACGTATATATTTGAATAACATTGTTAATTTTGTTCTTGTTTTCCAGACGTGGAGGACTTCGCTGCGACGAATAGAATGAGATATATATTTTTTTATTTATTTTGTAAATAATTAGACTGAATAGATTTATTTTGTTTTAACCTGTGTTTTACTGAGTCTGTCGTCTTAAAAGAACTAACCATCACAAAATTGGCGCCCGAGCAAAAAATTAGCCAATCACAAAACAACTAGTTACGCTATTTGTCTACTCTCTCTCAATGATCGCCTGTCGGTAATTATCGGAAGCAATACGAGCTATGTTTTAAATAAACAGAACATTCAATTCCATAACTAATCTAAATGTTTGCAGGTGTTACCGAATAAATAAATCGAAAAGGCTAATTACACAACAGATGAATTTTTGCTTAGTTTATTCGACGAGAAATTGAAAAGATAAAAATCAAAAAATGTCAAAACAAACAACCATTCGAATATTTATAAGGCCTAATAAGAATATTAGAACACAATAAATGGGAGAATGAAAGTTACTGTTTTCTGTAAATATAAAATTAAAAAAAAATTAAATGGTTTTTGAACCGTTACTGTTTGCAGTTCAAAATTATCTTATTAACTAACTCTACTAACACCAACGATCCTATATAACTCCTGCGATATATCTAAAGATGGAAAACTATCAATATAATGTAAACTTGTAGGCCTCTATTGATAATTTTACATCTCTACTAGTTTTATCTCTCTTTATTTCACAACGTAAATATGTTTTCCGTCTTTTGCTGTTTTTTTAGTGCACTCGTCACTGTATATATCAAACATAAGATTCCTAATACATTCCATCTCTATTCCTGATATTCTAAACGTCGCTTCTCGTACTTCAGCTGTTCTATCTAGATCTTTTTAGGTTATGTCGAGTTGGAACCGTTACTTGAGGTCAGGTGAAATTAACTCTTTCGTTACAATACTTTTAATTCAGTTATATTAATTCATATTTATTCATTAACTCACAGAGTTATTTTCGAAGCGAACACAAAGAGACAAACAAAAACTTTCTCCTAATGCCCCGGATATGTTCAGATTATTACGTAAGCCGAGTTCAAAATGCAAGGCAGTTAGTTAGTGTTAAGCAAATATCACAGAGTGTGGTGGAAGTTGGAGAAAGTGCATTTCCTTTAATACTGTTGTTGGAAACAAGTAATCTCTTGTTAAACAGAACAAGCCAAGGAAATTTAAATTACCTGGAATTAGATAGATAAATAATATAGATTGTTTTTAGGTCGTTTAGTCTCTATGATAATGTATGAAAGAGCATTCGTCAGGTAATAAATAAACTAACTCACGTTGGTTTATTCAATCACTACATATTTTCCAGTTGTACTGTACAGGATATAACGTACTCAACCATTCGCGTAGAATTAACTACCAGGCAATAGTTACGAGCACAAAAATAATGTAATGTACAATCTTAGGCAGGCCGCACATCAAAGAAACATGAAACGTAAATCACGTTTCATTCAAATAAAACACTGTTAAATAAATAAACGTCCGGCCAATTATGAAACTCTCCGAAAATAAAAATGCTTTATGAGCATGAATCACACTCGTTTCATTGGTAGGCGGACTTCAAGATTTGTTTAGCCGTGTTTTATTTTCATGAAACGTGTTTTACGTTTCATGTTTCATGTTTTACGTTTCATGTTTCGTTGGTGTGCGGCTTGCCTTAGAGTAATTGTTTTCTATGATTATTTCACCGTGTTTTTATTTAGTTAGTTTAATATCAGCCGTGTCTTAGGTCGTAAACTTTAGCTACATTAACAAGGTTGCCGATACATGATATTAACAAACATTGCATATACTATTTTTCAATGAATTCTTACACGCATTAATGGTGTACACTGTGCACCATTAGTCGACAAGGTATAATAATACAAGAAATAATATTGCTGCAGTTCCAAGCAGATCCAGCAGCAGCATTTTGAAAAATATAAGTCCGCTTCCGAATAGACCCCACACAAAAAAGAATTGCCGAAAGAAAACAAAAATCTCAGATTTTAACAGAAACTCCTAAAAGAAAAACGTGAGATGGAAATTTAAAAAAGAAAAGAAAGGCAATATCGTTTAAACGAGCTTCAAAATGGACAAAGGGTAAAGTGAAAACCACGAAATTGAAAAAAGGCACAATAAGAAATATTTTTAAAGACAGCACCCTCGAAGATATTTCAGAAAGTGTCCGATGAAGATGAGTTAAACGATCTCGTGTCAGATGAAAATGACTTGTAATACTGGGTATTATGTGGCGATGGTAGTAAAAAAGACGTATGGAACGTGTTCGATTTATTGTCAATGGACAATGGGCTCATGCCATTTGTATAGGAGAGGATAGTCCAGAAGGACAAATTTGTGAATTCTGCGATGATTAGATTATTTAAATATATATTTAACTTGGTTTCTGATCTTTTGCCGTATATGTGCTTGTCCCTTTAATATTTATGTTCAATAAACTACATTTTCGAAGGTCATCTTAAGTTCTATTATTGCGCACATTTATCCTACATATGCGCATCACTAGCCGAATAGGTCGGGTAATTGTGCTCGTTACACTAATTGGAATGGCCTCTTGCTGTTCTACTTTTCAACCATTCATTGAATGCTGTCTCTACCAATATACCTAGGCCCTTGAAATATATCTCCAATAAAGTTGGAAAATGAAATGTTTCAAGATTTTGCAATATCTTGAATTTGCCTTAGGTGCGCACCAATAGCCGACTCTCCTCTACACATATAAAAACACACTTTAATGTATCGTTTGATAGGTCTTTGATAAGTCCTTAACAAATGTATATTCAGATTAAGTTAATTACATTCTATAAAGTATTAATAAAAGTGCCACACTCGTTTAATTTTTAATTCAACAGAGCTAATGTCAACTGCGGCATAGAATTGTTGTGTTTCTTCAGTGCCCTCGTCGGTTTCAATTGGCGAGTAGAAAAGCAAAATGCGAACTTTCCGGTAAATAAAACTTTCTGTTCTCATTAGGAAAATGTATTACAGCAAACACAACAGTAAACCACCCCAACGTTAAAAGCTCTAGTAGTAATTTCGTGTATTTACCCTTCGCTCATGACACGGCGGCCGACGCTCAAAAATTTTCGACGATAAATTATTTTAAATGAAAAGTACACACTGCACGACACTTATTCCGGCATTTTGTGAACTACTTTTGAGAATTATTAGAAAAAGTAGATTATAGGATTAACCACGCCAATAAGTTTCAATTTTAGGTTTCAGTAAAAATGTTTCATGTATTTTTTTATTCTAATAAATAAATTCGTTACGGTAGGGGAGCAAAGTATGCTAAATGTGCAGTCACTCGAGCGTTATGGGGACCTATTGGGTTGTGAAGAGTAGGTCCTAAAACCAAAAAAAGTTAAGTAAAGTTTTCCATTTTAGTGGGGACTTTCCATTTTTAATTTAATTTTCCATTTCCATCAATCGTTTTTTAAGATTATAGCGCCATCTCTCCATAATTCGAAAAAATGTCTCGAATAAAAGTTACTTATTTTTACGTAAGGAATCCAAATCGGCCATAAATAATGGGGGCTCCCATTTAAGATTTTAAAGTAACCCCCAACCCACCTCCGTGGGGGGTCGTGTTTAGTGCCATTCGATATATTTTTCAGTTTTTCGATCTGATGTTCATTTCGCGAAATATCGCGGGATTCGTATTTAAAATTTCAAATTTACCCCCCACCCCTCTCCGTGGGAAGTCGTGTTTGATATCATTCGATAGATTTTTGAAAGATATTGAGCACGTATTTTTTAGTTTTTCAATCTGTCATTCATTTCGCGAAATATTCGCTTTTTTCTGGTGAAACATTGGGACTCACCCATTTCCTTACGCCTTGCTCAAATCGTCAGATTTTTGAAATATACACTGTTTTGCATGTACTTAACTTGCTTTATTTTAATCTGACGTTTTAAAGTTTTTCTAAGGATAGATTTTTTTTTCGGCCCCCCCTTAACGAACTCCCCTGCATTAAGAGCCAATATATGGTAGAGGTACATTTTAAGGGTACAAGGTTTCTCCCCATGTAATAATTTGACGCGCTCGAGTAACTGCAAAAATCCCCACTTGGGCTCCCCTACCATTAGGTGTGGGGTTAGTTTAAATACATTTTATAATACATTTTAAAACTTACAATATTTACAATGCAGTTCATCATTCAATCTTCGCTTCTCCACTGATGAACACAGATCTCCCTCATGGTTTTTTACCTGTTTTGGTCTAGTGTGTCTTGCATCCAATTCACATTAGACCGGTATAGTTTGACTCAAAAATAGGAGTGAGGCTACAATAATTACCATCAAGCTGAAAACTGGCAGGATTGTTCAAAATATCATCATAAATGAAATCTCAAAAGTCCTCATAAATCCGACCCGTGCTAAAAAATTTACGCGGGGTCAAAGATCACCAAATATGGTTTTTAGCGATTTTCAGCGAAACGGTAGGTTTTATCGTAAAATTAGCTCTAACAAAAAATTTAGGTTAGATAATTATCTATAAAAAATATTTTAATAGTTTTTTCCCTAAGAGCCACTGTTTTTGAGATACAACGATTCAAAGAGTTGAAAGACTTCTAATCGTCATAATATATATGTATTAGTACACCAGGTATATACATCACTGAAGCTCTAATACAAGTAAACATAATATTCTATCGGTCAACTTAACTTATCTTACACATAATAATATAAGATTATAAATATGATAATGTTTCTACTATACAGCTTGCGGTCTACCGAGGGATGCAATGTATAAGCTGTATTATATTACAGTGCCAACAAAAAAATCTTTACAAAGTGAATATAACGCGAAAATAATAAGAATTATTTGAATTTTACGGCTTAATCCCAACAAAAATAGTATATTGATATGACAAAGTATTAACTTATAATATTTTTTTTATTTATGCGCCTTAATTCAATTTGTATAGATGGGTTTTGTCGGAATAAACACGTTCGTCGGCTAATCTAATCACCCTACCTATTCTTTTCTCAGAAGGGTTTGAACATAATAATGAAAGACAACTTTATTTGATGGCTATAATGATTTTACGAGAAATATTAAAGCTGCAGAACAACGTCGTAGAACTTCAGCAACATCTTCTCTAATATTTTATTTGATCAATCTGTGACAGTATCTACCACTCAACAGAAATTTCTTGCAAATATTCACAACAAATCTCGGTTCATGTCAATGCTGAGAGATAAGTTTATTGCTGAAAATATATCGGTAAAACAAGCTAATAATGATGCTGACGTAATGATAATTGAAACAGCCATAGAGCAATTCAATTTAACAAAAAATACAACTATTGTTGTAGGTGAAGATGTAGACTTGCTCGTATTACTCACTGGTAGAACTCCAATCGAAAAAACTATCTTTTTTTAAAACCTGGAAAAGCTCAACACCAATCGGAAAGATATTAATCGAAAAGTTTATCTACTTTTGCAAAATGTCAAAATCATATACTATTTTTACACGCAATAACTGGCTGTGATACGACATCTGCATTTTTGAGGAGGGGTAAAACGACTGTTTTTAAAATGTTTGAAAAACAAGGTTTACTTGAATGTGCTGGAGTTTTTAAAAAAACTAATTCAACTCCACAAGAAGTTATTTCCAACGGAATTAGATTTCTTCTCTCTATGTATGGAGTGCCTAAGAAAACTACGTGCTTAGATAAGTTTCGATATGCATGATTTTTTTAAAAGTACTCGAAACAAAAAACAAGTGCAGTTATCTTGTCTTCCTCCAACCTCAGCGGCTGCCCATCAACATCTTTTTCGGGTATATTACCAAGTTCAAGTGTGGCTTGGTTATCAGCTAGATCCAAAAGACTAGGGATGGAAATTAGTCGACAGTTCATTAGAACCAATTCAACCTTTACTCCCCCCTGCGCCGGAAAAACTCCTGAACACAATTTTTTGCAACTATAAAAAGGGATGTAGCGCTAAATGTGGTTGCAAAAAAGTTGGACTGTTTTGTTCAGTAGAATGCACTAATTGTCAAAAGCGGTCGTGCTCCAATGTTGAATCACCAACAATTGAGGATTCATTTGATTCTATCGATGAACCATGCGATGTGTCATTATTGGGACAATTTATTTGCACCCAGGATGAACAAGAAGAAGAAGAAGAAATAGAAGATGAAGAAGAGGAAGAAGAACAATGAGAAGAAGAACAAGGGAAGCAGAAGTATTAGAAAATTATGGACCAGTTTGATAAATTTCCCTTTTTTTAATTTATAATTCTTTATATAACTTTTATCATTTTTAATCCTTACCAATATCAATTATTAAATAGCTTTAAATTAAACAGAATCATAACACATCCGTGGAATAGGCCTACTGGGAAAACCACGTTAAAAAACGCGCTAAGTACACTACCTCAAAGGTGGTGTGGAAAAGTGTGCGCATATTATGACGATTACCACTTTTTGAATCGTTATATCTCAAAAACGGTGACTCTCAGGAAAAAAAGTAATAAGACTTTTTTATAGATAATTATCTAATCTACATTTTTCGTTAGAACTAATTTTACGATAAAACTTACCGTTTCGCTGAAAATCGCTAAAAACCATATTTGGCGACCTTTGACCCCGCGTAAAATTTTTAGCACGGGTCGGATTTATGAGGACTTTTTAGATTTCATTTATGATGGTATTTTGAACAATCCTGCCAATTTTCAACTTGATGGTAATTTTTGTAGCCTCGGATGCGTAAGTTGACCGGAGTATATAGCAACTTTTTAGATGGTCATTCCAACTGGTGAACTACCTCTTTTTCGGTAGGAATCATCTCTTGGTCTCCATTCCAGTATCCACTTTATTCATCTGTTATTTGTCATTCAAGTCACGTGACCTGCTCAGTTCCACTTCAGTGTTGCTATTCTCCCTACAACATAAGCCACTTCTGAGTTTCGTTGTAGCTGGCGGTTTGTTGAAGGCTGTCCAAGGTCCAAGTCAGTCTTATATGACAGAGCAGCTCAACTGTTTGGTTATTTTCTTCTATACGAATATTGAGCCCTAGGTATAGGTCATTACCTGGTATAAATATGTATCTTGTTTCTACACATATATCTTCGCTAACTACAGGATTTGTCACTCCTTTGCAGCAAGGCGAGGTTGTAGCAGATGGATTTCTACTACAATGTTTTTTAAAAAATAGCCATTAATTTTATATCCTATCCCAAGAAAAATATCTATTTTTCTAATATTTTGGCGAGTTTATATATCTTTAAAATTTCCTAAGCCGCTCCTGTTCGAAATATTTCAAAATATTTCACAACATTGTAAACGTTAGGAAATTTCCTGTCTACTTGTATAAACATTCCTTATTCTAGAAAAAGTCGAGAGTATATTTCCCTTTGTTTAGAGCGCGAAGCATCGTTTGATATTATTGGTCTGAATTTTGAAAGATCCTTGAGTTGTAGTTGACGATTGGTCAATAGTTTTGGTGGAACGATCGAGAAGAAATGCATCGGTTTGACGCGAGAGATACGTGACCATGTAAAGTTTAGTTCTAAAAGTGTGTTCGAAGGTTGAACATATCTTTTTGTTAGAACTCACACAAAGAAACGCACTTTGCCGGCTTTAAAATGGTTTTCTTCTTATGGTAGAAGAAATGAAGGATTTGTAACTTGTCAAGGAATATTATTACAATAGTTTCACAGCATTTCACGTGGATATATTCTTGTGAAACAGTATTATTGTGTCGTAGTAATGCAATACCTGTAAAGTAGTGTGCGATTCTATGGTTCCAAGCTTCTCCAGTTTTTTATGATGATATATGGATTTGTTCATGTTTCCTGTAAGAATTCCCGTAATTGAAGTACCCCGATGATGTTATTTGGTATCAACTTATCCTGTTTCCTGTTTGGTTTAAAATTGAATGTCTTCCCCCCCAATCTCGAATGGAAAATTTTGGATAAGTGTTTGACGTGTGACATGTATTTTTGTTTTAAAAATGAAGGTATCAATAATGTTTATTTTAAATAATTCACAAGTGGATATTAATTTGGTAAAGGTTTTACATATTTAAATAATTTGTTTTCAACATGGATTTTATTGTAAAGTAAAATAGCAGTGACTTTTGACAGCCATAAATCAAATTTTTGTTTTTGTACACTGCTAAAAATAAGGTTAAGAATTGTAAAATAATATATTTGTTTTTATTATTCATTTCTTGTTTGAGAATATGTTTATTCTCAAAGTAAAAATAATAAGGTATAAAGGTTTAAATAAACATTATAAAATGTACACATTTTTATTTCTGTAACCTATGTTTTGGAAAATTATTAATCAGATATCTAATACAAGCGAATTAAGTTTTAGAATAGAAGAAAATGATATGGCATAGAAGCCAATAATGGTAAATAATAGCCCAGTTTGACCCAACGAGGAATCTAAGATGAATGTCCCTAAATTGGTTCCCATAAGTATGGAATATGTCCAGTAAGTACTCGATATGTGAATATGAGAATTTTTCAAACGGCGTCCAAATTTCTTTAAATAGTAGGAAGGTCCTCAAGTCTGTGTAAGTATCCTTTGCTTATTTGGTTATTTCATTACTTCATTAAACCCTCTTAAAAATACAGGTAGTGGTTGGAAAAACGCTTCAACTTAGTCTTCTTTAAACCCTCCTACCCCTCCCAACGAACCTACGACCTGCCAACGCACAAAAAATGAGCTGCCGTATGCATGAAGCTTTATGTGTCTGTTCCTTCTACTAGCCCCATTTGGACCCCCCAGTATCTTAGTAGATAGTCTTTCCTTGATCCCATTAGAGCAGACAGGTAAAACGCTTCAAGGTACAGCTGTGTCGTGTTGGGTCCCTAAGGGACGGAAAGGGAGCCAACTATCGGAACTTAGGAAAACACTGATTTTAAACTATACTTTTATTTAAAGTTTACAACATCCATAAACGTAAGGTTAAGAAGATGTTGTTTCGCGGGGTAGTCGTTCAGACACCCATCTCTGCTACTATAATAGTAATCTTAATAATACTGTTAGGCCAGGAGCCGAAGATTTTCACCTCTCAATTTTTACAGAATGGATCGATTTTCTTGAAAATTCAAGAATAAGTAGTGAATAGTCCAAGGATCAAAATCTATATGATGCCGAAAGGCGCTTTTACCATGGGGGTGGTTGCCACCCCATCTCGGGGGTGGTAATTTTTTATTATGTTTTGACCGCAAAAGGTGGTAAAAACATTCATTCTAAGCAAAAAATGTTCTATACATTCTTTTGATAAAATTAATAGTTTTCGATTTATTCGCTATCGAAAGTGTTAGTTTTATATCGAAAAAATCAATGTTTTTAATAAGGATTCTGCTAATAACTGCAAAAGTTTTCGTTTTATCAAAAAAACTTTACTTAACAAAAATGTACCTTTTGAAAGAATAAACAAACCCATTTTTTTATTTTCTTTAAGACTAATAGTAATCGAGCTATACTTCATTTATGTAGAGCTCTTTGGCATTTTTACCAAACTAAAAAAATTCGTTATTCGCTTTTAACTCCAGTTTTTTAAAAACTAATCATTATAAGCGAGTCAAACTTTTAGAATCTATTAATAATACATAAATAAATAACAATGAATAAGGTCAATGACTAAAAACACCGCTAACTTACATTATTATGCTTCCAATTTGTTTCCCCCTTTTTGTTTTTCACAAAAATAAATTTATTTTTTAACCGTAAGTTTTTTATTCTTTACTTTAGAAAGTTTAGTAAAATAGAATTTTGTAGGTTTTTGCAATATTTATAAGCCTATTATTATTAAATCTTTTTAAACTCCTCAGTCGCAAAAAGAGGTGAATTTGAAAGGGTTGGTAAAGGTGGTTTTTGCATGGTATTACAAGTTTTAATTGTCAATAGCTCACTCAATTTTTGCCGTAGAAGAAATTTTTGCAAACCAAATTCTTGGGAACTAAATAGGTTACAATTTCCGTTTTCTTATATCTGAGGTTAATCTTGCTATTCTGAAGAAAAAGTCATTTTTTTCCAAACTACAAAAGTTCGTTATTCACTTTTAACTCCATTTTTTTTAAACTAATCATTTTAAGCCGGTCAAACCTCTAGAACGTATTAATAATACATAAATAAAAAAGTCCAAATAAGGTCAATGACTAATTTCAATTAGGATGGTGATAAGGGGGTTGCTTCCGAACCCTTTTTCTCTGAAAAAAAATGGTGACTGATATTCTTTTTTAATTATAAGTCACTTAATTGTTGAGCTAGAGACTTTTTTTATTTCTGGAGATAGATATTTTTAAATACTTTAAATTAGTGAGAACAAGTTGTCCTCAAAAAAATGCATAGTTTTACCTTTTTTTTGACTTTGAAACTACAATATTTAGCATTTGACGAAGAAGAGCCAACATGTAATAAAGTATAGCTCGATTACTATTGGTCTTAAAGAAAATTAAAAAAAAAGCGGTTTTGTTTATTTTTTTAAAAGGTACATTCTTGTTAAGTAAAGTTGTTTTGATAAAACGAAAACTTTTGGAGTTATTAGCAGAAAACTTATTAAAAACATTGATTTTTTTTATATAAAACTAACACTTTCGATAGCGAATAAATCGAAAACTATCAATTTTATCAAGAAAATGTATAGAACGTTTTTTGCTTAGTATGAACGTTTTTACCAACTTTTGTGGTCAAAATATAATAAAAAATTTCCACCCCCGATATGGGGTGGCAATCACCCCCATGGTAAAAGCGCCTTTCGACATCATATAGATTTTGATCCTTGGACTATCCACTTTTTATTCTTAAATTTTCAAGCAAATCGATCCATTTTGTAAAAATTGCGAGGTTTTGTCCTATTTTAAGCTTCATTACTTGGACTATCTATTTTACCCCTCTTCGGGCTTTTTATATCTTTCTTTATTTTGGACTTTGAAAGTAAACGGTACGTTAGTATCATTACTTATTGCGAGGTTACCCAAACAAACTCTATCAATCAACCTTCGCTTTGTTTGTGATTATAGAAACAACACCTTCTGTAACGACCTAATTATGCCTAAATTATATACTTTTTTTGGATACATATTATATTATACGGTAAGGGTTTTTTCCCTTACTGTACAGCTGATTTAAAAGTTCTTTGGCTTTATCTATCCTATCAGCTATTAAGCTATTAGCACAATATCATCTGCCAACCTCAGGTGGCTAAATTTTTCTCCGTTTATGTTTATGCCCTTGTTGGTCAGTTTTGCCATTTTACATAATAATATATTCCAAAGGCGTAGTGAATAGTTGTGGCGATATCGTGTCCCCTGACGTACTCCACGTTTTATCTGGAATTTTGGAGTTTGACGATGATCCACTCGAATGCTGGGTCCACAGTAACTTCTAATGCCGTTAATTAACGCAATATTAGCCATCTCTGTAATGCAAATAATGCGTTAATTAACGCCAGTTAACGGAATTAGACGTTACTGTGGCCCCAGCATATGACTAGATTTTGTATTTTCGTATATGTGTTTAATTATATTTATATTATAACGATAATCAATTCGGGATTCTGTCAATAATTACAATATTTTTTATTGATTTATGCTGTCAAAGACCTTTTCATAATTCACAAATATTAAAGGTTTATTATCTTCAGTACATTTTTCTATAAGGTTTTTTTATTACCAATATGTGATCGTTTGTTCCATGGTCGTTCCTAAAACCCGCCTGTTCTATGAGCTGATCAAATTTTAATTTATTTTCTAATCGTTTCTTCTAATGCAGTTATAATTTAAGGGGATGGGTACGTATTTTCGGCTGCAATGCTATTCAAATGGTGATTCATTTTTTTCGAATCCTGAGAAAACTAATAAGTATTTTTGAAAAATTTAAACGCCAAATGAAAGATTACGTTATTAGCGAGGGCCGAAAGTCCCTGAGAGCTACAATTTTTATTTTAATAAGTTACAGAGGTGAAAAACTAAGAGAAAATTTAGTGTCATATTTAATTTCAAATATCTCATTAAAATTAAACTTTTTATTTATTCTAAGGGACTGTCGACCCTCGGTAATAATTTAGTCTTTCATTCTGCGTTTAAATTTTTCAAAAATATTTATTGGTTTTTTCAGGATTTGAAAAAAATGAACACAATGTCCGTGGTAATATTTTCCAAATCTATCTTTGTCTTACAGCGCACTAGTCGAATAGAATATTGTCAGCATATTGTCAGTTAGACAGTGACAATCAGTGACAATTTTAAATATTTGACATGGCATCGGGAATATTTTGATTTGTTGATTAAATAATATTAATATATAGTGTATTTGATAAATAATTGATTTAAGACGTGAATTTAATAAAAAGTTATTTATTGTGTAATATTTTTGGAAGATCCAAGCAGGGAATACATCAGGATAATATATTCTGTAATCTAAGTATTTTGTTGTTAAACATGTTCAAAATTGTAAGCGTTCCATAGTAACAATATATTATTAAAAAATCACTTTTAACACTTTTATTCTTTTATCGATTGAGTATTAGTTTTTGTTGTACACATAATATATTACAATCACTAAATACATATAGTTAGTGAAAAAATTATCACATTTATTAACTGAATTATTAATTTGCAATTATACAAATAACAGTTATCCAAGAACATTCAAAAGCCATCTCTTTAAGTTAATGATGACATTTTCAAATTGAATGGCATTCTAGTAATGTTTACATATCCATACCAGTGTGAATTTTACTACACGTAATTGCCGTGTAAAGACAGAAAAAGTAGGGATAGCCGTAAAATGTTTGCGAATTATGTACCGATGGTTTTAATAAATTTATTGTATTTTATTACAGAAAGAAATAAGACAATAATAATAAATATATTTTTATTGTGTCGTTTCTCTTATTTTTAAATACCCCATATCTTGTGCTAAATGTTTGACTCCTTTCCATTATATTCCTGTTTTTCTGTCTCTTGTCCAACTTGCTCATGCTCATCCCATCTTAATCGCGGTCATCAAACTTTGTTGTTTCCTGTGCCCCGATTTCGTATATTTGTAGTGTTTCATCATTCATTCTATGTATATCGGTTCATTCTGTGTATTCTCCGTATTTTTTCATAATCTATCTCTTCTTGTGAGCACTTCAAAGTTTTGTAAAAATCTCCCTTCAGTAGCTGTAACTTTTCTTTTGTTGTTGTTTGTTAGTACCAAGGCGATATTGAGGATCTCACTAGTTTCTCATATACTTGGGTCCTAACTTTCTGATTTATGTTATTGACACTCACTTTATCTTTTCTGCTTAGAGGTCGCTAACGGCATAGGTACTTCTTCTTCTTCTTTAAGTACCGTGCCCAAATTTTAGGCATGGGTAACTTCCATGGCAATTTGCCGATATCGTTCTCAATCTTGCGCGGCATGTAATAGTTGATCTGCTGAAAAACCAGTCCATTGACGAAGGTTTCAGAGCCATGAATATTTCTTCCCACCAATTCCTCTTTTTTCGTGGAAACAAAATTACTATTTTGAGCAATATCTGCTTAAATTACTATCTTGTATAATTTTCTAACCTATATTCAACACAATTTAATAACAAAACAATAAATAGTTAACTACAACAAGAATGCCGTATTTATTCAATTAGAAAGTTCCCATCCCTTTTTATCGTGCACAGTTACATAACGTTTGAATATTTTTACCCCTTTTCTGGAATTTCTTTAAACCGCAGGCAGCCCCTTTCGATGTGTTAACAGGAGTCTGTAGCTGGAAAGGATCTGGCAGGTAACTAGTATTTCGAAGCCCGATCGCTACAGGAATGCAGACCAGAAAATTCTAAATATTCCTGGAATTCCAGAGACGGATTTCGTAGATAGCGCATAGCTGAGTGCGACTTGATGCTACATTCATAGGGGTATTGTATACGCAAGGAAAAAATGGGATACTTGAGAAAAATGTGTTACAATTTAGTAAATAAAGGTTGAAATGTTGGTTAGTTGAGCAAACTTTAGTTGAAATAGTGAAGACAGAGAAGAAAACTACCTTTGTCTAGTTTTAGTCGTGTAATAATAATTTTTAGCTCGTTATGGCTATTAGCCCTGTGAAAGTACTTGGACGGGATACGAGAAACGATCGTGGGCAAATAGCGGAGAAATCTTGCAACTTTCTTAAATAATTCATATTGTCATTTAAAATTGTCAAAGGACATCGCACACATCTTATGGAAAATATAATGTCACTCAAATTCAATAAAATTTATACGATTAGATTCGTTTTAAATTACCGATCAATTCTTATCATTGCGCCAACTCTTAATTATGATTAATTACGGCGCAAATTGCAATTAAAGTTTATCGAAATCAAATTTTTGGAGTCCATAAAATGTTAGTTACAATCATTATTGCTCTGAGTGCTATTCATAACAGCTTAAATCCCGCTGGTCCTAAGCGGATTAGTGAAACTAATCCGCTGATTTATGGAGTACCGAAAATCTGGGTATTTTAAAATATTTTTTCTCTCTCTAACTTATGTACCTACCCATTTCATTTCAGATTTATTTATATCAATTTCTGCTCTTATTTTTGAAAATAGAGAGTTGGCGCAATGATAGGATTTGATCGTTAATTTAAAACGAATCTATTGGTATAAATTTTATTGAATATGAGTGACATTATATTTTCCATTAGATGTGTGCGATGTCCTTTACGTATATTTCATATCTACTCTCAATAAAGAAGAAAAATTATATGTTGCTCCACAATATTGATATGATATGCAATTATTATATAAAATTAAATTTAATTAATTGTACTTTCCTTGTAGTAGTGCATTTTAATAATTAATTTTATTTACTACATACAATTGTTCACCTTTTAATAACATAACCTTAATATTACTTTTTCTTCTTATAATTTTTTTGGGCTATGGCCTTGACAATTGCCTAGCAACCAGGACTAATATATTGGCCAATATAATTAAAGGTGCTAAAAATGTGGCTAAGCTATGAAATAAAGTCATTTATTTATGTTTATTTTTGTAAAATTAAAGTTATTTAATCCATTCTCTGCCAGTCACGTGCCAGCGCAAGATGTGTTTACTTCAGTCAGGTGCCGTTCACGCGCCAACGAGTGATATGGTTATTTAAGTTAGGTACCTTTCAACAAAATGGCTCCTAGCTGAGTTCAATCCTCTTCGATCGGCAGCGAATGGGGCATAGCCCAGAGAAAGAAGATTTTTCCCTTGACACATCCCCCTCCAGGCAGACACCAAATTTTTTGAGTAGTATGGACATCTATATTAATAACTTATATGTTTCCTGCAGCCAATTTTGATGATATATAGCTATAAACAAATGAAGATCAAAAAACGGTATTTAGTTTTTTCGTCTATAACTAAAAAGTGAAGCAGTCTAAACAAATTTGAGAATAAGAAACTCATAAATCATACAAAAATACTCAATATTGCGTTCGCTGAATATGTATATCCTTATTGGTTGCTTAGAAAATTGCAAAATAAATCATAAATTTTGAGATTTTATAAAGAATATTCATAACTTATGTAAAAATTCAGTTAGAAACTTCTTATTACACGGAATCCTAAGATTTCTTGTGCTTAAATTATATTTTAAATTTCAAAGCAATTGGTCAAATAGTTTAAAAGTTATTTAATTTGTTTATCCCAAATTCATTTTTTTTGCAACACTATAATTAAAAAAATTATGAGGTTACAATGGTTACAATAATATTTCGGACAGTATAGACCATTCCAGGGTGACGTAATTTGACAGCGACTGGAGGGCAAAGATCTTGTAAACAAAGTAGGTTAAGTGTACAAAACCATTGTTTAATTTAAGAATATGATTAAAATACCAGCATTTTGTTCAGTTGTAAAGTGTTCCAGTAAAAGTGAAAGAGATAAAGTGAGTTTTTTTTATAATACCAGCCGCATTTAAAGGCCGAGATGTTTTAAATCACTATAATCACAACGCACTGTAAACAGAACGACGATATGGGTTAAGAAAACTGATATTCTGATTATATCGGGATTTTGCATCCCATATGAGGGTGTGCTATATCTAATATTTGAAATTTTTGTAGTTAAAACCACAGATTTCTTATAATAAAACGAGAAAATAGCAAAAAGAACACCGAAAACACAATTTTTGCCCCTCATCGACGCTGTCAAAGTCACGTGACCTGGAATAGTCAATACTATTAACCAAAAAAAAAAAAATGACAAAAAGTAATTTTGAGCAGTGCAAAATTATTTTGCAAAAACATGTCGATTATTTGCTTACTTTTTGCTTTTAACAACTAGAATTACTTTTTAACCGTTATCTGTAGAACAAATATTTTTTCATATTTGGAAAACTGAATTTTATACACATTTAGAACGAAAAACAATTGTCCTAGGACAATTAGGGACGAAGTTAGCCCCCCTTTTTTTAATTCACATATTCTTGCAAAATAATTTTGCAATATTTATAAAAATTGTTTGTTATTTTTTTTAATTAAATTAATATTGTAAATCTTCTTCTTTCATAAACTATACAAAGTATTACTGTAAACTCATCATTTTATGACTTATAGTGTTGCAAAGAAATTAATTTGGGATAAACAAATTAAATAATTTTTAAACTATTTGACCGATTACTTTCAAATTTAGGGTATAATTTAAGCACCAGAAGTCTCAGCGTTCCGTGTATTAAGAAGGTTCTAAGTTAATTTTTACATAAGTTATGAATATTTATAAAAACTCAAAATTTATAATTTATTTTGCAATTTTCTAAGCAACCAATAAGGATAGACATATACAGCGAACGCCATATTGAAGTTTTTTCTACGATTTATAAGTTTCTTACTCTCAAATTTGTTTAAAATGCTGAACTTTTTGGTAATAGACAAAAAAAAAGACAATTTACCGTTTTTTGATATTCATTTGTTTATAACTGTGTATATCATCAAAATCGGCTGCAGGAAACATAGATTATTAATATAGATGTCCATACTACTCAAAAAATTTGGTTTTGCCCTGGAGGAGGTTGTGTCACCAACAGGATATTTTTTTCCTTATTTCTCTGAACTATAAGTAAGACACTTGACTTCTGATGTCTTTCTTTTCCCTTACAGACGCCTTCTTTCTATTCAGTTCCTTATTTCATAAATTTATATTATCTGGTAGCCTTTTCTCTTCCCGTAATAAATATAGTATTACCTGCAAAGGCATATTCTTAGATATATACATTGTTTATATAATTTAACATATAATAAAATAGCTTCTAGTTACTCTATATAACATCAAATTTTAAACAAAATTATAGCAAGCCGGTCCTGTATCTTGTGTCCCAAAACCTTTTATGATATCTGCTCGGTCGTTCTTTTCGTCCATTTTCCTATTTTAATTAAATCCCAAAATGATGCAGCCAGCAGCATCAGCATAATGATCCATTAATGTCGTTCCAGGACCCTGAGAATGGGTCACGTTCGACGATTTTACTTATTATTATTGTTGGAGACGACAACGGAATACAACAAGAACAAAAATCTGATGAGAATGGGAAGCGCTGGGCATTGTTGCCAAGTAGGACTTACGTATATATGAGCTTGAATTAAATGAGGAAAGAATGTTTGAGCAAACAAATCTCCAAAAGATTTGCTTTTTACAGCATTATTGCATCTATACAGTGCGTGCATAAAGTAACGCATAAATTCATTATTTCGTAAACCGACGACTTTAAAGAAAAGTTCCGAAATAGGTCGATTTTTATTTTTAAATTACAATTTTTTGGCATATATATCATACTAGTGACGTCATCCATCTGGGGTTGATAACATAATCGATGATTTTTTTAATGAGTATTTAATTCTCTATTTACTAATACAAACAATAACATAATTATTTATACAGGGTGATCAAAAAGATTTTTTTTAATTAAATTAATTGAGACAAAAAAAAGAATGTATGTAACTTATTTAATTCAAAATTCGTTTTACTTTCGTCAGAAAGCAATAATACATGTTGATTTGTTAGAGCTGCCACCCACCTGCCGCTTGAAAGTTTAACATTACGCTTAAGCGAAAATCAATGTTTATTTTTTAAATAAGACATTTTTATATTTTCTGGTACCAATAAAATATATTTAGAATTAAACAAATTACATACATTCATCGTTTTGTACCAATTAATTTAATTTAAAAAAAAATTTTTTGGACACCCCGTATAAATAATTATATTAGTGTTTATACTATTTAATAGAAAATTACATACCCTTTCAAATTAGGTACTACATGACCCCTATTCTCATTTAAAAAAATCATCGATTACGTCATCATGTATCCATATTTCTTTACTTTATAGATCAGTTCTTTGGGACAAACTCCGTTTAATGCTTTACTTAAGCCTAAGAAGGCTGCTCCGGTGTACCGTCTATCTATGAAACCTGCTAAGGCGTATTCTGTGAGCCTGAATTTCTGTCTCTAAATCCGGATTGGCCTTCTAGTAAAAGCTGTAGTCTTTCTATTTAATCTTCCAGCCTTAAGAGACATTGGACATAAGACATTAGCTATTGACCGAGAAACATTCAACATAACATAATGATAGTCAACTCTTGAAAACAAAGAAAACACAAAGACACAATGAAAAATGTTAATTCTCTTTACGACTTATCTTCCTACTAATGCTGCTGTTAATCCTAATTAGTTATCAGGATGTAGTAGGGAAAACTACAAATTGAATGTAAATTTAAGAGTTTGTAAAAGAAAAACATAATAATATAAAGTATTAATTAAATTTTAATATATTAACTATAAAATATTAAATTTTAATATATCTAAAAAATACCAGAGTAGGCACAACAGTATTCAGAACCGTAGGAAAGAATAGGGAGAGAGAGAAAGAAAGAAATAGAGAGAGAGAGAGAGAGAGAGAGATAGAGAGAGAGGGAGAGAGAGACAGAGATATTGCAAAGTTACTTAATCAATAATTATTGTCGATGACATATCTACAGTCCGTCTAATTTACTTACCGTTGCACGTCATTATCTACGCCAGAGATGTAAGTTGACATAGTTGCCAAAGTATAAAAAAATCCTGAATCCATTTTAAATCAAATAGATCACATAATTATTGTAAACATGGATTACACAACAAAACAAATTAATATTCAATGTAAATAAATAAAAACTTTAGAAATAGAAAACAAGAATTAAGTTATAATCTTACGTTTAAGTAAATAATAAAAACAGTAAATATAATAAAACAAATACTTACAGTAAAGAATATAAACAAATATGAAGTGTCATCACTGCAACTGTCAAATAAATGTTACCAATTTATTCTAAAATGTCACCTTCCTTCGATTACAGTTACAGTGGGTTTCGAGCAAATATGCTTCATAAAAACGCTTTATAATCCATTTATGCAAATTAAATGAAACGTATTATTGTGTATTTCTTTAGGTTAACATGAATATAAATCTTGAAATATTATTTCTACGCGTATATAATAAAATATGTCTAGTGGCTGTAATTCCAGTGTACAAATGATTCTAAAAAAGAACACACTTACCGTCTAAATATTTCGTTTTGATATCATGTGACGTCACAGGCTATTACGCAAATGACGTGCAACGGTAAGTAAATTAGACGAAGTATACAGTTTTAATGCTCACCATTAATGAATTAAAAAAGCTTTCTCAATAAAACTTTGTTATGATGATTATATTAAAATATTAATATTGTATACGATCCGCTAGACTATAATATCTAGCCATATTTCAAGGCGTGTATAATAGTGTTGATATAATTAATATATTATCGTAGAATAGGCAATCATGACAGCAACTGGTATATATATACATACTTTACACCAACACGTATAACACCTAATTGTAATATATCTCATAATATAATATGAATTATGCATGCACTTTACTAAATGATAATGTATGTAGATTTTTGCATCGAAAAACTCAGTGTGTTAGTAGATGACGTATTGCACATTTAATCAGGCTATTCTTTCATAATATATTCTACGCTTTTAATAAAAATTTTAATATAGAAATCCGGCATGCTACAGACTGTACAATTTTTGGACAATACAAATATATTTTTGTACCCAAACTTCTTCTGTCCTAAAAGGATGCCAGGTAGGAATGAATCTACTTAGATGGAATATTACAAAGAATACGCTGGCAAATAAAGGTTTTTGCTAAAAAATAATGCTTGGTTAGGATATGAACTACTTGCTGACTCGCTGGGTTACTTGTCTTGCACAGGTAGTACCAACTCTTAACACTAAAAAATCCAATATGGAATTGTATCCTATGTATCCATAAAATGGTAGTTTTTCGATCCTTTAATGGGATGTGTTGGGAATTCTTTTGTTGAGGTTTCCGTTCATGTGCTGGAAATTTGAGGCACCTGAAGATTTTTTTTGGAAAACCCTCAAAAGATTAATTTGATGTTTGTTAATGGCCAAGCTGAGAGTTGTTTAATGGACCCTTTTGCATGTTCAAGTTTAGCTGAAATCATTTTTGGTCAGTTTATTGGTTTTAAGTTTTAAGAGGTTAGTTCAGTTATTTTTATTGTTTCTTTCTTTTGCTAGGATATTCCTGTAGTACAATAATTGTATGTGTTTATCGATCCTGGGGCTTTAAAGAAGTTGTAATAAAAGTACATTAATTTAGCAGTTTTATATTTGACGTTTAACCATTTGACATTTTGACAAAATTTAAGGAAGTGTGCAGTGTGTTTATCGAGGCAAATGGCTTGTTATTGAAGGAAAAAAGACGGTAACAGATTTTTTTATGGGAGAAAAACAAAACGAAACAAAGTACAATTTAGGTTGGGTTAAATGGGTCTAAAAAGGGGACTAAAATAACAAATTTTTATATTTATGTGAAGGAAACAGCAGGTTCTGGTTTATTTTTTTTAATTAATTACCTCCTTTTGTTCTTATAAACTATTGAAATTAAAAACTGGGAATTCAAATCGCCGACCAGGCTTTAAGTGCTTTCTCAAAAACCTCTATTGTTATTTTGCTACCAAGGCGTTCAAAAACCAAAAACAAACTCTACAACAAAAATCTTATTTCGCTAACTCATACAAAAAGCATATACATCCAAACATACAAACTATACATCCTCCAATGACAAAATAATTGGTTACTAAATAAGCAAAACTCAACAAATGTTACTACCAAATTTTTTATTTGGTAGTTTATTTATTATATTAATTATATTAATAAATACCAAATTAATTAATAAAATAGTAATGAGTAATTTCTACATATTAGTATGTTTCTGAAATTGGGCTCTGTACCGCCATACTTTATTATATTGCGAATATGTGTACCAAATATCTCGACAAAATATTCAAAATTACAGCCGCAATCTTGGACAGCATTTGTTGCTACCTGTTGATCGCTACTGTAGCCTCTTAATGATAATTTAGAATGTGAAAAATATAAAATTATTTTCGCATGTGAAAAATTTAACAGTATGTAGTATTTTACTTTGTCTACTAAATTTTAAGTTAAGATTAGACATTGACGTCAAATCAGCTATAAATAAATCTAGTTTAAAAAGGAGGAGACACTCTCTAGAGAAAACTAAATAATATAATGCCCAATCCATATCGTTCATTTTCCATAATGTCCTTCATTTTTCGCTGTTGCGTACATTTATATCCGAAGCAAAGTCATTACGTTTTTCTCGATTTATTTTAAAAAAATCCAGTACACTGATCGCCAACTCACCCCGTCTCACCCTTCCATCGGCCGATTCTCTATCTCGTCGCACTCTGGTGGGTTGTTAAAGAAAACTAATCAGTAAAGATTTATTATTGAAAGCAACTTTGAACGACTGAGAAATTGCAAACGATTCAAGAGACTTAATCAGTGCTATATATTTTAAGTTGGGAGAGAAGAAAAACCAAGTCCATATTTCATACGAAAGGCGAAGAGGGAGGTACAACTATACAAGATATCGAGACAGAGAGAAGTACTGTACAGGGTGTCTTAAATTTGTATATTTTGCAGGGTGTTTTGAAACTAGATCACAATGGCGAATAGTTTATTAAATTAAAATTAACATCTGTTTTATTAAAAAATGATTATCCTTTATAGTTTATAAATAAGGAATTGTCAAGATTGGATCGAATGGAACAGAACAACTTAGAACGGGATCCTACAACATTCACAGGAAATAATACGAGGAAAATATAAATACCATATATAAAAGGACTATCCGAGAGAAACTTAAAACAATAAGAAATAAATTCAACATTTCAACAACATTCAAAACAACAAACACATTGAGATCTATTCTAACTAAAACTAAACCTAACAATGAACAAGAAAGAACAAAGAATTGTATTTATAAAATACCTTGTGAATGCAAACAATTTACCAGACATTAAAACAAGACCATTAAACGTTAGAATAAGTGAACATCAGTCTTATATGAAAAATAGAGAATTTGATAGATCTCAAATATGTCAACACGCATGGGATAATGAACATAGAGTTCAGTGGAGAGATTCAAGTATAGTCCTGAAAGAATCAGATAGTAAAAAGAGAAGAATCAATGAAGCGGCTCTAATTATGCTAAATGAAACCAATTGTGTCTCAAATTCCTCGGTGGAATGCAGTAGGATGTGGGTACCCATACTGAAAGAGGAAGTCAATAGAAAGAAAATAACACGATTAGTAAGTCAATAACTTATCGAGTTAGTACAAATTTTATATTTTAGTATTACTTAGTGTATATCTATGTATTATTAATATTATTTATAATTTAAACATATTAAAGTCAGAATTTGGTATTAGTTTTTTGAAAGTAAAGAAAGTAAATTAAATGTAAGACAAATACTTACGATGTCGGGATAGTATCACGAGGTATTTTTTTTCCTGGTTTTCCCTCGTGATTTACTATGGAATCTCTAACGCGAGAATTTTACTGTCATCGTTGAATTTGGTTGTCTTTTTAAAGACAGATCTCATGCTATAATTTTTTTGTGACGGTTATTCTTGAGTTGGGATTGATTTCATGTAATCGAAACTATCTTTTAGTAAAGTCGTCTCAAGAACGCAACTCATAAATATTGGCGATATCATTTTAAAGTCTTCTACTTTAAAATGTATAATATACGTCTGAATTGCCAATATAAATGAGTCAGATTAAATAAATTATTAGAATTTTTTTACTTAGCAACAACATTTTTGTTTATTTTAGTAGTATTTTTTATTTTGACACCGAAACCCGATTTGCAAACCCGAAATAAGCAAAAAAAAAAATTTTATACATTGTTTTGATAAAATTAATAATTTTCGATTTATTCGCTATCGAAAGTTTTAGTTTTATAGCGAAAAATCAAAGTTTTACCAATAATTGTACTCATTTACGATTCACTCAATTTTTGCCGTATAAAAAATTTTCTTAAACCAAGTTCTTGAGAATTAGATAAGCTAAAATTTCATATTTAACCATATTTTCGTATCTCTGATGCTAGTCTTTCGATTCTGAAGAAAATGGCATTTTTTACTAACCTACAAAATTCGTTATTCGTTTTTAACTCTAGTTTTTTATATACTAATAATTTTAAGCCACTCAAACGTCTAGAATCTATTAATAATACATAAATAAAGAGGAATTAATAAGACCAATGACTAAAAACACCGCTAACTTACATTATTATGCTTCCAATTGGATTTCTCCTTTTTTTTCAAAACAATATATTGATTTTTCATTATGCTTCCAATTGGATTTCTCCTTTTTTTTTTTCAAAATAATATATTGATTTTTCAACCGTAACTTTTTTATTTTTGATCTTAGTTTTGTAAGTTTTTACAAGGTCTATAAGCGTATTATTATTAAATATTTTAAAAGTCCTCAGTCGCAAAAAGAGGTGACTTTGCTTGAAAGGGTTGGTAAAGATGGTTTTTGCATGTTATTACAAGTTTTAATTATCAATAGTTCACTGAATTTTTGCCGTAAAAAATTTTTGCAAACCAGTATCCTGGGAATTAAATAAGCTACAATTTTATTATTAAACATTTTTTCGTATCTCTGATGCTAATCTTTCTATTCTGAAAAAAAAGCCATTTTTTCCAAACTACAAAAATTCGTTATTCGCTTTTAACTCCATTTTTTTAAAAACCAATAATTTTAGGCCGGTCAAACTATTAGCACCTATTAATAATACATAAATAAAGAAAACCAAATAAGGTCAATGACTAATTTGAATTAGAGTGGTGATTAGGGCGGTTGCTTCCGATCACTTTTTCGTTGAAAAAAAAAATAGGGACTGACATTCTTTTCATTATAAGTCACTTAATTTTTGAGCTAGACTTTTTTTCTATTTCTGGAGATATTTTTAAATACTTTAAATTATTTTGAACAAGTTATTCTCGAAGAATGCATAGTTTTCCCGTATTTTGACTTTGAAACTACAATATTTAGCATTTGACGAAGAAGAGCTAACATATAATAAAGTATAGCTCGATTACTATTGGTCTTAGACCAATTTAAAAAATAAAAAAAACGATTTTATTTATTTTTTCAGAAGGTACATTTTTGTTAATTAAAGTAGTTTTAATAAAACGAAAACTTTTGGAGTTATTAGCAGAAACTTAATCAAAAAACATTGATTTTTTGATATAAAACTAACACTTTCGATAGCGAATAAATCGAAAACTATTAATTTCATTACAAAAATATATAGAACGTTTTTTGCTTAGAATGAATGTTTTTACCAACATTTGTGGTCAAAATATAATAAAAAATGTCCACCCCCAGATGGGGTGGCAACCACCCCCATGGTAAAAACGCCTTTCGGCATCGTATAGATTTTGATTCTTGGACTATCCACTACTTATTCTTAAATTTTCAAGCAAATCGATGCATTCTGTAAAAATTGCGAGGTTTTGTCCTATTTTAAGCTTCATTACTTGGACTATAAGAGAATTGTGATACTGTGGAAAAAATATACATAATAAGGTAATGCCTATTAACCGGTTTGATAAATGATATTCGATTCCACACGCATACTTTAGAGCAATGAAACAGAGCTTCCACTTGAGTATGACCACCGAATTCGCCTAATTAATGTTCCCTAATAAATCCCGATCGGTTTCCTGCTAAATCGGCCATTGACATTGCTCCAACATTCTTATATCAACGAACGAGGACTCTATATCACCATGTTCATATTCGTGCCGCAAGATTTATGATCGGCCATTAGAACTCGGTATATTTTGCGGAGCCGTGGCAATTCTGCATTCATTGTCTACCGCAGAATACGTCCCAGAAAATTTCATAACGTTGTTCCTTTTGTATTGAAGGCGGAATCTGAGGAATACGTACGTGTTTTTTTAATCTAAAAAACGGCTGTATTTGGCAGATTTTTCAAAATATTCCTATATCTTTTAAAAACTTCACAATATTATCAGTCGAAAAATTAGTGTCCAATAAATTGTTTATTTCTTAGCCTGTTTGCTTCTTCTTTAGCCTGTTTGCATCCACTCCTAGCCATGAGTTCCCCACTCTTCTCTGTTTTGTGCTATTTAGTACCTGTTCGTTCTCACTTTTGCTTTGTTGTGGTTTTCCTTTACTATGACTGAGCTCGATGGTCTTTAATATACAATGTTTCTTGTCTACCTTTCGTTGTTTTATCGAGTCACTTGCCCTACCCAGTTCCATTTCATTTGCGCAATATTTCCAATTACATCTTCCACCTCTGTCCTGCTTCGCACGTCTTCATTTCGTATAACCTCTCTGAGATACTACTAACATAGCTCCATCGTGGACCCCGTATGTTGTTCGTTGTCTATTAGCTGATAAGTGTCACAGTCTTCATTTCATAAGTCCTAAGTGGAAGAATATAACTATTGAATACCCTTTTCTTTAAGTTTATTGGCATCTCTTTGTTTTTATTGCATGTTTAAATGAATCTTACCACAGATTATGGGTTTCTTGACTAATATAACTGTATTGACTAAATTAGTTACGTAATGACGTGTGTCATCTTGGTGAATAACAGACTTATTAAAAATTGAGTGATAACATTAACATACCTAGTTGTTATTTGAACTTGTGTGGTTATTTTACACGATGGTTTTCAACTTAAGGCTATGGGTACATAATTCGCAAATATTTTACGTGTATCCCTACTTTTTCTGTCTTTACACAGCAAATTACGTGTAGTAAAATTCACACTGGTATGGATATGTAAACATTACTAGAATGTCATTCTACTTGAAAATGTCATCATTAATTTAAAGAGATGGCTTTTGAATATTCTTGAATAACTGTTATTTTTATAATTGCAAATTATTAATTCAGTTAATAAATGTGATAATTTTTTCAATAACTATGTATTTAGTGATTGTAATAATTTATTTGTACAACAAAAACTAATACTCAATCGAGAAAAGAGGAAAAGTGTTAAAATGATTTTTTAATAATATATTGTTATGGAACGCTTACAATTTTGAACATCTTTAACAACAAAATACTTGGATCACAGAATATATTATCCTGATGTATTCTCTGCTTGGATCTTCCACAAATAATACACAATAAATAACTTTTTATTAAGTTCACGTCGTAAATCAATTATTTATCAAATACACTATATTTCAATAATATTTAATCAATAACTCAACATATTCCCGATGCAATGTCAAATATTTAAAATTGTCACTGATTGTCAGTGTCTGACTGACAATATGCTGACAATATTATATTCGGCTGAGTGCGTTGTAAGACAAAGTTAGATTTGGAAAAATACCACGGCATTGTGTTCATTTTTTTCAAATCCTGAAAAAACCAATTAATATTTTTGAAAAATTTAAACGCAGAATGAAAGATTAAATTATTACCGAGGGCCGAAAGTCCCTTAGAATAAATAAAAAGTTTATTTTGAATGAGATATTTGAAATTAAAAATCACAGTAAATTTTCTCTTAGTTTTTCACCCCTGTAACTTATTTAAATAAACATTATAGAAGTTCTCAGGGACTTTCGGCCCTCGCTAATAACGTAATCTTTCATTCTGCGTTTAAATTTTTCAAAAATACTTATTAGTTTTCTCAGGATTCGAAAAAAATGAATCCCCATTTGAATAGCATTGCAGCCGAAAATACGTACCGATCCTCTTAAAAAATTGGCTAGAGGACATAAGTACATATTACATATTTTTTAAACTAGACTAAACACACGCAAGTTAACGATATAATAAATTCAAGAAAGTACTTATCATAAACATCCGATCAGTTGTATCAGGTGGAAAATTAAGTTTTCCTATAAATTGCATATGCATAGAAAGCGATAAAACATTATTGACAAATCTTGCATGCTATTAAATGTACTTTACAACTCATAATGCTAAATAAAATCTTTTCCCGAAAACTCCTGCTTCGTGTACAAAGCCAGAACTAAACCAAATTTTTCCACAGTTTTCCCCCGTTTCCAGATTTTTATTCGGCATTCGGGTAAATGGCGAATGAATCCTTCTTCCTTTGTAAGTATCAGATTAAACTAGTAAACAAACTAATAAAATATATTTTAGTATCAACGAGTAGTAATAAAATTTATAGCTCCCTTATAGACCATACAATCTTATCGATTTATGCTACAATTTCGACACAATGATGCGGAAGACGCATCAAATGAAGAGTGTACACTGTTTAATGGTTATAAAAACAACAATATTGTTTTAGAAATAATAAATTTAAATATGTGAGCAATATTTTTGCCTTTCGACCACTTTTGTAGAGGGTGTGTCCGCGAATTTTACCAAATTTTAGTATATTATTGTACTTTAAAAAAGTAGCATACCTACCATTTCTTTAGTTCTCTAGATGCCCTGAGCTGGAGACATGACCCTCGAAAGGGTCAAAAATAGCAAGTTTTACTCTATATTTGTATCTCAAATTAACTGGATGGTATCTCAAGACAGGGAGGTATGGAGAAACTTAGAGAAGGCCTATGTTCAATAGTGGACGATAACGGCTAGATAATGATGACCCTATATTTGAACAGCTGTATCTCTGACCCCAGTGGGTCGATTTTAGCGCACAAAGAGATATCCATTTCTAAAAAACGGTGATATTATTTGGCCTTTGACTTTTTATTGTATTCGGGCCAATTTGCTTTGTTAAAATTCCAAATGTTCGACAAGGATGTGTGCTTTCCCCTCTTTTATTTAACATTTATTCGGAAGCCATATTTCAAGAGTCTTTTGAAGATGAGGAGTTGGGAATCAAAGTGAATGGTGCATTGATCAATAACATACGATATGCTGATGATGGTGTCTTCATTTGTGACAACAGAGTCGATCTTTAACAACTTGTCACTATAATCGTAGAATGGGATTAGAGATTAATACCAAAAAGAGCACATTCATGATTGTCCAACTGAGCCAACAAGAGATGTATCATGAAGTCCATTGAAATAGTGAGCAAATTTAAGTACGTGGGAACGTGGCTTTTTAAAGACTGGGTATCGGATAGGGAAGTAAAATGTCGCATTGAGCAAGCTCGACAAGCTTTCGTAAAATTCAGGAAGGTACTGACTTGTTCAGAGTTCGATCTTCAACTAAGACTATGGTTTACTAAATGCTATGTATGGTCGGTGCTGCTATATGGCGTAGAGGGCTGGACACTCAAAACGAGGGATATAAACAGATTAGAAGCCTTCGAAATGTGACTTTTTCGCCATATCCTAAAGATATCCTGGACGGCTAAAGTCACAAATGTAGATGTCTTTAAGAGAATCAACCAAGAACGCCAACTTCTCGAAACAATCAAGACAAGGAAAACGACGTATCTGGGTCACATCATGCGAAACAAAAAATACCAGCTTCTTCAACTTGTAATCGAGGTTAAAATTGAAGGCACGAGAGGAATAGGACGCAAGAAAAATCCAGGCTCCAAACCATAAGGCAATGAATAGTGGCAATAAGAATATTGTAATGGTTTATCAACATCCAAAATTAAGATCAACACATATTCATTTAATTCTTAAATGTACTAAAAACGGAACCAAAACATACACATTTGTTTACATTTTACTGGGTCACCTAGATTTGTTAGAAGCACCAGTCGACAATATTGCATAGTCAGCTAATTCATATTTTCGTAAGTCATGGTCAAGCTGAGTCGACAATATAAACAAAATACATGTTATAAGTTTGTTTATATAAACATGATAGTCTAAGAGCTGGGAGCGGATTTTGTGCATGATAAGTAATATGGAAAAACTATACGGGGATATGTTGAATTAGTTGTGTACATGACTTTCACCAACGGCCGGAAACCAGAGTTGGGGCCGATGGTAGTTATAAGGGGTCAAAGTCGCGGATTTTATTATTTTTTTTATGACGCTCATGATCGAGATAGTGCACCAAAATTTGGGAATAAGTAGTTCATGACGTACCTAATTAAAATCTCTAGGGGATCAACGCTGCGCGGCCGACAAAGGGGTGGGGGTAGGGGTGAATATAAAAAATATAAGGGGTTTTTTGCGACGTTCGTGATTGACATAGTGCACCATAATTTGGGTATACGTAGACCATGACATAAATAATTGAAATCCCCAGAGCCGGAAACCAGAGTGGGGAAGGAAGGTAGTTATAAGGGGTCAAAGTTCCGTTTTTTATTATTTTTTTTGTCACGCTCATGATCAAGATAGCGCGCCAAAATTTGGGAATAAGTAGGTCAGGACGTAACTAAGTAAAATCTCCAGGAGTGGAACGCTGCGTGGTCGACAAAGGGGTGAGGCAGGGGTGAATATAAAAAAATGTAAGGGGTTTTTTCCGACGTTCGTGATAGAGATAGTGCACCAAAATTTGGGAATAAGTAGACCATGACATAACTAAGTAATATCCCCAAAGGCGGAAACCAGAGTGGCGGACGAGGGTAGTTATAAGGGGTAAAAGTCGCGGTTTTTATTATTTTTTTTGTGGCGCTCATGATGGAGATAGTGCACCAAAATTTGGGAGTAAGTAGGTTATGACGTAACTAAGTAAAATCTTTAGGGACGGAACGCTGCTTGGGGTACAAAGGGGCGGTAGGCAGGGGTGAGTATAAAAATATATGGGGGTTTTTTGCCGTCCGTGATCCAGATAGTGCACCAAAATTTGGGAGTAAGTAGATCATGACATTACTAAGTAAAATCTACAGGGGCGGAACGCTGCGTGGGGGACAAATGTTGTGCCGGGTCACAAAAAAAATAATACACACTGCGAATTTAACCCCTTAAAACTACCTTAGCTAAGTCATGGTCTACTTACTCCCAAATTTTGGTGCACTATCTCAATCTAGCACGTCGCAAAAAACACCTTATATTTTTTATATTCACACCTACCCCACCCCTTTATCGGCCACGCAGCGTTCCACCCCTGGAGTTTGTACTTAGTTACCTCATTGCCTACTTATTCCCAAATTTTGGTGCACTCTCGATCATGAGCGTCAAAAAAAATAATAATAAAAACGGCGATTTTGACCCCTTATAACTACCCTCATGCCCAACTCTGGTTTCCGGCTCTGAGGATTTTACTTAGTTATGTCATGGTCTACTTATTCCCAAATTTTGGTGCACTCTCTCAATCACGAACGTCGCAAAAAAACCCCTTATATTTTTTGTATTCACCCCTGCCCCACCCCTTTGTCGGCCACGCAGCGTGCCACCCCTGGAGATTTTACTTAGTTACATCATGACCTACTTATTCCCAAATTTTGGTGCACCCTCTCGATCATGAGCGTCACAAAAAAATAATAAAAACGGCGACTTTGACCCCTTATAACTACCCTCATCTCCAACTCTGGTTTCCGGCTCTGGGGATTTTACTTAGTAATGTCATGATCTACTTATTCCCAAATTTTGGTCCACTATCTCAATCACGAACAGCGCAAAAAACCTTTTATATTTTTTATATTCACCCCTACCCCCACCCCTTTGTCGGCCACGCAGCGTTCCGCCCCTAGAGATTTTACTTAATTACGTCATGACCTACTTATTCCCAAATTTTGGTGCACTATCTCGATCATGAGCGTCATAAAAAAAATAATAAAAACCGCGATTTTGACCCCTTATAACTACCCTCGGCCCCAACTCTGGTTTCCGGCCGTTGGTGAAAGTCATGTACACAACTTATTTAACATATCCCCGTATAGTTTTTCCATATTACTTATCACGCACAAAATTCGCTTCTATCTCTCCGACTATGAAGATATGGTGATTCATTCTAATTCATTCGTAT
This sequence comes from Diabrotica virgifera virgifera, assembly GCF_917563875.1. Taxonomy (NCBI): domain Eukaryota; kingdom Metazoa; phylum Arthropoda; class Insecta; order Coleoptera; family Chrysomelidae; genus Diabrotica; species Diabrotica virgifera. The sequence goes on along the minus strand of NC_065451.1, from coordinate 215,056,246 downwards.
TATTAAAAAGATCATTCTTAATCCAGATGCTCTAGCAGATGGTTTTACCGTGAGCACATCAACTATTTACTGTGGTCTTTATAGTTGGTAATAAATAAGTAGTTATACATATTGTTTAATTCAGCAACCCCTATTGGTAGGGGGTACCCAACAACCCTAAGATGTTTCCCGAGGGCGCATACCCGCATAATATGTTATATTCTTATTGCCAGTGAATAGTGAAATAAGGCAATAGAATTAATGACGTACAATCTCTGATACACATTGCAAAAAACAGAGAGTTAATGGAAAATGTGATCGCTTACATCTATTAGTGGATTTGCATATGAAGAAGAAGAAGAAAATTCCAAAGTGGCCTTGGTGAGGATTCAACGATAGGAATTTTTATTCCCATTTCGATTATGACAGGTCGATGTCGGATGTGGGGGAAACTAGGGAGTACGGTTCGGGAGCTTTGGAGTTGTTGCACCTGTGAGTTACTCGAATCCTAGCCTATATCGAGGTTGTAGTCTTGCGACATCTGTCTAGAAAAGAAGGTAGTTTTATCTTTTGAACTATGGATACGGTGAACTCTTTTCTTCGGTCTACTCTAGGAGTTTCTCTCCATTTACATACATGTTTTTATATGCCCATTTGTTATAGTAACAGTCCTTAATGTAAACTGTTGGTTAGTTTTCCTCAGCCTTTATCACATTTATTGGCCATTTAGTTAATTTATTTATTGGTGATTTGTTCTTGATGGTTATGCCATTCACTTCTGTAAAGATAATGGAACATTATTTTCACAGATTCAGTCCTTCATCTTATCCGTAAACATCGCTCCAATCATTTAGATTTTTGCGGATAAAGTTAGGTGATAACTTCGTTAATAATAATTGGTTTATGTTCCTTCTCAAATATGCCCGGAACATTAATAAAAAAAATAAATTATTTAAAAATTTCAAAAAATTTCGTTTTTTTTTTCTACTTTTTTTGCTTATAACTTAAAAACTATTCATTTTAGAACATAGTTCTATAAAAATAGAATAAAGATAATTAAATTTTCTATGAGATGCGATTGGTTAAAAATCTCTTAATATATCACCCTTGCTTCAAAATAGCAATAAATATAAAATAAGGGGGCAAAACAAGCCTGTCTTTATTCAATGATTTTCCATCACTTAGGTTAAACTTGGAACCTTCCTAATTCGCTTAGAAAATTTTTATAATGTGCTAAAACCGTACACCAAATTTCATTAAAATTGACTTACTAGATTTTGCATAATAATTTTGCAATCTAAACTTTTTTGCACAACAAAAACTAGAACATACAAAGATTTGTCAATTTTTTTACATATAAAGAAGTACTGCACCTATTTAATGCACAGAATTGAAATCGGATTATTTAAGCAGCCTCAGCAATGTTTTAAAATTATAAACAATTTTTTGGCATTATAAACAAATTAGTACTGTGGCCAGGAAGGGGGTGCTACGGGCTCCTTTATTTAGATGGACTTACCCAAGTTTTTTAAGTATTTTGACCCGTAGAGCACGAATTTTTTGGGTAACAGTTGATCCGGATATCGATAAGATTGTTATAAACAAAGAACTTGGGGAATTACATAAAATAGATTTTTCGCAAAATAAAACATTTTTTTGTATTTCTTGGGTAATTCTAAGCAAAAAATGTCTTTACAAGTTTTTTCGTAGGATGCATACTTTTCGAGATAAACGCGGTGGAACTTTCAAAAAATCGAGAAATTGCAATTTTTGAACGCGAATAACGTTTGATTAAAACATAAAAATAGCAATTCTGCTGACAGGATTTGAAAGTTTAAGTCAAATTATACCGGTTTTAATTATTTGCAGTGCTAAATATTAATTTTTTTATTATTAAACAAAGCTATTTGTTTATAAGCCAAAAAATTGTTTATAAATTTAAAACGTTGCTGGAGCCCCTTAAATAATCCGATTTTAATTCTGTAAAGTGTATTAGATAGGTAGAGCACCTCTTTATATGTAAAAAAATTAGCCAACTTCTAAATGGTCAACTTTTTGTTCAGAAAGATTTTACAAAATTTGAACTTTTTTAAAGACATTTAGATTGCAAATGTATTATGCAAAATTTATTAGGTCGATTTTAATGAAATTTGGTAAGCGGTTTAAGTATGTTCCAAAGAATTTCGTAAGTGAATTACTAAGGTTCTAAGTGCCACCAAAGTGGTTAAAAAATATTGAATAACAACAGACTTATTTTGCCCCTTATTTTGTATTTATTGCTATATTGCAGAAAAGGTAATACCTTAAGACATTCTTTACTAGTCGTATATTATACAAAATTCAATTATCTTTATTTTATTTCTTTACGACTTTGTTCCAAAACGAATCGTTTTAAAGTTATAAGCAAAGAAAGCAGAAAAAAATCGATGTTTTTCGAAATTTTTAAATATTTTAATTTTTTTATTAATGTTCCGGGCATATTTGAGAAGGAGCAAGTCAATTATTATTACTGAAGGTGTCACCTAACTTTATCTGCAAAAATCCGAATGCCAGAATGCCACCTCTCACATCCAAAAATAGACGTTTTTTCGCAAATCCTTACTGGTCTACGTCAATAATATTTTCGATTATTTAGTATGATCGTTTTGAATAAAATTCAGGTTTTGATCTATTAAATCCCTCTATATTTATTTATGGCATAAGCGGAGTGTTGGTCCGATACGTCTCGTCAAATCTTATTCTAGTACCTGATGAAGTACGTTTTGTTCTACTGATGAAAGTTCTGTTGATTCCCTTTGTTCTCCCTTCTGTTGATTTCTAAGTATGTGCCCAAAGTATGCTATCTTTCGCCTTTTAATGGTGGTCAAAAGTTCTCTGCCTCTTTCCATTCCGTGCAACACCATTTCGTCCGTAATATGATCGGTCCATAGTATTTTTAAAATTCTTCTAAAAAGCCACATTTCAAAAGCTTCCAGATTTCGCATTAAGTCAACACTAACAGTTCAAGTTTTGACACCGTAAAGAATAATCTCATCAAATGGCGTTGATAAACATCTTTGTAATTTTACATACTCCTATATGGAAATTCCTTTTCGTACCCCATATACATCTATCACTACACCCAGGCGCGGATACAGGGGGGGGTCAATGTGTCCATTGACCCCCCTATTGTATTTAGTCTATAAGTATTTTTTTATTATTTATTATTTTTTTCTGTTAACTCTTAAGCCATCAGTGCAACACTAAATTACACGACAACCGCTTCCAAAGAATTGAAAGAAGTCATAAAATCTAATAAAACACCCTTCTCTGAAAAATAATCTGCAGGCGCATTTGTTTGGATACCGGTGGAATCAAAAACAACGGAAATACTTTTCTCAATTCAAAGACTAACAAAAATGATATTTTAAAATGCAAATACATTACACTGGGTATAAACCTTATCTCATGAAAAGTCACGTTTCAAATTTGCGATACAATAAAGATATAAAAATTTGTATTTTACTAGATATAATCCATAAAGAGCGACCGGTGATATTAATAGCCGTGAATTGTCTATCAATCTTGGACAAAATTTCGGGAGACTGTTCCTATTTTTTCGGTAGAGATCGTCAAATTTCGGTAGATTTCATTTTTTTTTTTATTCTTTTACTATGACATGGCAAACAAATGATACTTTGGGTACGAGTATTCAAAAATAAACTACATTTATCATCATAATATAATTATCAATAATCACCGTTCATCAAAAAAATCATTCAAAGTTCAAAATCGGTATACCTTAAAAAACTGTATTTCCTCGACTTTCTAGGTATTATAGAGATAGATTATTTTCTTCATTTTTTAAATCCAAAGTAACTCGAGTAGTTACTAATCTAACTAACGCAATACTAAATTTCAAGGATGCTTTAGTTGTGTTATAAGGAATTAATTTATTTATAATAAAATAAAATAGCATATTTTTGCCTGTTTTTTTTTGTTTTATTAGAAAAATTTTGTTATAATAAATAATAGTTATAAGTTAACATTTATAACATTTATAAATTACTGAAAAAATAATGGTGTTTTGCAATTATCTCCAATTGTTTATGTATTCCTATGTATGTATTCCTTTATGTACTCCTAAAATCTACAAGGAATGTTTTATACGCTGTGAGCTCGTACGTAGAGGGGATATTTATAAATTCGCGAGCGCCAGTTAGTAGTGACAAGTCTGTAAACGTTTACCGAAAATTTGACATAAATGTCAAAGTGATTAATTTAAAATTAAAATTAAAAACATTAATTATAAAAAATATTAGTTGGTCAAAGCTGTGGTATATATTTTTATCTTAAATATACTTACGTTTTAAATACCGAATTTACGTTTTTTAATGTTCCGTAATATGTAATTATAAATTAATCTATTAATCTTAGCGCCATCTACACGATAATTGTGAAAGCATCCGAAGTAAGAAATTAATATTAATCTATTACAATTTAATTACTTTTTAGCGTTGTAAATATTAAGCGATAACAGTTAAATAATAAATTTAAAAATTGCCGGTGAAAGTTGAACTAGTAATCCGCCAGGAGCGACACCAGCGAAGCTCAGAGCGTATAGGCAAAAACATGATTTTTTACACTTTATAATCGTTTAAAAACAAAACAATGTCGGATATTGAAGCAATTGAGAACGAGAAAAATGTTTAATGTTCTTTAGTTATGTCGAAGTAGTGTAAGTTAAAAAGGTGCAAAATAAATTTCTCCTGTTTTAAGATTTTAATATAAATACTCTTTTTAGTTTGGAATTATCTTCTATATCAAAATAAGCCACAATCCCTCAGTATTCACTATTCAGATTCAGGTAGATACATTTTACTCCCAAAATCATAATATAAGAGGACAAAGGACTGGTAGTAAAAGCAATTAAAGAATTCTTGAAAATTGACTAAACTCTGTTGCTACATCTATCCGCTAAAAAAGATTTTCAAATAATTTTGATTTTTCAGTAGAAAAAAAATCGGCAGATTAATTTGAAAATTAAGAATTTTCATTTTTCGGTAGAAAAAAAGGAGAATTAGGTAGATCGGTAGATTTGACAGGTATTCGGTAGATCTACCGAAAAATCGGTAGCTGTGGCATCACTGTATTTGTAAGTCTGGCCGCGCCTGACTACAGCCCAAATAAATAAATAAATAAATAAATATAAACAATGAAATAAACCTATAAGGCGAACTTCAATAAGTTTATACAAAATAAAACGTCTAAAAACCCAAAATTTACAATAAAAACAGCAGTTTCTTAATAAAAATATATTTTTATAACAGAATATATAATATTATTACTGTAGCTTTTTTATTCTTAAAGTTATTGTCATAAAAGGGTGAATTTTGGTTCGCCCCATGTAACTCCATGTTTTTATGCCCCCCGTTCATATTTATGACACCTTATAAACTTCTTAGGTCCCTTTGAAGATATCAAGGCGTACAAAGTTTCGAGTTGCTGATATAAATCTTTTCAAAAAGTAAGCTGCCACGAACAAATGTCAACAGAACAACCTTTCGGGAAGGATAAATGCTGACACTTCGCGATGAAGTTGCGTTCATTAGCGATGTGTGGAAAAAGATATATTAAATCGGAGTTTAATATGTTTTATGAATATTATAATACGAGGGATACAGAGAAAATACAGTATACCGATGAAACTGCTATTCATCCAATATGATGACCGAATGATAAAGGACAAGTCAATTGTTTCATAAAACTAACTTACCTTAGTACAAATATACACATAAAACAATTACAACTCTTTGGAGTTACAAAGTGAAAATCGATTTTTTCCAATATATCGAAAACTGTTAGAGATTTTTTATTGATAATGGACTTGTGGCTTTCTTATAGCCCGATCAAGGAACACAAAACTTTACAAAAACCTCAAAGAAATTAAAGGAAGGATGAAAATTTGGGAATAGGTAGTTGAAATTGTCTATTATTATATAAGAAAAAGTTTACAATTCTAAACCGTCTCCATTTTACAGAAATAGGGAAATAAGGGTTGGTTTTTCATTAAAAGTGCTGTATTTTAAAAATAATAAAATAATAAAATAAAATGTAACAGTGAAAAATAAAATAGTCATCAGAGTGATTTAACCTTAAAGATTGGTCTTTAAATTTTTTTTTAGATCTCGATTATTTTATGAGATATAGCCTATTTTTAATAAGGGTTGAAAACCAAAATTTTTTAAAACGGTCTTATTCGGTTAGTTTTGTATCAATTAATCTGAAAATTGGTGAACACACTATTTACAGATCTATTAAGGGCTTGAGGTTAACATTTTCCAAAAATTTTCAAAAAAAATTTACGGCCAGTGGAAAAATTTTGGAAATTTTTTTTTGAATTTTTTGAAAAAGAACTGAAACTTTGGTTTTTCTTGTAAGTATGTACTTACCTGAACGAATTACATGCGCGTGCACGTATCCTATATTATTTTGTTTTTGAATTAAGTTAATAATTTGAAAAACTATAATTTTAAAGTACATACTTGTATTAAGTTAATTATTTCAATATAAACCTATAAAATCAATATCAAAATTTCTCAAAAAAATATTTCTTTTACTAAATATTTATTAGGTTTTCTAAAGTTCATTTAAAAATTAAATTAACTTAATTAAAAATAAATGTACTCTATTAAGAGGCTACATCAGCGCGTCAATATTTTTTTTCGATAGTTCTTCGAACTTTCAACAGTGCGGCAACAGTGTGTCGGCAGTACTACAGTGTCAGTGACACTATACACTATACTATCAGAAACAAAGGCACATAATTGTGATAACAATAATTATTATACTCATAGGCGCGCTAAATGTTGCCATGTCAGTCAAGTTCGATTTCTTGTTATAGATAATCGTTTTTTAGTAATTTCATTGTGACACAAAATCTAGACATGGGATAAAAAAGTTTATTTGAAAAAACTGTATTTTTTTGTTCTTCTTAAAGCGGCAGAGACTCGTTTTTTATATTTAATTTAATTTTAGAGTAATTTCTACATACTAACATGTTTCTTAAATTGGGCTCAGTACCACAATTCTTTACTATATTGCGAATATATGTGCCAGATATCTCTACAGAATATTCAAAATTAAAGTTGCAATCTTGGAACGCGTTTTTCGCTCGCTGATGTTGCCTACTAAGTTATAAAGGATCAAATGAGTATGAAGTACTAAAATGATAAAAGGTGCAATGAAAAATCGTTTATTGTATATCGAACTGGATCGTCACTGTTTACATTTAATTAATTAAACTAAATTATTCAAAGTTCATTTTCATCTTCGTCTGATGTAAAATTTGTGTCTGAATCAACTTCATTTATAATAGAATCAACTGTAAAATCATAATTTTGGGTCTCTTGGCAGCTACCATCTAAACTATTATTACCAGTTTGACAACTTCCGCATGCAGCATGAAAACGTTTCTCCTTTTTTTTTTAATACATATTTTTGTCTATTTACATTCTAATTTCATCACAGTCCAAAAGCATTTTGTGTCTATCATCATTTCTTTCTTAACTTACACTTTTTAATGTTTCAATTCCACTTTGACAATTACAATTTTTTCGTTATCACATTCTAAATGTTGTTCACAAATAAAACAAGAATTATTATTATTTGTTTCACTGTTCGCACTCATTGTAAATATTTACACAATTATTTTATAACAAACAGATCACTTTTATTGATAATAAGTTATAAATTCAAAAGACAGCCGAAAACGATAACAAAACATTGCAGCGTGAATATTTCTCCAATTTTTTAGGTTATGTTCGTCTACTCAGTCAACTGTGTTTAGGAAGCGCGCCGTTTTCTCTTGTAAGCAATTTTTTCACCTGTGTTTACGTGCCCCATATATTTTTATCTTTGCAATAGGCCTATTGTATATATATATATGTAATATGTTATTCAAGCCTTTTTTAATATGTTCCCATATTTTCATTTAAAAAAAGGCTTTCAGAAAAGAATGGCATCGATTTTATTAAAACATGACATTTTTTTGTAGTTGTTTATAATAAGTGAGCCTTATTTAAAAAGTATTCTATGCATAAGAAAAATGGATATCGCTTTCGAAAGAGTACATTTTCAAGTACCTACAAGCATATTTTTAAAGTTTTTTATGAATTTTCAACAAAGATATTATTGATTGAAATCTTGAAAATTGGCTTAAAATAAAAATCAAAAAAATATCCATTTTTTATCGCCATACAAATTTTTATCCTTTAAAGTAACGTTGTGCAATTTTAAATCCAAATGTTAATTAGCCATCTTAAAACGTAAATCTAAAAGGAATTTTAATTTAAATGATTATGTAAATTTTTGTGACAAAAAATATGTGTTACTCTCAAAACTTGTATTAGTATATTTTAAAACATATTTTTCTAAATTAAATAATTTGTAATTCACAATGAAAATATATTCACGTTAAAATTGATATTTTTCTAAAGGTATTGTGTTTTTTTCGTACATTTTATTGTTTGATAAATGCCCCAAATTATCGATTTAAAAGTTAGTTAATTTTAAAATCTGACATTTTTGTTGCGCGCGCAATTCAAATAAGCGCCCCTGTTAAGTACTTTAAAAAGGGCTATAGGTTAGAAACGAATCAAGATGCAAACAAAGTTTTTAGTCAGAATGTTAGGATAAAAGTACCTTGATGATTTTTAAATAAAATTTTTTGTTATTATTGCCTTATTTTCTGAAATACAGCACTTTTAATGAAAAACCAACTCTTATTTCCCTATTTTTGTAAAATGGAGGGGGTGTAGAATTGTAAACTTTTTTTTATAAAATAATAGACAATTTCAACTACCTGTTCCCAAATTTTCATTCTTCCTTTATTTTTTTTTGAGGTCAGATTGTTCTTTGATCGGGCTATTATGGCACAGCGAAAAATAACAGCGAAATTTGTGCACAATTTTTTGTTCCAGAATATTTGATTTAATTTATGACGTACCTTTTTGCTACACCCTGTATATTGAGCATGCTGTTATCACAAGAAATAGGGGAACCTGGAGCAGCCAGGCGTGAGTGTTTAGTTCAGAGAAATAAGGAAAAAAATATCCTGTTGGTGACACAACCCCCTCCAGGCCGAAACTAAATTTTTTGAGTAGTATGGACATCTATATTAATAACCTATATGTTTCCTGCAGCCGATTTTGATGATATACATAGTTATAAACAAATGAAGATCAAAAAACGGTAAATTTTCGCTTTTTTCGTCTATAACCAAAAAGTTAAGTATTTTAAACAAATTTGAGAGTAAGAAACTCATAAATCGTATAAAAAACTTCAATATGGCGTTCGCTGAATATGTCTATCCTTATTGGTTGCTCAGAAAATTGCAAAATAAATCATACATTTTGAGTTTTTATAAATATTCATAACTTATGGAAAAATTAACTTAGAACGTTCTTATTACACAGAATGCTGAGACTTCTGGTGCTTAAATCATACCCTAAATTTCAAAACAATTGGTCAAATAGTTTAAGAGGTATTTAATTTGTTTATCCCAAATTAATTTTTTTGCAACGCTATAAGTCAGAAAATGATGAAGTTATAGTAATACTTTGGATAGTTTATAAAAGAAGAAGATTTATACTATTAGTTTAATTAAACAAAAATGACAGAAAATAATTTTAAATACTGCAAAATTATTTTGCAAAACCATGTGAATTAAAAAAAGGGGGGCTAACTTCGTCCCTAATTGTCCTAGGACAATTGTTTTTCTTTCTAAATGTGTATAAAAATTCAGTCGTTCCAAATATGAAAAAATGATTTTTCTACGGGTAACGGTTAAAAAGTTATTCTAATTGTTTATAAGTAAGAAAAAATTACGTGTTTTTGCAAAATAATTTTACACTGTTTAAAATTACTTTTTGTCATTTTTGAAGTTATAGTTCTTTACGGGCGTAATGTGAAATTTTATATGGGAAAACCTAGCGACCGGGCGCATGCGCATTATAACTTTGTTCTGATTGGATGTTCAAATGACATGACAAAAATTATCCAATATGGCAGCTGTGGCACAGCTGTGGGACTGTGCATGGTTTGGTTATAATGTATGCTTGTTGCGTTTTAAAATTTGTAGGAAGAGAAACAACAAACAAAAAGTTAGTTAATGGTTATACTGCCTTTTTAAATAGTTTTCATATTATATTTTTGGACTTATTTACATAGAAGAGATGATTGTTGCATGCCAATGTGAAAGCTCATCAAACTGTGCCTAGTATGAGTGCCGCAGATCTCGCTTATTCAAAGCTAAAGAATCTTTCACTGGTAAGTGTTTTATAAATAGTTGATCAAATTTTGTTATGATATTTGAACATAACCACTTTGCACGATGCAAGTGATTGCGAAATTTATTAGTCGTTATACGGGCTCCGATACCTACCTTGAACCTACCAAAATACATAAGTAGTATGTAATACTTTTATTTTACACCTTAATATTCACCTAATATATTGTCTTCTTACTCTATGTTTTGTTGTATTTTTTCAATTCTAAATCATTTCAATTCAAAATCAAAATAATTTGATTTACATAAGTTAAAAATGTCAAAAGGTTAATCTGTTTAGTTAGACGATCTTCGCACATAATGACAAGCTGTCTCTGTGGCGAAGTTTTAATGCGGGTGAATACCAATACAACGCAAATACCAGCCGCGTGGTAAGTTGGTTCGAATCCCAATAGAAACTTTTATTTTTTATTTTTTTTTATACATTTTATGATTGTAAGTATATTTATTATATAATTTTATTTTCAGAAAATACGTATTTAGTTAAAAAATTTTCCGACAATTAATGTTCAGAAATCATTTGTGGCATTTTTAATGTGTTTTTTGGCACTGTTTTAATAAAAAATTTTGAGAAGTAGTAAGTATAAATTAATTTAATATTTAAATAAAATATAAATAAAAAGTATATTAATTTCGTTTATAATCATATAATCATATAATAGAAGTATAACTTCTTACGTGCGTACACAGTACACACACATTCTTTTTTTTTTATTAAGTCAATAGTATAAACGTTCTTCTTTCATGAACTGTCAGAAGTCTTAGTGTAACCTCATAATTTTCTGACTTATAATGTTGCAAAAAAAATGAATTTGGGATAAACAATTTAAATAACTTTTAAACTATTTGACCAATTGCTTTGAAATTTAAAATATAATTTAAGCACCAGGAGTCTCAGCAATTCGTGTAATAAGAAGGTTTTAAGTTAATTTGTGCATAAGTTATGAATATTTATAAAAACTCAGAATTTACGATTTATTTTGGAATTTTCTAAGCAACCAATAAGGATAGACATATTCAGCGAACGCCAGTTTGAAATTTTTTAGACGATTTATGAGTTTCTTACTCTCAAATTTGTTTAAAATGCTTAACTTTTTGGGTATAGACAAAAAAGCGAAAATTTACCATTTTTTGATCTTCATTTGTTTATAACTATGTATATCATCAAAATCGGCTGCAGGAAACATAAAGGTTATTAATATAGATGTCGATACTACTCAAAAAATTTGGTTTCGGCCTGGAGGGGATGTGTCACGAGAAAAATCTTATTTCTCTGGACTAGTTATAAAGTTCATATAAGTCCGTCTAAATAAAAATTAAAATTTTGGTTAAAAGTTTTTATTCCAGTTTTGTCTTTTACTGCTGCTACAATAATTTCTTTGATTCTAATCCAAGTGATATTCTCAATGTTGTTAGGTCATAAATTATGAAAAAGGTAAAATAAAAACGACTTTTTTCTATGAATTTATTTTTTGATAAGAAATTTCATTTGAAAATAATAAAGACGGAAAGAGGACTTGAAAACAACGATTTAAATGAAGAAGACATGCACAATGGAGAGAAATGAGAGGCGAAGAAAAATAAATAACAGCTACCCCGAAAAAGAAAAAGCTGAGTAAAAAGAATAAAAGGAAGAAGAAAAAGAATGAAATAGAAGAAGGTATCATAATTACTTTTATGAAACATATAACTTCAGAACTAACAAAAGTTTCCACAGGAAAAGTGACCAAAATATGGAACGACTGTCAAATTTCAAGACCGTTAAAGATGAGGTTGAGGAACTACTTAACACGTTGACGGACAGTGCGTCAAATGTATAAGCAAGTGTTGTGACACTATATGTATTTTGCAAAGTAGAATAGGAAAAATGCAACGTCTATAGACGTTGTGTCACATTACATCAATTGATATTAGACGTCTATATACGTTCTGTCCATCAACGTGTTAATACATTCACCGGCACAAAAAACGGGCACCCTAAAAAGTGGGCCATTTTTAGTGACCTGTATTTCCTAAACCTGATATCCGATTTAAGTAATTTTTTAATATGTTACAGCCTCATTCTTTAACAATATCGCTGTAATAATATTGTTGCTAGAGAGGTACATTGTCATTGTATACAGGGTGTACGAATCAAACTGTGTTTTTTTCTCAAATTTTGGAACACCCTGTGGAATGTTCTAGCTTTTATAAAATACTGAAATTAAAACCCAACTATAGCCTCAGGTTTTCTTAACATTTTGTTTTTTGATTTATTCGCTTATGTTGGATAATAAAAAAGTTAAACAGTTTCACAATTACCCCTATTTTTCGTCAATACAGGGTGTTTTTAAATAAGTACGGCCAACTTTAAGGGGCAATTCTGCGTGATAAAATAATGACAGTTTGCTTTACAAACGTATGCCCGCAAATGCTTCGTTTCGGAGATAGGGGGTGTTGAAATTGTTCTTACAAACTGACGATTTATTTATTGCTCTAAAACGGTTTGTGATAGCAAATGAAATTTGGTACATTTTAAGAGGTAGTTATTGCGCAATTTTTGGAATACAATTAAGAATTTTATATTCACCATTGTTGTGCATACGGGATATATCTAAAATGTTTATACCCGTATGCACAACAATGGTGAATATAAAATTCTTAATTGTATGCCAAAAAATGCGCAATAACTACGTCTTAAAATCTACCAAATTTCATTTGCATATCACAAACCGTTTTAGAGCAATAAATAAATCGTCAATTTGTAAGAACAATTTCAACACCCCCGATCTCGGAAACGAAGCATTTGCGTGCATATGTTTATAAAGTAAACTGTCTTTATTTTATCATGCAGAATTACCCTTTAAAGTTTGCCGTACTTATTTAAAAACACCCTGTATTGGCGAAAAACAGAGGTAGTTGTTAAAGTACCTAACTTTTTTTATCCAACATAAGCGAATGAATTAAGAAACAGAATGTTAAGAAAACATTGGGCTATAGTTGGGTTTTAATTTCAGTATTTTAGAAAAGCTAGAAAATTCCACATAGTGTTCCAAAGTTTGAGAAAAAAAACACAGTTTGATTCGTACACCCTGTATACAATGACAATGTACCTGTCTAGCAACAATATTATTACAGCGATATTGATCAAGAATAAGGCTATAACATATTAAAAAAATTACTTCAATCGGATATCAGGTTTAGGAAATACAAGTAATTAAAGATGACCCATTTTTTTGGGTGTCCGTTTTTTGTGCCGGTGACTCTATTTCCAATACTGACCTACGAATGTGAATCTTGGACCCTGAGACAATGAGAAAGAGGAAAGATAGACGCCACTGAAATGTTTTGTTCGAAGATCACGAGAAAGATCCCCAACGAGATGGATCGATCAAATTCCAGGAATATGCAAAAGACCTATGAATGAGTTAAAAGAAATGACCTATGAATGAGTCAAAATAAATGACAAAGTTGTGGGAAAATACGGTGATGCTAAAACAAATGAAAATGGGGAACATTTAATCGAATCCTGCGAACAGCACTCTCTGAAAATTCTAAACGGATTCTACCAACATAAAAACATACATAAGTATACCTGGGTCCAACCAACGAGAAATACCAAGTCAATTATGGATTATGTTATCACTAGGGAGCGGATTTATATGCGAGCAATTTTGATGAAATATGCGCATACATATGCAGTAAAAAATTACGAAATATGCGCAAGATATGCACAAAAATTTTAAAAAATGCGCATTTTGAGAAACCAAATATTTATCTACAATAAAATGAATGTATCGATTTTCCACTATCTTCTTGACTTTTTTATGGTATCGTTGTAAATTTTTGGTACGTAATTTTTTTCAATGAACTTTCATCGCCCCCCTTCCATTTTCTTGCAATATATTTCCAAAAAACCTTTAATCATAGGATTTTCCAGTTTTTTTTTTAAATCCGACTTAAATTTATATTGTTCATTGGATGAAGTCATCAACGATTGTCTACTGTCAATTGGTAACTGATCAAAACTACTTTCGATTTGCTCACCTTCTTGCATTTTGACTTATGAAGTTCTGTCCCGACGTGTTGTGTAACCGAAAATTTTCGCTAAGGTGGTATCTACGGCAATAACACATACTTTTTCAAACTGTTTAAACTTAAAATATTGAGGAATCAGCCAAATATTATTTATTAAAGAAAAAAGAGGAAGTAAGCAATCTTAAACTCACCATTCTATTACATGATTTGCAGAATAATTTCCATTGGTGTAAAGAAGCTGGGGATAGATTCTGATCTGGGAATAAACCAAGCTAGAATCTTTCGGCACTATTCACAAACAAAAGTACTTCTAAACAAAAACTAAACATTCTCATAGACTGATTAAAGGTGACTAATTGTACTGATTTACGGGATCTGATTTAAATCATATTTAAATTTCCGTTAGAGAATCGCAAAACGATGTTTAGAGGTGTAAATATTCTCTTAACGATAGGGTATTTAACATCCTACAATTATTTAATGACAGCGTACTAGACGCACATTGTGGGAAAGTGCGGTGTCACATTATGCGTTTTGACCGGATGCGGTGGAAACGCATCCGTTTCCAACGCAACCGGACCGACGTGCCACACAATGCGTTTAGTCTGGTGCAGTTTGTAAGCGCGTGACGATGTCTCAAAACACATCCGTTTCCAACGCAACCGGACCGACCTGTCAACTATGCGTTTTGACTGGATGCGGTGGAAACGCATCCGGTCAAAACCCATAATGTGGCATCGCACTAAAGATCAGGAGTTTTCTAGGAAAAGCATGTCAAAATATGACAGCAAATGCGGGAGAATATTTTGTGTCGAATTAAAAAATTTTAAAATTTTTTCGTTTGGACAAAAATGTTTTCAAAAAAGGCACATAATATGCAAGTTTCTTTAAAAATATGCAAAATTTGGTAAAGTTCTCAAATATGCGAAATATGCAAGCAATATGCATTTAGCATAAAATCCGCTCCCTAGTTATCACCAAACAATACATCAAATACTACATCAAAATGACAACCAACCAGCTCAATCAAAATCACTCGTGACGGATCTACCTAAATACAATATTGATGCACTGCAAAACGACTTAACATCATTTTTATATAAGCTGCGGCTTAGCCAAAAATTGTCGAACCTGATCTACTCCTCAGCTCAGAATACATATAACGAGATATTAAATAAAATCAATGAAGCAGCTTATGAGGCGCTCGGCACAATCCAAAGGAACAAAAAGAATACTCCATTGTGGTGGACAGATGACATTGCTAATGCAGTAAAAAATCTAGTAACTAAAGCAAAAAATATTTCCTGGGAAAGTAAATGCGAAGAGCACAACAAATATATAGGGTCAACAAGATCAAGAGAAGCATGGAAAATGATAAGAAATCTGAGAACAAACAAAAAAGAAACTAGCAGAATAGATTTAATAGAAGAAAGATCTTGGATCGAACATTACTCGCAAATTTTGACTGAAACAAGACCGCAATTCACAAACATCAGTACAACAACATAGTGTACCACTTTTAATGCTCTGGATAGCAATGAAAAAACAAGGAATAAGCAAAAAAAATATAAAAGCAGTACAACAGCTTTACAAAAATATGACGGTAAACATTAAAACTGGAAACAAATTAACGAGAGAAATTCCTATGAGTAAGGGCCTAAAGCAAGGCTGCTGCATAGCACCTACACTCTTTAAAATATATTTAAATGATGCACTCTCACTGTGGAGAAGAAAGTTCTGCAATATGGGCATCCCAATCGATGACGATAGATTGTACACAATACACTTCGCTGACGACCAAGCCATTCTAGCTGAAGACGAGAGTGATATAGACTATATGCTCAGAAAACTGGAAGAGGAGTACACTAAGTGGGGCCTTACAATTAATTTACAAAAAACCGAGTACTTAGTTATAGGAGAAACACCAGAACGCCTACAAATTGAAATGGGAACTATAAACCCAACAGAAGTCTTCAAATACTTAGGAGTCCAAATAACTTCAAAAGCAGGGAGTAACGATAAAATACATTCCAGAATTGGTCAAGCAAGATTAGCCACCAGACAGCTACACGGACTATTGTGGAGTAATACAATAACAAAAGAAAATAAAAGAAGAATGTATAAAACAATAATAGAAAGTATTGGGTTGTACGGCGCTGAACTCTGGGAAATAAACCACACATAAATAAAAAATTAAGGCCATGGAAATGAACCATTGGACACGATATTGCCGACTCACTAGACTTGATTGGGTGAGAAACGAAGATATTAGGAGACAAATGGAAATTGATCTAGATATAATAGACACAATCGAAGCCAAAAGACTTAACTGGTATGAACACCTTCAGATAATGCCCGAAAATAGATGGCCGAAAAAATAGAAAAATGGACTCCACCCACTAGAAGAAAACGAAGTAGACCAAGACGATACTGGAGAGAAGGTGTCGAAGATGTAATGACCGCCAGAGACCTAAAAACTGAAGATTACTTCAACAGAAAACGCTGGAAATTAGGATGCGAGAAGCGGCGACAGCTGTAGAAGACTCGATTATTATATATTGTTATGCTCTACTTTTTCTATTTATTTAGATTAATTAGCAAATTCTTAATTTCATTCATTATTCAATTGTTTTGTTTATTGCCTATGTAAAAACACAACTAAATTCCAATTAAATTTTCCAATCAATTTTATTCTCAGGGCTAATTTAGTATTTGATACAATACCTGTGATCTGTGGCTTCTAGTATGTCTAGTTGCTTACTTCTTCCAGGGTAGAAACAGGGAAATTGAAAACACTCAAAATCATATAAATGCAATCTATTGTTTTTATCAATTTAGCCGTGTACATATGATTCAAAAAAATACTAAAATTTAACTTTGTTGCAACAATCTCTAACTTAATAAATTTAAACTCTAACTCTGATATCTCCTTGTTTTGACAAAAATATTTATTTAATTAATTTCTTATTTACTCATACTAAATTGAATGAATTTTACTTTTCTTCTTTTGAATTGATTTCTCAAATTTTAAATGACTAACTGCGTTAAAAAAAATTGTTCAATAAACAAATAAACAAATATGGTTTTGATATTAATAAATTTTCTCCATTCAGACAAATGATTTGACTAACCTTTTATTCTTCACTCCCTCGTTTTCTGGATTGCGCCGTCCTTGATTCTCTCAACACGTACTCTCTGGTTGTTGCGAAAAAGTCCCTCTCGTCAAAACTGCTTCCAAGAAAAACACACAGGACTTGCTCGAATATCTTGTGCACAAACGGATAATAATCAGCTACTCGTTCTAGACAAAACTAAGGAATCTCCCTCGGACCAGGAAAATTAACTCTTCAACCGGTCGACGATTTGGTTTCAACTTGATTCTGCTCGCAAAGGCCGATCACACCACTCTACACTGATTATACACTTTTAAAACTCGACTGCCTTCTTCAGATGTCAATTACACAGTGTCCTTATTTTTCTCTCAAATCCATACTCTCACATTCATCGTCCCTTCTCCTGATATTTTCCATCCAATAAACAACAACCTCTCTCAAACCATTTACTTCTTAAGAGAACTTTCCCAATTTGTCAAATTTCAAAGAATATCATAATTAGTTCTTTATTACTTTCTACTTTTACAACTAAAAACTAATACAGTTTGTTTACCACATTAAAATACCTACCCGGAAGGATCTTAAAAAAGTTATTGTCCCGTGCATTTCGTCGAATCACTTATTACTCGTTTCACTTTTTCCCGAAATACTTGCTTAATAGCAAAATTAAATTCTAAACAATTTTGGTGAAATACAGGGTGATGAAAAACTATGATTTCATGGTCGTTGATATAAATTTAATTTTTTCTGAATTTCTTTAAAAAAAACAATTCTACAACAATATGTATAAGAAATTACCAGAGACAACGATAAAATAAAAATGTATACAATTTTTATTAACTTTAATGTAAACTACTTCGTCAGAGATAACTATCTTTGGAGATGGATAATACACGACATCACATTGACCACTACACTCCCTCCGGGGGGTCAGAACTGACGAGAGAGAACTTCAGATCAGAAAATAATAATAAAATCACAACCTCGACAGCGTCAGCATTAGTTTAAAACAATTAAAATTGAGATCTGCTTTAAAGCTGGATATAATACGGCTACAGTTATTTAGTGTTTTATAAAACCAACACGTTTCGTTCAATCACCACGCAACATTTTCAGCTCTAAAAAATACATATGTCTGCGTACGTCAAGAAAATCCTTCACCCTGTATGGTCAAGGATATAAGAAGGCTGGGAATAGTTTTGTGATAAATAGTTGAAAATCGAGGCCAGCCTGCTCTGACGTGAAGTAACGGCGGGAAAAAAGGTAAAGGAGGCTTAAAGAGAATCGGGTCACTAATGGTCTCTTTGAAGTTTTTATTTGAGCTTCCGCCAATATTCGGGATGGATTCTGGATTCGGTGTGTGTATGTTGGATGCAAAAAAATTTATAGAGAATTATTAGTAGAAGAGCCAAAATGGAATGAACTTTTTTGTAGAAGAGATTTTTTGTAATTAAATTTTCACATGTATTCTAACTAGACGGTCAAAAGTATTAGAAGAGTTATTTAGGTATATGTACTTATATTTTTAACATATTATTCAAATTGTTAATTATATATAGTAAAAACCAAATTCAATGCTCCACCTAATTTGAAAAATAACATATTACAAGCAGAAAGCAGCCCTATTAATTAAATTAAGGGATCCTCCCATTGGCAAAGTGAAAGAACCTGATTCCTCTTCATTCTATAATTACTTTTCTAGTACTACCCATAAATCTTCCGATTCGTTGTTGTTATTAGTTACACCGAAAACGGTGATTCAGCACCAATAATTTTAATAATAGCAATTTGTAGGTTTGGTTTTTAAATGGCCAATTCTTGTCTATTACGCCCATAAAACGAGAATTTTATTGAACGTGTTTTTATTAGAATATGTAGAATATACATATTTATGTATATACTGCGGCAGCAAATTTATTTTTCTTTTGAACTATTATTTTCAATCAACTTCTACATGAGAGTTTTAAGTAAATACAGGGTGTAACGAAAATACAGGTCATAAATTAAATCACATATTTTGAGACCAAAAATAGTTCGAATGAACCTATTTTACCTTAGTACAAATATGCACATAAAAAAAGTTACAGCCCTTTGAAGTTACAAAATAAAAATCGATTTTTTCGAATATATCAAAAACTATTAGAGATTTTTTTATTGAAAATGGACATGTGACATTCTTATGGCAGGAGCATCTTAAAAAAGAATTATAGTGAAATTTGTGCACCTCATAAAAATTTTATGGGGGTTTTGTTCCCTTAAGCCCCCCAAACTTTTGTGTACGTTCCAATTAAATTATTATTGTGGTACCATTAGTTAAATTCAATATTTCTTAAACTTTTTTTACATCTTAGTATTTTTTCGACAAGGCAGTTTTTATCGAGTTGCGGCTTCTTTTTTAATATGTTTACATAAAAATTCTATGGGGGTTTTGTTCCTTTAAATCCCCCAAATGTTTGTGTATGTTCCAATTAAACTTTTACTGCGCTATCATTAGTTAAACACAGTGTTTTTAAAACTTTTTTGCCTCTTTGTATTTTTTCGAGAAGGCACGTTTTATCGAGATATTACTTCTTTTTTAATATGGTTCAAAATATACCTAAAAATGTAAATCATAAATAAGTTTTCATATTATTACCAAGTCTCCATAATCGTTCTTAGCCATATACAAATATGTGGTGGATTTGACAAATATTCAAAATATCTCGATAAAAACTGATTTTTCGAAAAAGTACTGAGAGGCAAAAAAGTTTTTAAAATAATGTGTTTAACTAATAATTAAATTACAATAATACAATAAAGTACAATAATAATTAAATTGGAATGTACACAAAAGTTTGGGGGGGTTTAAATGAACAAAACCCCCATAAAATTTTTATGGGGTGTCCAAATTTCACTATAATTTTTCTTAAGATGTTACTGCCATAAGAGTACCACATGTCCATTTTCAATAAAAAATCTCTAATATTTTTCGATATATTGGAAAAAATAGATTTTTATTTTGTAACTTCAAAGGGCTGTAACTTTTTTTATGTGCACATTTGTTCTAAGCTAAGTTAGGTTCAATCGAACTATTTTTGGTCCCAGAATATGTGATTAAATTTATGACCTATATTTTTGTTACACCCTGTATAAATGAACTTGTGAGCATGGAAGCAGTGCCCAAAGATACTTCGCCTTATAGGTTTATTTCATTGTTATAAGAAATCTTGTTTATTTATTTATTTATTTATTTATTTATTTATTTACTTATTTATTTATTTATTTATTTGGGGTGTAGTGATAGATTTTGAAATGTGGCTTTTTAGAAGAATTTTAAAAATACTATGGACCGATTATATTACGGATGAAATGGTGTTGCACAGAATGGAAAGATGCAGGGAACTTTTGACCAACCATTAAAAGGCGAAAAATAGCATACTTTGGGCACATACTTAGAAATCAACAGAAGGGAGAACAAAGGGAATCAACAGAACTTTCATTAGAAGAAGAAAAGGTACTTCATCAGGTACTAGAAGAAGATTTGACGAGACGTATCGGACCAACACTCCGCTTATGCCATAAATAAATATAGAGGGATTTAGTAGATCAAAACCTGAAATATCATTCGTCAGTCGAGTGTTATAATGTTGTATTAGCATATTTTGCAGTTTGGCAGGAAAAGCAATTTAAAAAAATGTTCACTGTATTTTCATTTTGAGGCGCTTTGGTTATAGAAATTTTTAATTTTATATATGTATAATGAAATAATAAAGAGTTATTTATAACATTTTATTTATTTAGTATTTATTTAACAAACAAAAAGTGTTTTGAAAAAAAATATAAAATGTTGATAGAACATTATGATTTTATGGAAACATCAACTTTTACAAAAATGTAACGAAATTGTTCTAACAACATCGTGTCGTGTACCTAATATTCTAATAAACTTATAAATTAAGGGAAAAATCAAAGTAATCAAAAGACACAAGTTTCTTAATAATTTTTTACGAGAATTTGGCTAAATTTACTATTGCTTTGAAATGTCGGAAGAGTTACATTTTGATGTTGAGGGCATTTCATTGTCTAAATTGTCATTAGTTAAACGACCTTTCTTTTGTTTGGATAATTGCGCTGCAAAATCTTTTGCATCATTGATATTGCAAAAAAAGGTTATAGGAACTGGGAGTCCACAGGTGGGAAAAACTTAAAAAGATTTTTTTTAATGCAGTAGTTTATCTAAAGGTAGTAAGCATTTCCCTGGGTTCATCACAAGATTTTATCGATGGTAAAGATATTGAAGTGGTGGTTAGACAAAATCTGTTTGTTTTTCGTACTGGAGGCTTGAATAGAATTGAAACTTCAGTGAAGGGTCCATGTCCATCATGCTAGTATTTGAGCTCAATATAATGTATTTTGAGAGAAGAATATCTCAACTGCTTTAGTAGATTTCTTTCAGTATACAATTCTGGATACAAATCATAGAACTTTTGCACATTCAACGAAATTTCAAAATATTCCTGATTCGAATCTCAAAATTATAATGTTCTAACAGCAGAAATACCGGATTTCTATTGGTCGCATCTGATAGAACAATATAATATTAAGCTATTTTTAAATTTGTCATTTAGAACAATTTAATATTGTCTAAATCTAAAGATACGATAAAGTATTTATGCAGGAGTCGATTTTAATAGAACAATATGACATCCCTTAAGCAAATTCTGTCAATCAATAGTTAACTCATGGATTAAGTAAACCATGTTTAAGTTTAATTCAAAGATTATTTCTTCAGCAGTTGTTCAATGCTAGTTAACTTTCGGATTTATTAAACCAGTGTTCTGAAGCGGTGACAATGTTGCCAGTTATAAATTATGAGGCTGGAATAAATTTTATCGTGAAAATTGTGTATAAAAATGTGTTCTGTGGTATGAATAATGATTTTTTACGTGTAGCATGGCATGTAGTGTGTAGTGTTTACATTTTCTTTTAAGATTCATGTGCATTTGTTCTGTTAATTTGTATCAGTGACTATTTTTGTCTTTTGTATTTCAAAAAATGGAGGAAAGTAATAAAAGCCGGAGATAATTGCTAACTTTAACAAGAAAAACATAATATGTTGAAATAGTATCTGATGTTGATTTTTTTACCTTAACACAATAAAAATTTTATATTTAATGAATGTTTATTTTATAAAATATCATTTTCAAAAAAAATCATGAAAGTTTTTCCAATTTGTCTTTATCTGATTAACTTATGGCAATTGGAATTTAGAAATTACCATGCATTTTGTAGAAAGCATAATAAGTATAATAAGAAATCTAATTTATTTTTGTGATACCTATGTGCATCACTGGGTTTTTTGAAATCGAACTAGAAATTATATTAACAACAGCTAAGAAATATTCGTCCTATGTGATATCTCCATCATCAAAATCAATGACGCCTTTATTAAATATAGACATTAT
Organism: Diabrotica virgifera virgifera; assembly: GCF_917563875.1. Lineage (NCBI taxonomy): Eukaryota > Metazoa > Arthropoda > Insecta > Coleoptera > Chrysomelidae > Diabrotica > Diabrotica virgifera. Next base: position 215,033,366 of record NC_065451.1, on the reverse strand, counting down.
TATTATAAACCCGAAATTATAATAGATTATTAGTGCAAATCTTATTTACGACTGAAAATTTGTATAAAGTACAATACAATATAATATATGTAGTGCAATGATAATGGTTGTTTTAATCTGAAATTTTCTTGAAACTATTTAATTTAAAACCAGAAAGTAAGGTTATAAATCTCTGGTTAGCAACGTCAATCCTTCGTTTTTGAGCGATTAAGATAATCTCTTGTTAACAGATGATTAAGTGTTAAACTTACATTGAATAACACAATATTAAGTTTAATTGAAGATTATTTTTAAACTGAAGATTATCTCCAATTGAACAATCGGCCCTAAATGGCCTAACATCCAATTGATTTGTTACCCTTTCATTAAACTCTCATGCAAAAATCAGACTGCTATTACTAACCAACACGATTCCTGTCATTTGACATGTTCTTCGTGTTCCACTCATTAAAATGCCTAGTTGGTGATAAACACCAATCTGATTTTTGCATGAGAGTTTAATGAAATAGTAGCAAATTAATTGGAAGATCTGTCCGACAAAATACATAAAACGTTTTCGTGGTCTGACGTTCCAAATTTTTAACCTGTTCCACAATTAAAACTTCCCCCGTTCCAGTATTCTCATACATCAAAATTTGTCCGACCAGACACCGTTAAACTGTTAACAAATTTTCAGCTTGCTATTAATCAACTTTTTTTGATACGCGGGATCTAGATCTATAGTATTCGAATTCGAGGAGGAAATACTCGATTTCAGTATCTACCTATCCATATTTTAGAAGTATTTTGACTTTGATTTGAAAAATATTTTACTCCTGCTTTTTTTAGTTGTTGCTACATTCAAAGTCAGGCAAATATGCAGGCTGGAAAGGAAGATATATTGCCATATATATGCATAATATTTGTGCCAAATATGCATTTATATGCATTTATTTATATCAAATATGCATGTATATGTATGTGCATGTATTACTTGTGTCAAATATGCATGTATGTACATAATATTTTAAGTATGAAAGTTGCTGTGGTACTATTTTATTTTTCACCAATTTTTTGAAAAGTATGTATAAGTGGTTAGGAAGAATCTACTGGCTTCAATTCAGCAAAAATTTCTGCATAAAACATTGCAGCCTCTAATCAAGTTTTCATCTAGTAACAATAGGTTATGGTGGAAGAGGAAGATTCGGCAAATGTTCTTTATACAACTGATATCTTATATGTGCCTTAAGAAATATTTTGTTCATATTTAAAATAAAATTATTAACAAGAGGAAATTTAGTTCTAATTTCTTCTGCGACCCTATTTAAACCATGTATTAGGCAAGTTGTATGTACTAAATGCGGATAAAAATGTTTGAAATTGTTTCCTACTTTAACCATGTAAGCTGCAGCATCTGAAAGAAAAAGAAAAATTTTTGGTTGGGTCAGCTAAAGGAAGAAAAAAAATTGCTCAACTGTCTTGCAAAAACCTTAAAACTGTTCTAGTGCCACTAGTGCGTTGGTTTTATTCAACTGCTTTTAAGCAATTAAATGCGATTTACAAGCTTGATCATTTTTAAGAGATCTGATAAATAAATGTGCGATGTAACGTCCTTTTGCTAAACATTCGCAAATTTTCTTTGATAATTTGGACAAAGATATATTTTTCCTTAACAATGCTTCTAAGAAATCATGGTTAAATGTCTCTTGGTCACTTGACTTCCGATTAGTTGATTTTAAGCACCTATATATCGAATCTTGCTTTTTCTCTCCCCGATTCTAATTTCTCTTTTTTACCCGTTTCTCAGTTTGGCAATGCTGGACTATTTGGATTTTTTTTTGCATGGAATCTGCAAAAGCCAGTTTTGCGGGCCAGTGTATACATGTATGTGTAAGTCAGCAATTTTAAAAACGATTGCAAATTCATAAAAATCCGTAAAGGTATCGAGATCGAGCCCCCATCAAAATCAAACGAGAAAGAATGTATTATTCAGCATCGCACGGCCGGGGGCCGTCTCTTTTTTGACCAAATAACTTTTATTAGGAGCGAAATGCGTGTACAGCCTAATAAAACGGCTATAAAAACACGATACTGCTACAAAACACGTCAATTCCGTTTGGTATGCGTTAGCAGGTTTTAACTCGCTTTTATAGCTTGCAAGAGAAGCTATTTTATTTTCTAAAATACACTAAAAGCTGCTCCGACGTGAAATAGTTCAAGTCTTCTGTGAACTATGAGATTTTCTTGTATACTCTCTTGGATGGTGTACATCTTTTGAATTTAAAATGAATTTTTTACGTCACTTTATATGGTGGTTAATAAAATACAACTATCCGAATGTAACATATCTGAAGTAATGCAAATTTAATTTGGTACTACATCTAAACCTAAGCAGCTAAGGTGTGAAATCACCATCCAAATAGATGTGAAACAAGGAATAAACAAATTAAAAAATAGAAAGTCACCAGGGTAAGATCAAATACCAAATGAACTTTTAAAATATGGAGATGATCACCTTGTACAACAACTGCAACTTCTTATTCATAAAATAATCACGACGAACAGAATATCAGATGAATGGAGGGCAGCGATCATGCTGATGTTTTTCAAGAAAGGAGATAAGAAATACCCAAATAATTATCGACCAATAAGTCTTTTAAATACAACACTCAAATTGACAACAAGAATTATATCGACAATAATAAACGAACTCATAACTCTGCATGAGAAAGAGCAAGGATTTCGGACAGGAAGATCATGCACAGATGCAGTTTTTGTAATAAGACAAATAAAAGAAAAGTCCCTGGAATACAACAAACCAGCATATATGTGCCTGATAGATTTGAAGAAAGCGTTTGATAAAGTGAGAATTCGGGACGCGTATACATTTATTATATGAAAAGGAAATATCACTGGATTTAATAAAAACAATTGAGAATATACAGTGGGTGTTCATATTATGACAGCCACCTAGTAAAATTCAATGTTTTAGAGGAAGGGTGTTATAATTGAGCTGTATCATATATTAATGGATTTGTTTCCATTTGGCTGTCTTGTTACACTTTATGAAAGTGCATTAAATAGTCTGACAATAGTGGCAAAACGCATGTGTGGCAATGCGTGACTCAGATACATTTTTTGTCAGTGCTGCCCAGCCTAGCTTGCAACTCGTGTAGTCCATTCTTTCACGGGTTTTGCTCTAAATTTTAAAGAACCGCTTGGATTGACATGAAATTTGGCATACGCATAGCTTACATGTCAAAGAAAAAAAGTGATATTGTGCCGATGTGTGCTTTCGCCCTGGGGGTGACTTTCACCCCCTCTTGGGGGTGAAAATATATGTCCAAAATAAGTCCGGAAATGGGTAAACTGACTAATTTTAAGTAACTTTTCTTCTATAGAGCTTTTTCGCCAAGTCAACACTTTTCGAGTTATTTGCGAGTGAATATGTTCATTTTTCAACAAAATAACCACATTTTTAGACGGTTTTTCGCAAATAACTCAAAAAGTAAGTATTTTGTCGAAAAAAGGTTCTTAGCAAAAATATAGCCTATAAAAAAGTAAAAAGAATGGTGTAAGCGTTAGGTCTCTGGATCTCGTAGAACCAGAGTTATAGCCAATGAAAATAGATTCATATTTACCAAATTTCAAATAGAATATTTCGACGTGAAATATCCAAAAAATTAAGCACTTTTTTAGGGAAAACCCATTATAACTTTTTTAAAGTGTTTAAAAAAGCTTTATTTCTGTTTTTACAAAAAGTTTCTAGCATTAAATTTAAGCAAGTTACGCTCAAAATAAAGTTGGTCCCTTTTGTTTTTGCAAAAAAAAATTGGGAAGACCACCCCCTAATTAGCAACTTAAATGTAATTAATCGTTACAGCTCCACAAATTATTTTACTTATGATGTGTTTATATGATCTGTAAGTTTCATCGATTCAAAGTGCTTATTTTTGAAAAAATTTGGTTTCAAAATAAAAATTTTAAAAATTGAAATTTTGAAAAATATGCTTTTTTTCAAAATAACTTAAAAATTGTTAGAGATACCAAAAATCTTGAAAAACAAAAAAAGTCAGATTTGCTTTTCTGAATATCATGTATTTTTTTGTTTTTCTCTTTGACAAAAATTGATTAAGATTTGGTGTTTCTAAATTTGCATACATTCGTGATCAGTGACTCGTTCAACCCCTTTTAACTACAGCCCTTTAAATAATAAGGACTTTGAACCGATGAAACTTACAGGTCATATAAACAATATATACACGAGTCAAGAAACTTGTGAAGTCGTAACGATTAAGTTCATTTAAGATACTAATTAGGGGGTGATTTTCTCAATTTTTTTACCAAAACCAAAAGGGACTAACTTTATTTTGAGCTTAACTTGTTTAATTTTGATGCTAGAAATTTTTTTATAAAACAAAAATGTAGCTTTTTTTAAACGCTGTAAATAATTTTTAATGAGTTTTCCCCGAAATGTGCTTCATTTTTGGTTATTTCACCTTAAAATATTCCATTTGGAATTTGACGAATATGAACCTATTTTTCATTAGCTATAACTCTGCTTCTACTAGGTGTGGAGACGTGATATATACACCATTTTTTTAAATTTTTTACAGGCTATATTTTTGCTAAAAATGTTTTTTCGACAAAATACTTACTATTTGAGTTATTTGCGAAAAACCGTCTAAAAGCGTGGTTATTTTGTTGAAAAAATGAACATTTCACTGCCAAATAACTCAAAAGTATTGACTTAGTGAAAAAACTCTTTAGAACAAAAGTTATTTAAAATTAGCCAGTTTATCCATTTCCTGACTTTTTTTGAACTAATATTTTTTCACCCCCAAGAGGGGGTGAAAACCACCCCCAGGGCAAAAGCACATATCGGCACAATATCACTTTTTTTCTTTGACTTATTAGCTATGTGTATGCCAAATTTCATGTCAATCCAAGCGGTTCTTTAAAATTTAGAGGTTTTGCAATATTTTACCGTTAAAGAACGGACTAGTGTGCCTATTATTAATTTTGCATTCTTGGTTTTTAGTGTTATAATAAACTTTGCGAGTTGCCATTGCTCTCTAGTGATATTCCGACAGGTCTATACTAGTTTTTGCGAATGTAGTAAAAATTGCGCGTTCGTTACACTAGTGGTACCAGAACATCATGGGAAATCCAAAGACACCTCACCAAGGAAAATAGCAGAAATAAAAACTTTAATATTCAATATAGACCAAGAAGCATCTGTTTTTAGGTGGATGTGAGAGGTGGCATTCGGATTTTTGCGGATAAATTTAGGTGATAACTTCGTTAATAATAATTGACTTGCTCCTGCTCCTTCTCAAATATGCCGGGAACATTAATAAAAAAAAATTAAATATTTAAAAATTTCAAAAAAATTCGTTTTTTTCTACTTTCTTTGCTTATAACTTTAAAACTATTCATTTTGGAACAAAGTCGTATAGGAATAAAACAAAGATAATTAAATTTTATATCAGACACAATTAGTTAAACCCTACATCTAGGTTTAGGCCCAGTCTTTTCACCTCCGAATAAATAGTTATCGGGAAGTTTATCCGGCAGATTACATACATGTAAATCTGTCAAATAAACTTCCCGATAACTAGTTATTCGGAGGTGAAAAGACCGGGCCTTAGTGAACAAGCCATTTCAGAGATGAAGTCTATGGCTTCCATTAGTTGGTCTTCATTCAATTATTCTTCTTTAAAGCGAGCATCAAGAGGCTGCAAAGTGAATCAGCTTAAAACAAAATTCGTAGCATTTTTCAACATACATATTTTAGCAAGCTTTCGATAAGAGAACTGGTCTGGTTAACTTGTTGCGGAATATTTTTTAATATTGCGTCTTTTATATACATACTTAAAGACAAAAGGCACTTCTGATAATATAGATCCATCGAATTCTACTAAATTTATCGATTTTGATACGGGATGCAGAATTTGTTTAGTATATTGTAACAAATGTCAATTTTTCCGTATTTTTTCATTTTTGCCTGTTTTTTCCGGAAAAAACAGGTTTTTTTCCTGCACCCAATTTTTCCGGAAATTTTAAATCTCTACTAGTAACTAAAGAAAAGCGTTTCTTAAAAACATTTTTTTCATATTTTTTTGTTGTAAATTAAACAAGCTGAAAATGCGAGCATTGTCATAACGAAAACTTTGTATATTTACGTATTTTAATTCATAATATGGAAAATTTCTATTATGAAAAGTAGTTTAGAATTAATAATTATGTTTTAATGTGCAATTATATCATTCTAATTTAAATGTTATGAACTATAAAGGTAGTTTACTCTTGATCGAAATTCACCTCGTATAAAATTAATAAAATTTTATACAAGGTGTCCCAAAAGTAGTGGAACGGTCGAATATTTCGCGAACTGAACATCGGATCGAAAAACTGAAAAATACGTGTTAAATTATTTTCAAAAATCTATCCAATGACACCAAACACCAACCTCCACTACACCCCCTGGAGGTGGGGTGGGGGGTAACTTTAAAATCTCAAATGGAAACCCCTAGATTTTCTTGCAGATTTAGATTCGTTACGTAAAAGTAAGCAACTTTTATTCAAGACATTTTTTCCAACTGTGGATAGATGGCGCTATAATTGGGAAAAACGATTTATCCTGATACCATGGGTACGGGTAAATTATAGAAACGGTCTAATATCTCGAGAAATACACTTCCAAATGAGAAACCAAACAAATTTTTTTAATACTTTTCGACAACCTATCGAATAACATTAAGCATGACCCTCCAACCCACCCCCCTGGAGGTGGGGTTGGGGTAACTTTAAAATATTAAATAGCAACCCCCACTTTTTATTACAGATTCGGATTTGTCATGAAAAACTAAGCAACATTTATTGGAAACATTTTTTAGAATTGTTGATAGATGGCGCTTTAATTGGAAAAATACGATTTATTAGCGCCATCTATCAACATTTTTAAAAAATGTTTCGAATAAATGTTACTTAATTTTTCATGACGAATTCGAATCTGCAATAAACAGTGGGGTTTGCTGTTTAAGATTTTAAAGTTACCCCCTACCCCACCTTTAGGGGCTGGGTTGGAGGGTCATGTTTAATGTTTATCGATAGGTTTTCGAAAAATATTAAAAACCTGTTTTTTGGTTTCTTATTTGGAAGTGTATTTCTCGAGATATTAGACTGTTTCTATAATTTACCTATGGTATCAGGATAAATCGTTTTTCCCAATTATAGCGCCATCTATCCACAGTTCGAAAAAATGTCTTGCATAAAAGTTCCTTACTTTTACGTAACGAATGCAAATCTGCAAGAAAAACTAGGGGTTGCCATTTAAGATTTTAAAGTTACCCCCCACCCCACCTCCAAGGGGTGTAGTGGGAGTTGGTGTTTGGTGTCATTGGATAGATTTTTGAAAATTATTGAACACGTATTTTTCAGTTTTTCCATCCGACGTTTAGTTCGCGAAATATTCGACCGTTTCCCTACTTTTGGGACACGGTTGCATCATAAATCTTAGAACAAGAAGAGCTTTTTATGAAGAATAGCTTTTATTTGTCAAATTAAAAATAAAAGAGTTATAAATGAAAATGTTCTTGGTATCCATAATTTGAGAAAAAATCTTAAAATATTTTTTTCCATTAGATGGATGTACACAGACACAACACTGGCTAGTGATTTTAGTCAATAATTTTGCCAATTCGACAAAAAAATAATTTCTAAATAGTTAATAATTATTACTAAATAATTAGTAATTTTGCTAATTTCGACAAAATTCTCAAAAAACAAAAAAATTACCTTCTACAATCACTAGCCAGTTGTGTCGAGTTTAGGGAACGACTAGGTACAGTTGAGTCCGGGAGTCTTTGCCCGTGCGTCATCATTTAAAGCATACGAAATAAGTCGGAAATCTATTTCACACAACAACAACTGACAGAAAGTGGCTACTGTTCCGATTACGGGTTTTATTATAAAATTTGACGTTCTCAAATATATAGAATGTCAAATGTAAGTTTTGCTTCAAAATTTTTGTGCAGAATTACAGCTACATTTGAAGTAGCTTAATAAATTCTTTTATTAATATTGATTAATAAATAAATAAACAATTTATAAAAAAATTCAATAAAATATTTTATTTTTGTTATTTTATTCATTTTGACGGAAATCTAAACACAATCATTTCTTTACGGTGTTAATGACGTTAGCTTTGTATGTTTTAAATATTAATTGCCAAAATATAATTATTTACCTTAAAATTTCAAAGCCCAATATAAAATTAGTTGTGAAAACAACTGTTTGTGTAATATAAAGAAACTTCAAAACGCAAAAATTCGACAAAAACCGCAAAAAATTTAACTGACTTACAGCCACAAAAGTAAACAAAGCAGAAACGTCAAACAAATTGTGCTTAAAATATGAAAACATACCGAATCGTCTTTTTTTGTACCTATCTCTTTTCAATGCACTGAGTCTAGATGGTTCATAAAAATAACATGTGTTGTTACTTAATAACAAACGGCAGCTGGTTTGTCATGAGTTTCATGCGTGGAAGAGAATGATGCTAGACAAAAAGTATGTGTATGTAAATGTATGTGTATCTCGCCAGGTATTAATGACGCACGGGTAAAGACTCGCGGACTCAACTGTATACATAATATTTTAATTTTATAGCAAATGGAACAGTCCATTTATGATAAAGGGGAGGCCGTATTTATACTGGTATAAACCTTTTTAAAACTGATAATAAATTATTGCTTTTAAAATATTTATACTCAAATTGTATTTTTGAACATCTTATTTATTTTATATAATAATTAAATTCACTATCAAATGTCGTTGATGTTTTATTAATACTTAATTGAAAATTTAGTTGGACATTCGCGAAGTGTCAAACTCAAATGTAAATAACCTATGCTTGGCAAATCGAGATTTAAAAAAAAGTAGCCTACTTCCTAATCAACCATTTGAGCTGACGTTTAGTGCGTCTGTAGGAGATAACCGGATTGTGACGTCACATTTTAGACTTTGAGGTCGATTATCTCGAAGACGGTTAGATATATCGAAATGCCGTTTTCAGATTTGGATTCAGAAGGCAAAACTACATAGGAATCCATCGATACACCTGCTCTAAGTATTGCAGGAGCGGCAACGCAATAACACACAGACTTTTGCAAATTTATAAACGAAAAGTTTTCGTTGAAAATGACATTACGGTTATATTGCAGCGCTGTCACTGTCGCTGTCAATAACTCTTTAAACTCCTGTTATCTCCATTATCGGTGGTGATAAACCACATTTATCGAACGAAGTGTGGTGCTGGTCGTTGAATGCTCGCTGGAAAATTATAAATTATTATATTTCCATCCTCCGCCTGTTCTTTATTAGTTACCAGTTGGGAAGAAGAGATTACACAGAAGACATTAATTTCGAATTTTCCGATATTAAATTGGGACTGTGATGTTCTAGGAAAGATATTAAATGGTGCAGGAGCGAAGCTGCTCTTTTTGCAGTCGAACGGAATTCTGAGAAAAGAAAATTATTCCATGATTTCCAGAAATACTTGATTAATATGAGTATTACGATGATGAGTGGGATATTGAATATAGTTTTAGAGGATAAAATGAAAAAAAAATATACGTACTGTCAGTTTGGTATTTTTGGTCTTTTTACAAGGCGGGTCAAAACAAAAAATGATAAATACCTATTGTTGGAGAATATTTTTTTGGGGGAAAAATGTAGTAAATAAATTTATATCAAAGACCACAAAATTATAGATTTTCATCGCCCTGTATATGACCAAAAATTGTAATAGGATAATTTCGTGAGTAATCAGTGTTTTCGCGGAACAGTGAAATCGTTCAGAAGGTGGTTTTTCTTAATGGGTTTTTGAACGGACTAAAACAATGAAGCGGTCAGAGTAGACCATACAGTTTTATTTCGCTTTGCAATGGACAATAAGACATTTTATAAAAAAAATCGAAGAAGCTTAAACGGTAAACAAATTTATTAATTTTAGAACGTAAGGCTTTTTGTTTAGCAACGATAGTAATTTGATGTCTCCCAGAATTTAACAAATTGGAAAGTTGTATACAAATTAAATCGTTTCTTAAGAAATGATAATATGGGTGTATTGGGTAGAAAGGATGTTTGGTGATTGGTGGAAAATGATGGATGGAAGGGATGAGAGTTTTGAGTCTGATTTTGACGAGAGAAAAATAGGCACAGTGAAATTAATATCTGAAGACAGCAGTCCAGTTTTTGAAAAGTGAGAAGTCAGTGTAAAGTGGTGAAGTTGGTCTTTGCGAGCAGAATTAAGTTGAAACGAAATGGTTGACCGGTTTGAGAAGTTAACTTTCCTGTGTCCGAGGAAGATTTCTGTTTCTGTCTAGAACGAGTAGCCGATTGGTATCTATTTGCACATGATATCGAGCAGAGAGAAAGCTGAGTCGAGAATTCGAGCGAGTCCTGTTTGTTTGTGTGTTAAGCAGTTTGGACGAGAGGGACCTTTCGCAACATCTAAGAGTACGTGTGGGAGAATCGAGGACGACGCAATCTGGGAAGAGAAGTAGAGAAGAAACAAAAAGGTTAGTCAAATCATTTGCGAAACGGAGAGAGTTTGTTTATATCCACACCATATTTGCGTAATTTTTTTATTGAACAGTTCTATAACATAATTATTCATTCCAAATTTTAAAGAAGAAATAAGTAATTAATTAAAAAAAGAATAAAGTAAATTTTATTTAAATTTGTAAGAATAAATAACGAATTATTTACATAATTTTTTTTTGTTAAAACAGAGGAGATATCAGAATTAAAGCTTAATTTAGTAGATGAGAAATAGTTTTTAGCGTATTTTTTAAATCCTATGTTTATGGTATATTGGATAAATAAATAATATTTTAACATTTATGTGACATTGAGTGTGTTAAATTTCCCTGGTATCCTAGTTCCTTTCATTTTCTGGATGGAGTAAGCAACTAGAGATACCAGAAGCCACAAACCAAAGGTAAAGCATCAACAATAAAAGAGCCCTGAGAATAAAGTTTATTAGAAAATTTAATTTAAATTTGGTTTTGTTTTCCATAAGCAGTAATTAAAATAATTAAGTAATTAATTAAATTAAAAATTTGCTCATCACTCTCATAAAAGAGAAAAATACAGAGCATAACAATATAGACAACTTTTTGTTTTAAGTTAATATGTCTTGTTTTGTACAAGAATTTAAAGCATTTATAAGAACAACATGATCATCCCAATTATATCATCATCATCAATCCGCCAATCTCTATCCACTGCTGGACATAGACCTCCCTCAGTTAATTCCAGTGTTCTCTACACTGGGCCACTTGTAGCCAGTTTCTGGCTGCTATTTTTATGTCATCGACCTATCTAGTCATAGGCATATTTTATAGTTTCTAGGCCTCCAAAGATAACTGGAAGAATCCGAATGACTTATGTAGCAGTAGGAAGACTGTCGTGGAGACAGTGATACTTACAGAGTTGGCAGCCAATAGACTAAGAACACCACAGAGGGCCATCGAACGAGCCTTTGTCCAAAGTGGATGCAAACAGGCTCAAGTAAAAGAAGGCCTCTATTCCATGATTCGTCTTGTCAATCTTGTGATCTAGCTAAGTACACTATGCAGTTCTACTTAAGCGTCATGTTTCTTTAATGACGTTTTGAACTCTTGATATTTGCTTGATTTTTTGGTTTGTTATGTGGTCTCGAAGGCTCACTTTCAGCATTGCATATTCCATGGCTCGTTGTATAACTCTGAGTTTAGTTACAGATTTTTGTGTCAATATTAAAGTCTCTCCATAAGTTTGTACAGCAAACACATTGGTTGTAAGCATTTGGTTTGACAGACATGGAAATTGCAATTTTTGGAATATGGCTTAGTTTGTTAAAGGTTGCCCACGTTAGGCCTATTCGCTCTGTATATTTTGTTACGTTGGTGCTACGTTGGTAGATTGCTGACTGACTCTAACTTTATAACTTTATTTACGTTTTACAACATCAATCAACATAAGGTTACTACGATGTTGTTTCGCGGGGTGGCCCTTCAGGACACCCTTCTCGTAGGACGGCTCTCTAGCATAGTAACGATCTTGATAATAACAATACTATAATGATTTTGATAATCTCTCTGTGGGCTATTTATATCTCCTTATAATTTGGACTTTGAAAAGTAAACAATACGTGAGCATCTACGAGGTTACATAAACAAAGCTGCGTTAATCAACCTTCGTTTTGTTTGCATATTTAGAAACAACATCTTTTTGTAACAACCTAGATTACTTAAAATTATATACATTTTTTGATACATATTATATTATACAGTAAGGGGTTTTTCCCTTACTGTACAATTTCATATGTATTTCACAAGTTTATGTTTTTTGTATGGTATTATTGTCAACAATTATGTTTCCTCTCATTACGAGATGTTTCATAAGTTTAGTCTTCTTAAAGTTTTTTTTAATCCATGTGTCTCAGACGGCATTTGACTGTAAACTGGACAGTTTTGTGGAAAGTTCTACATGAGATGGGGGTTCCTGATCATCTGTCAGTTCTGGTGAAAAGCCTATATGAGGACAGTGAAACCAGAATAAGAATTGAAAACCATAAGTCCGATCCTTTTAAAATAGGTAGAGGAGTCCGACAAGGATATATTCTATCTCCAAGTCTTTTTAATTTCTATGGGGAATATATAATGAAAAAAGCACTCGACAAATGGAATGACGGTATTTCTATCGCAGGAAAGAAGATCTCAAAGCTCAGATATGCAGATGATACAACATTAATAACTGCATCCGAAGAAGAAATGTCCAGCCTGCTGCAGGTAGAGGAAGCCGAAAGCAATAGATGTGGCCTCAAGATCAATAAACAAAAAACAAAAATTATGAAAGTAGATTATTCAAATTCACTTCATACAACCGGAGTAAGACCAGTTTGAAGTGGTTAACGAGTTCAATTATCTAGGATACTACATCAGTAATACAGTATCTTGTGAAACAGAAATACGTAGGAGAATGGGCATTGTCAAAAACGCTATAAAACACCAAAATAAGATTAGTACGTGCCTTAATTTTTCCCATATTTAATTACGGATCCGAAACATAGACAATGAAATCGGACGACAGAAAAAGTATTGACGCCTTTGAAATGTGATGCTGGAGAAGAATGCTTAGGATCTCATGGACGGAACACAGAACAAATCACTCAATCCTCCAAGAGCTTAATATTTAGACTCCACTTTCCTCTATTTGCCTTTCCACCATCTTAAAATTTTCGGCCATATTGCAAGAAGAAGTGATGATAATCTTGAGAGACTTATAATTTGAGGAAACGCCGAAGGGCGCAGAAGTAGACGTCGCTCACCTACTCGATGGACGGATCAAGTACAGAAAGCCACTGGAAAAACATTATCTGAATCCATGAGGGAAGCTCAGGACAGAAGCCGATGGAAATAGATAGTTGATTGTATTATAGGGAATCACGACACTCAGCAATGAGGAAACGACTGAGGAGGAGGAGTGTCTCAGACAGAGTTTTAATCGAATGTATCATAGAAGCTGTAGCTGCTCAGTTGTCTGCGATTAACACTACGTCATCTGCAAACTTTAGATCAGCGGTTTTCAATCTGTGGTACATGTACCACTGGTGGTACATATCATTATTTGCGGTGCTACACAAAACGCAAAACTGTCAAAATCACCACTATTACTATTACAGTTAATTAGATTACCTATCTAGATAGGTAGTTATTTCAGTTAGGTGGTACCAAAAATATTAAAAAGTATTTTGTGGTACATGACTCAAAAAGATTGGGATTTAACCTGTCTCCATCTATATTAATGTCCATATATTACCATTCAGTGCTCTTAAATATTTACTCTAGATCTGCCATGAACAATTCTGGTGAATTATTATCTCATTGTTTTACTCCTTGATCTAAGCTGACTTTTTCTGTTTACTTGCGTTGTCGTAAACTTGATGTAGCATTCTCATAGATGTGGTTGATTAGTGACGTATACCTGTAATCTATTTAGCTTTGTTTAGTGCTTCCAGTACTGTTTCAAATTTTACCGAATCAAAACCAAAGGCTTCTCGTATCGACAAATACAAAGCGCAGCTGTACCCCGACAACATAATAACACATAATACAACATAAAATGCAAATGAGCAAGCCTTAACGGTTTAAGCCACAATGGTATGTCTTGTATTCTTGTATTCTTGTTCAACCATAACTTTTTTAACCTTCATCCTTTTAACCAAGATAAGAAATACTAGACCCGAAACACGTGGAAAAGAATACATGGATTGACTACTTCATGATATCGGTCGACCTCTCAAGACACGAAGATAATATTCTCTAGAGACAACAACCCGCTAAGGAACAAGCAAAATTTCTTATACCTATACCTAAAGGAGAAGAAAAGCTTTGTATCATTCTTGATTAATCAGAAAATATCCGAATACTACTTGGAACAAACCGAAAGACTATAGCAAAAACATTTAGATACGGCCCTTATAAAAATTCATTATGCAAAGTGGCGCGAGGAAACAATTGATGTATTTTAATTCCGACAAGAAAGAAGACGAGAGCTCTGTTTTTTCTCTCTAATGCTGTTTTACACTACATTTGCTTTCTCCTGTCCTCCGAGAATTATTATTGTATAGAAGTAGAATATGGTGTTACTGTAAGGCTTTACATAGAAAGACTAATGTCATCACAAATACGGACTTGTGTGGAAAAGTGTTCATATTCTTTTATGTAGAATAAAATAATTTAAAAGATTAATCTTTTTGCTTTAAGAAACGCAACAATGTTATTGAATGAACAGGAACTTTTAGATTTACATGATAATACATACCTACATATTTTCGAAAAAAAAAACTATAAAGAAAATAAATGAAAAGGGGTTATTGAAATGGAAAATTAAATGAAAAAACACTACATATAAATTTAAATGCTTTTAAAAGAAGTTGAAAACAAGAGAAAATTTTATAAAGCCTTTTTGACGTTAGTCGACACTTTTTACACCTTTGCTTGAAGGGTGCATAGTTTGCTCCAGTTGTTAGCCTCTTGTTCGAACGTTTTCTATCAATATCTCATACGTCACGATACCTCTTCTGACTGTCAAGAGTAAGATACCTCATTATCATGACCTCATGGCAAGAGACCTCGTTATCTTAGAATTCCCGTGTATGTGGTTTGATCTGCTCTTCTTGCTGTTCCATTTCTTGATTGTTGATCTAAATGTTCCTAAAAATTAGTCAGTTTTTATCAAAATTTATGTATGGAATTTGTGTAATATTTCCCATTCAATTTTTTTCATAAATACCCTTCTTCCTTTTTAAATCCACATATTCTTGAGACAATTTGAACTTTGTGCCGCCATTGATGGTTCATTTACTTGATTAGCTATATAATTATCATCAATCTCCTCCTCAGTTCTTGATCACTTGTCAGGACGTGGTGACACTCTAAATATTGTTAGATGGACGTTTATGCTAGATAAACATCTACATGTAGTGATTTTTATACCAGAATTTTCATTTGTTTTGCCCATTCTGCCAGAGATCTTACTCTTGGTCTTCGTCTTTCTACCGTTCCTGCTACTAACAATAGTTCCTAGTACTTTTGTTCGGTTTATGTGCTGAAATAATTTAGGTTTGCTCTGTTTACTTTTTTTAATAGCCCCAGTTAATAGTTTTTTATATGAATCTGTTCCAGAATTGACAGCTTCGTTCTGTGTCATATTTAAGACATGTGGAGGATTATTCTGTAGTCCCACACTTCGAAGGCCTCGATCTTACTTATATTATTTTTTTAGAGTCCATATATCTCCGCTGCGTATGTAGCAATGGGAAAAATAAGGGCATTTACCCAGCTTTCCATATTTTAATTAATTTGGATGTTACGTTAAAAAAATAAATGCCATCGATCCTTGGGTTTTTTTGTTGTCCCTTAGTTGGTTGAGAGCTTTCTCTACTTCAGTTAGTAAAATTATAGAGGTGCCAGAAAAAATCTTAATTAAGATAGGCCATGTAATCATATAAAAGATCCCGCAGAAACCTTATGGGAAATGGCTCTCTGTCAAATGATGCGTAAAACAAAAGACTCAATGGGCGCGTAGCTCCAAAAAATCATGGTTTTAAGATATAAGCCTCTGAAGTCATATTATGTACAATGAGGACGTTTGAGTTGGAACAAATTCATTTTCTCGAGAATGGGTGACTCTGGGGATAAATCCCGAATCAGGTCGATTTTCATTTTTAAATTATAATTTTTTAGCATATACATCATACTAGTGACGTCATATCTGGACGTGATGACGCAATAGATGATTTTTTTAAATAAGAATAGGGGTCGTGTGATAGCTCATTTGAAAGTTAATTCAATTCTCTATTCACTAATGTAACCATTAACATAATTATTTATACAGGGTGGCCAAAATTTTTTTTAATTAAATTAATTGACACAAAAAGAGAATGTATATAGTTTATTTAATTCGAAATACATTTTTTTGATGTTGTAAGAAAACAGGAAAATGTTTATTTGACAAATAAATATTGTTTTCGCTTAAATTCAATATTAAAGCTGACATCCACCTGCCTCTTAATAGTTTGAACATTTAATTTAAGGGAAAAGCAATGTTTATTTTTCAAATGAACATTTTTTTCTCTTTTCTGACAGCAGTAAAATGTATTTTTCATTAAATAAATTACATACATTCTTCATTTTGTCTCGATTAATTTGATAAAAAAAAAATGTTTTCACCCTGTAGGAATAATTATGTTAATGTTTATATTAATGAATAGAGAATTAAATAACCTTTCGAATGAGCTATCACACGACCCCTATCCTCATTTAAAAAAATCATCGATTGCGCCATCACGCCCAGATTATGGATGACGTTACTAGTACGATATATATGCCAAAAAATTATAATTTAAAAATAAAAACCGACCTGATTCGGATTTATCTTAAGAGTCGCTCATTCTTAAGAAAATGAATTTATTCCAACTCAAAAGTCCTCATTGCACATATAACTTCAGAGGCTTATACCTTAAAAACATGATTTTTGGAGCTATGCGCCCATTGAGTCTTTTGTTCTACACATCAAGGACTACCAGAACCCAAAGTTTCAGAGCATTTGACAGAGAGCCATTTCCCATAAGGTTTCTGCGGGGTCCTTTGATTAATTTACGAATTATGTGACATTATTGTTTTTACTTCCTTATTTCCTTCCCTTTCCAGTTTTTTTTTATTTTTAATTTTAATTCAGTTTTTTTAAGTTAAACTTAAATAATGTTTTAATGTAATATCGAACAATAAATAATTCAAACCATAACAAGTCAAAAACAAAAACCTTCAAGATTGTCCCCTCGAGATTTTTCCCTATCGAGAATACATTGTAGATCTCATTTCTGTAGATTATCGATAAGAGGGCCCAAAGTGCTTAGCCTAGATAAATATTTAAGATTAATCATAAATTCTTCGTACAACTAATTAGAATATGAATTAGAGCAAATGCTTTTGTGTTTATTTCACCAATATCCTATTTATTTATTTATTAAGCTATGCAGTAAATGTGGAACAACGAAATTTGGGGTTAGACACTCACGCCCTGTTTTCTCTATCCGTCGTCGTTAGTACCTGTATGTTAAATTTCTTTCAACCGTGTCATTTTACCGAAAATTCACGGAAAAAACGCGCCCATTCACAGGGAAATAAAAATAGGGTTTGGTATTAGCTTAAGGACCATAAATAACAAATTTTGATAGAAATTTCGCTATTTCACGTTGTATTAATTCCCGTCTTCAGTTTTTATGTTTTTAACACGCTCTGTAGGAATTCGTTTTAAGAGTGTCCCCACGAGATTTTTCCTATCGATAGTACATTGTGGGTTAAATTTCTCTAGATTTTCGATAAGAGTTTAGCCTAGATAAATATTTAAGATTAATCATAAATTCTTCGTACAACTAATTAGAATATGAATGAGAGCAAATGCTTTTGTGTTTACTTCACCAACATCCTATTACTATATTAAGCTATGCAGTAAATGTGGAACAACGAAATAAGTAATTTCTATCTCGTGTCTCGACCCGAGCGCGTTGCGTTGGCTGGAATTTGGGGTTTTAAACACTCACCCCCTTTAGCCCCCCCGTCCCCTTCCCTCCCTGTTTTCTCCATCCGTAGGATTAGTTCTAGTCGAGGGTAAATATAAACACGTCCGCCGTTTCCTCTACATTAGCCAATTAGAGATAATGCTATATACGGGTATTACTTGTGTTTAATGTGTAAATGTTAAGTATGAATCGAATTATGATCGTGATATTCGACAACACAACGGCACAAGCGGTCGTTAAAATCTATATTTGCGCGATTATTTCGTTAGTTTTCATTATTTTGCAATATTAAATAATATACAGTGAGCACGTAAAGGTTGGAATAAATTCATTTTCTCGAAAATGGACGATTTTGGAAAAATCCCGAAACAGGTCAATTTTTAATTTTAAATTACGACTTTTTGGCATACATATCATACTAGTGACGTCACCCATTTGGGCGTGATGACGTCATCGATGATTTTTTTAAATGAGAATAAGGGTCGTGTGATAGCTCATTTGAAAGGTAATTCAATTATCTATTCAGTAATATCACATCATGCGAAACGAAAAATACCAGTTCCTTCAACTTATAATCCAGGGTAAAATTGAAGGCAAGAGAGGAATAGGACGCAAGAAAATGTCCTGGCTCCGAAACATAAGGCAATGGACAGGGATTACCGACATACAATCACTGATCCACATTGCAAGAAACAGAGAGTTAATGGAAAATGTGATCGCCAACATCCATTAGTGGATTTGCATTTGAAGAAGAAGAAGATTCAGTAATATAAACATTAACATAATTATTTATACAGGGTGCCGAAAAAATTATTTTTTGAATTATATTTATTGACATAAAAAGAAGAATATGTGTAATTTATTTAATTCAAAATACATTTTACTGCTCTCAGAAAATAGAAAAAAATGTTTATTTGAAAAAAAACCATTGCTTTTCGCTTAAATTAAATGCTCAAATTGTCAAGTGGCAGTTGGGTGGCTGCTTTAATATTGAATTTGCAAAAAACAATAGTTATTTTCAAATAAACATTTTTTCCTGTTTTATGATAGCAGTAAAATGTATTTTGAAATAAATAAATTACATAGATTCTTCTTTTTATGCCAATAAATTTAATTAAAAAAAAATGTTTTGGATACCCTGTATAAATAATTATGTTAATGTTTATATTACTGAATAGAGAATTGAATTACCTTTCAAATGAGCTATAACACGACCCCTATTCTTATTTAAAAAAATTATCGATGACATCATCACGCCCAAATGGGTGACGTCACTAGTATGATATATATGACAAAAAGTCGCAATTTAAAAATAGAAATCGACCTGTTTCGGGATTTTTTTCCAAAATTGTCCATTCTCGAGAAAATAAATTTATTCCAACCTTTACGTGCTCTCTGTATATTATATACCAAACTTTTAATAGCTTTATATACAATATACTCGTATATATAACTATAGAATTTCCCTGGAAAACCCCACAGTTTTCACATATTTTACTCTCCTTGATTTCATCTTTCACTACTCTCAAATGCGTAAGGTATAAAATCGTGGCTAAACAGTATAATAGTAGTCCCTATGAGAGGACTGGTGTAGCCTGAATAAGGTTGTTCCTCTTCCTGAACCTTTATATGTAGGGAAGTTCCCCTATTTTACTGGAGCAAGATGCTACTAACTTTTCCTCCAGGGCTTTTGTCTTCCCTTCCCTGTATCGGAAAGATAAGTTTCCCACTCGAAGAACGTTGACACTTGGAGTGTATGGAGCTTCTCGAGATTTAGAATTTATTGACAGGGTTCATAAAACCCTTTGTTTGAAGGTTTGTTTCCTCAGAGTCTCCATAGGTGTGTCCTGGGTCCATGGTTACTTATCCTTAGCCTATTAAAGATCCCTTTGGACTCAAGACGTTCCCCATCTTCATCCTGTATGAAGACAGAAGAAAGATTCCTGTACCAATTATACATGAGTGCACATTTATGTACTACGAATCTCGGCCTGTGGGTACTCTTCAGGCAGTGAACCTGAGAACCTGCTTCTGAATTTTTTTCAGAAGCCGCCAAGATGGCTTTTTGGACTACCTTAAGCTTATCCACATTCGTCTTGGCTCCTGGGAATCCTTTTGGTAATGTAATAACCTTAATAGGAGCGGTAGCTTCTCTGAAAGTCACATCTTTGGTATTTTTTCGTTGCGTTGGCTTTCGGGTGTGTGCATCCATCTGACCTTGGTCTTTTTGGACCTTCGGCATTCTAAAGTTGTTTTTGTTTTGTCATGGCCTCTAACAAATTTACAAACCTGTCTTTTGTTCTAGCAGCGGCCTTGTTACAATAGGGAACTTGCACATTTTTTTTTATTACATAACAATGTTCAGATTTGTATAAAAATGAGATTTCCAAAATTTCACGCTTCAAAACACATAATAAGTTAGAAGTACAAATTTAAAGTCTTCTGTATTTTAAAATAGTTCAAACGACCCGTGACGTCACATAGTTTTACTAAATTGTTATGCTTATGGATATGTTTAGTTATATTCTTCTTCTTCTTCTTTAGTTTATTGGCCTCCACCTACTTGGGTATTTGGCCAGTTCATCGTCGCGGAATAAGGGGAAAATATTTATATTCTAATGACATTTATCGTATGTCATTGTAATAATATACACCAGTTTGTTGAGATTGGGGTTTGATACAGTTTTTGAAGGAAATTAAATAATGTTTACTATGGAAAATAGAACCATTTTGTAAAAGTACAAGTTTTTTATGAATAGTTCAAACGATCAAAAACATTTGTAACGTCACCTAACTGTATTTTTTACTGACGTTTATAATGTCTAATTTAAAATTATATTATACAATTTTGTTTACTTTGTTTTTGCAGAATGTAAACATATAACCCGATGACGTCACGACCCGTTTTGGGCTGGCTGGAATAATTTGAATTTTTAATCGTCTTTAGGGGCCAAACGAAAGACAAACAAAACTTTTTTTTCTTTGATACATGTTTTAAATTATGTTCTGTTGTGATTTATAACATTTTTTTCGAATTTAAAATTTTATGCAAGTTCCCTATTGGCCTTGATTCCGGCCCTCTTGACTTGTATATAGCCTTCGCCTTGTTTCACCAGCTTATTGGTTTTGGCTTTAGAGATGCCAGATAGCTGAGCAGCCTTAATCTTTGTCTGCCACGAGATCAACGTTTTCCAATCTTGTTACTCTGACAGACTTTGTGGTTAATTGCCTTTCAGCACGAGAACTTCCTTTAGAAATTCCTGGCTTTTCGGTGTTTGAATTTTCTTTAAAAGATTTCTACTATTTGGTTTTTAGTAACCGTGGTTTTGGCTTGGAAACCTTTTGGTCTTGACTTTTTTCTTTTTCTTTTTTTTCCTTTGTCCATATTGGACCTACGAGTAGCTAGGGAATGACTAGGAAGCTAGTCAATCTCTGGCAGAGCTCTGCTTGCAAGGGTAAAATCTAAATACGTGAGGTGCGATCTGTTGCGCCAAAAAAACCTTTTGCCAAGCTGGAGCTGACACGTCGTGGCTTGGGGAGTCTTTATCGAATAGCTGCAGTCTAAAGGTCACGTTTGGGTTTAGTTTCAACAGGGCTACCTCGTGAAATATGCAATCAAAGATTTCACACCCCAATCAGATCATGGTTGAGCGTAACCAGCGGTGCTGGGACAGTTTAAGAAGATACAAAGTCCTTGTATTCTCCATGCAAAACTCTTCTTTAGCTCAGCTTTACTCTGGTTAGATAAGGAACACCCTCACCCAGCGCCATTACAGATAGTAGAAAACATATAATTAGTTAGTGATCATAATTTCTAATACTGGAAAGATATACCTACATAAAGCAACGACACGAAGGAAGACAACTGACGTATTATAATACAGTTAACTCTCTCTTGAACGGACAGTCGTTTTTCCGCCTAAAGTGTCCGTTTAAAGGAGGTGTCCGTTAAAGAGAAAAAATATGTTAGCTTAAAATTTTTAAAAATAAGTGCATGAATATATTTATGTTGTAGGTATATACATATAAATAGAAACATTAGTTTAACATTACATAACACAAGTTGTGAATGAGACGCAGCATTGTCTGGAAACAAAAGAACTTTGATTTTTTCGACAGGTAATTGTTCTGCGTGTGAACCCTTGAATTATAGTCTGTTCGCTAAACTCAGACGCAACTTTCTAGATGTTTTAGTCGGTAATTTTGCCAATTTTAGTAAAATTGGCAAAAAATAATTACTAGGGAGCGGATTTTATGCTAAATGCATATTGCATGCATATTTCGCATATTTGAGAACTTTACTAAATTTTGCATATTTTTAAAGAAACATGCATATTTTGTGCCTATTAAAAAACATTTAAGTCCAAAAAAATTTTTAAATTTTTTAATTTGACACAAAATATTTCCCCGCACAGGCTGTCGTATCTATTAATTCGAGAACTACATGCAGAGGACGGCTCATTCACTGCCTTTCATTTTTTCTTAGAAAATACCCGATCTTTACACAAAGTACTTATATTGCTTATAGTAACCCGTTATAAAATGATTGTAGGATGTTTTATCTACTTCTATTATATTTAGTAGGTACCTATAATTCTGGTGATTCTTTTAAATCATCTATTGTTAAGAGAATTTACACCTTTAACCATAGTTTTACGATTTTCTAACGGAAATTAACAAGTTATTTTAAATACGCCCCAATTACTTCTTTTGGTGTTGAAAGTAGTTTTTCAAGTTATAAAAATATTTTATCTAATCAAAGAATATGTTTCCTCGTAAATAATTTGGAAAAACACATTGTACTGAATTATAATCGAAGATAATAATATATTTTTTCTACAACTGTGTTAAAAATGCAATTTTTAGCACTCCATACGAGCGGTAAAAATGCTACTTTAAGGCACTAGTGCTTTCAAAAATTTTAAGACACTGCAGTTCGTATTGACCGTATATGCAATTCTGATGTAATGTCAAAAAAATATAAAATTGGAATGTCAGTCAAGTTCAAGTAAAAGTTTTTGTAGATATTGTCCTGTAATTACGTTTGTAGAAAAAATATTGTATGATATGCGTGTTAAAAAGTACATTTTTAAGGCACTCATGTGAATTGCAGAACTCGCTATCGCTCATTCTGCAAACTTTCACATGCGTGCCTTAAACGTGTACTTTTAACACATATCATAAATAACTATATAGTGATATTGTTGTTTTATTTTAAATAAGTAACTATTGGTAGCAGTTTTTGTAAAAACTGTGAATAAATTGCATATAAGTATTATAAAAAAATGATTTTATTTAAAAGGTAATAAATAAGGTTGTCGCCCCCCTATAAAAGAACCCCTTAGAATAGAATAGAACAGAAAATTTGTGGTATCTCGAAATGCGCATTTTTTGAATTTTTGTGCATATCTTGCGCATATTTCGTAATTTTTTACCGCATATATATGCGCATATTTCATCAAAATTGATCGCATATAAATCCGCTCCCTAATAATTACTAAATAGTTAGTAATCACTAAATAGTTAGTAAAAACAAAAAAATTATCGACTAAAATATCTAGCCAGTTGCGTCTGAGTTTAGCGAACCGACTATAACAAGGACTTTCACTTTTCCTGGTTACCAGTGGCCTGTCTGTGTCCCCATCATATTGGTGCAACATAGAATAATTGTGATCCTATCTTTAGAAGCCTTACCTCCAGTGCATCTTTCTCCTGTCAGAGTATAAGTTTTCTTGGGTAATGTTCTAAACTGTAAAATAATAAACCCGTCTCATCTGAATTAAAAATGATTCGCGGAGCGTATACTTTTATTAAAGTATGCAGTTTTTCCTTTCAGTTAGAAACCACTAACAAATATACAGCAGCTGCTTCGCCACATACAGATTTGAAGGAAATGTGTCGCTTACAGAATTTCTCGGGCCATCCACCAGAAGCTTTCATATTATCAACGCATAGTTCCCTTGCAACTCCTAATGCGTTCTCTTGAATAATTTAACAGAAACAGGAATATTTTTATACCGCACTTTACAAAATCTATCGAACACAATTAAGTATCTCTAGGTCTAATCCAGCACCCTCTGTTTTCAAAATTTTATTTTCGCTTTAAGATTTCCGCTCTCAGAAAACTGATTAATTAAATCACTTTTATGTTCTACATTTCACTGGTTTGAGGTTTTCCAATTCCAAATTTTTCTGTTAACTGTCTAACACTTCTCCCCATAATGATCCACATAGACTATGCTCCTATTTTATGCTTCTCCCCATAATGAACCACATCGAATTTTTCTTTCAAATTTGAAATTTATCGGGCCCCATATTATTAACATTGCAAAAATACTTAAAATACAACGACGTCTATTGAATAGGCTTAATCAGACATTTCGGTTAACATTCTTAAATCCTTCTTCCAGTCAAAACAATAATTTAACAAGTTTCTGGTGTCGCATTTCTTTCATCGAGGGACACACACATTAAATTTTTATTACTTAGTGTCGATAATGTGAAAAATATTAAATATCTTGTCGTGGACATCTGTAATGATTTCAAGTAATAAATGTAATATACACGCCATTTATACTGTAAAATATTTGAAAAAAAAATGTAAAATTTTTTCATTTACTGTCCGCGTCCGTTGTTGAGAGTGTCCGTCTAAGGGAGTTAAAGGGTACAGGTTTATATATCGCCGAATGATTTTTGCTTTAAAAGTCGTCCGTATAGAGGGGGTGTCCGGCGAAGAGAGGTGTCCGTTAAGAGAAAGTTTACTGTATGATATTTAATACAGAATATTTGCAAAAAATAAATAAAACAGTTAAACTGTTGCTGTCATCTACTCAGGAAAAAGCAAAACCGTTTAACTAAAAAGATAATAGAAACAAAAAGAACAAATAAAAGAATAAAAGAAAATGCAGATTAAGCAGAATCCGCATAAACTAAATTCAACAATAAGAAGAAAATGAGATCACCTTATCCGCTCAAAATCCTGCCTCTATCTCTCCCTGTAACTGTATTCTCTGCTTCAAAAACCCGTTATTAACATGACTCGTGATGTTTTAATAAAATTTGTTCAGCTTATATTATGTTTGCCTTCAGGCGAAGCAATTCTAATGAATACCCCGACCTCTTGTATTCAAATGTACAAGTTTATATAACTTTGTACATTTCTAACTTTACTTTACGTTACTCATATACACAGACGAAAAGGCCTTTGTTTCTTTGGAATAAGCAATCAAAATAAATCAGATACCAAACAACAGCTAAGTGAACTGCTTTTGTTTAAAAGTTTTGTTTGAATAGTAAACAAAATCATTCCCAAACTTTTCGATCTCTTAAACAGCTATTGTTTATATTCGTTTTTCTAAGTTCTTGCCGAAATATGACAGCTCTTTTGAATACTCATTCTGAGTATTACTCATTTATCAAAAGTGGTGATATTGTTAACACTCAGTTGTCGAATAATTTGATTCAGTTGCGCACTTTTATATAAGGATTGTCGCAATTTTCTAGACTTCGAACATGATGTGAATATGACAAAGTTTTATTGCAATAGTTGTATATTACATGAGCATTTAAGTATATTATTTTACCATAAAAATGTTGCCTGCAGCTATTTTTTAGCCCTCTAGGTGATCCTGGGCCTGAGATATGCCTCTCGAATGGGTCAAAAATAGACCCTCTTACGCTATGTTTGAAGAGCTACATCTCTGATCCCTGGATCGATTATATCGCAGGTCTCATTCTTTTTGGTTATAATATGAACTTTTTGATGAAATAGATAATTTATAAAACCGCAAAACATACGTTTTATTTTAGGAAGAACGAAAAGAAAACCTACAAAAATTTATGATTTTCAACTAACTGTCAAAATTTAACTAATTAAGGAAAACAATATAGAAACCGGTAAATGAAATGGTTTTAGTCTTCGTCGCGCGGCATAGGTACAATTGTAACTTTTGAGTTTTTAAATAATTGTGATAACTTTTTGTGTTAAAGAGATAGAGACTTGAAATTTTGTGACATCTCTACGTTTATCTAGTAGATTATGTGAGCCAAACATAACAAGGAAATCTTCATTCAGTTCCCAGCAGCGGGCTTAAATTTTTCCTACCCCCATAAACGACGGCATAGGTACATTTGTACCTTGTATTTTTTTTTAAATAAATGTTATAAAAAATCAATACATTTTGTATTTAAATGATAGTTTACTTCAACCAAAATTCAAAAATGAATGTTAGTATGGATTTTCGCAACATACATGTCGTTTTAGACAAAAATGTTCGTCACACACAGGTAGAAAACATGCTAAACAACTTTTTCTCATTTTAGGCTGTTTTTTCCGTTCGTTTCGACAAACATGGTAACTTCCGGTTACTGAAGTAGATCCACGAAGGCTGTGCGATACTTGAGGAGGAGTATCTACAGCAAGACAAAGATCTTTAGAAAGATCCTTCAAAAACTTCTTGCGTTTGTCTTTTTTTTTTGTAATGGATTGTGGTCTCGATATAATGTACGATGCTAAGCCAGTGCCGTCAATCATATTATAAAAAAAGGTCAAGTACCAACTCAATGTTCGACGCTTGAGTGTACATTCACCCAGCATTTTATGAATGGACGAGAGTAACACTACTGCTTTGTTTTTCTTTAGCAAATAAGAGCATACGGTAGCATCATGATTGTATGACAGATTTGTGGAAAAACAGCTCTTTCCTTGCTTGCTTTCATATTGGTGAGCAGGGCCCAGAGCACGCCAAATAGAATTCTATTTTGCTGACGTCACAAAATAGAATTTCATAATGGGAGAATCGACGGTTGCTAGCCAACGTGACGTCACTAAAATAGAATTCTATTTGGCGTGCTCCCACAGCTGAAATCTCTTATTTTTGAAGTTATACTTCTTTACGGGCGTAATGACGGTGAAATTTTATATGGGAAAACCTAGCGACCGGGCGCATGCGCATTATAACTTTGTTCTGATTAGATGTTCAAATGACATGACAAAAATTATCCAATATGGCAGCTGTGGACAGCTGTGGGACTGTGGTTTGGTTATAATGTATGCTTGTTGCGTTTTAAAATTTGTAGGAAGAGAAACAACAAACAAAAAGTTAATTAATGGTTATACTGCCTTTTTAAATAGTTTTTATATTATATTTTTGGACTTATTTACATAGAAAAGATGATTGTTGCATGCCAATGTGAAAGCTCATCAAACTGACTAGTATGAGTGCCGCAGATCTCGCTTATTCAAAGCTAAAGAATCTTTCACTAGTAAGTGTTTTATAAATAGTTGATCAAATTTTGTTATGATATTTGAACATAGCCACTTTGCACGACGCAAGTGATTGCGAAATTTATTAGTCGTTATACGGGCTCCGATACCTACCTTGAACCTACAAAAATACATAAGTAGTATGTAATACTTTTATTTACATAATTTGATTACTATCAAAATTTCTATCAATATTCTCCTAATATATTTTTTCAATTCTAAATCATTTCAATTCAAAATCAAAATAATTTGATTTACATAAGTTAAAAATGTCAAAAGCTTAATCTGTTTAGTTAGACGATCTTCGCACATAATGACAAGCTGTCTCTGTGGCGAAGTTTTAATGCGAGTGCATCCCAATACAACGCAAATACCAGCCGCGTGGTAAGTTGGTTCGAATCCCAATAGAAATTTTTATTTTTTTTATTTTTTTTATACATTTTATGATTGTAAGTATATTTATTATATAATTTTATTTTCAGAAAATACGTATTTAGTTAAAAAATTTTCCGACAATTAATGTTCAGAAATAATTTGTGGCATTTTTAATGTGTTTGTGTGTGTTTTATTTTTTTATTATTTTAATTTTTGGCACTGTTTTAATAAAAATGTTTGAGAAGTAGTAAGTATAAATTAATTTAATATTTAAATAAAATATAAATAAAAAGTATATTAATTTCGTTTATAATCATATAATCATATAATCATATAATAGAAGTATAACTTCTTACGTGCGTACAAAGTACACACACATTCTTCTTTTTTCTAACTGAGCCCACTAACGTCATGTGACACGAATTCTAGACTTTAGCGAATTCAAAACAGGTAAAAAGTTATATGTGGTAACCTTTCGCCCAAAACCCTTATAAGACGTGACCAGATCCAAAACTGTTCGTTTGCCAACGTTAACTTGTCGGGAACCATATTCTGTTTTTCCAATATAAAGATGAATTTGTATATATTGTATATACATACGATACCGTATGTATATACAATGATGAAATATTGTATATACATACGATACCGTTCCCAGAGAAAAAATGTTTGAGGTATTACAACAAACCACTTTAAATAGAAAATACATCCAAACAATAAAAGATCTCTATGCTAATGCAACAACAGCAATTAAAATTGGAACGAAACTTTCAAATACCTTTGAAACTTCGAAAGGCCTTTTGCAGGGATGCTGTCTGTCGCCCACTTTATTTAAAATTTACCTTACACATGTGTTAAAATATTGGACTAGGAAATGCCAAACAATGGGGATACCAGTA
Source organism: Diabrotica virgifera virgifera (assembly GCF_917563875.1). Classification (NCBI taxonomy): domain Eukaryota; kingdom Metazoa; phylum Arthropoda; class Insecta; order Coleoptera; family Chrysomelidae; genus Diabrotica; species Diabrotica virgifera. The sequence continues at coordinate 215,004,709 of NC_065451.1, read as the reverse complement.
GGAGATTCTTATTTGTATACGTTGCTATTTGCTGACGACCAAGTTGTGATTGCTGCTGATAAAGATGACGCCAGTTACATGATTAGAAAATTGAAAGAGGAGTACCAAAAATGGGGTTTGGAAATGAGCATGGAGAAAACTGAATACCTTGTAGTCGGAGGTGATACTGAAGACTTAGAATTAGAAGGGGAATACATAAAAGGATGTGATGAATTTAAATATCTAGGTTCAATTTTTGACAAAAACTCCACATGCGATCAAGATATAGAATATCGAATAAGCCAAGGAAGAAAAGCTATAAAACAGCTAAATGGCATTTGGTGGAGTACAGGACTGCAGAATCAGACAAAGAAAAAAATCTACCAAACTATCGTGGAAGGAATTGTCCTGTACAACTCGGAAGTGTGGGAAGTAAAAGACCGACAAAATAAAAGACTTCAAGCTTTAGAAATGGACGCGCTTAGAAGAAGCTGCAGAATATCTAAACTGCAGCATATCCCAAACGAAGAAATAAAAGAAAGAATGGAAGTAGAAAAGGATATTATAGACAGAATAGAACAAAAAAGATTAATATGGTACGGGCATGTCCAGAGAATGGGACCAACAAGATGGCCCAAGAAAATGATCCAGTATGTACCACCCGAGAGAAGAAAAAGAGGCAGACCGAAGAGAACATGGATACAAGATGTAGAGAAAGCAATGAACAGTAGACAACTCAACGAGGAAGATATTCGTGACCGAAAAGCATGGCGAATAGGATGCGGGAAACGGCGAATGCTGTAGAACACCCGATATATATAAAGATGAATTTGTATGGGATAAAGTGTTTGATGCATTACAAACCAAAAATACCATGGTTAGTGTGTTTGAAAGATATACAGGGTGTAACGAAAATACAGGTCATAAATTAAATCACATATTCTGAGACCAAAAATAGTTCGAATGAGCCTAACTTACCTTAGTACAAATATGCACCTAAAAAAAGTTTCAGCCCTTTGAAGTCACAAAATGAAAATCGATTTTTTCAAATATATCGAAAACTATTAGAGATTTTTTACTGAAACTGGACATGTGGCATTCTTATGGTAGGAACATCTTAAAAAAGAATTATAGTGAAATTTGTGCAAAACATAAAAATTTTATGGGGGTTTTGTTCCCTTAAACCCCCGCAAACTTTTGCGTACGTTCCAATTAAATTATAGTTGTCATACCGTTAGTTAAATTCACTATTTCTAAAACTTTTTTGTCTCTTAGTATTTTTTCGATAAGGCAGTTTTTATCGAGATGCGGCTTCTTTTTTAATATGTTTACATAAAATTTTTATTGGGGTTTTGTTCCTTTAGACCCCCCAAATGTTTGTGTATGTTCCAATTAAACTATTACTGCGGTACCATTAGTTAAACAAAGTGTTTTAAAAACTTTTTTACCCCTTTGTATTTTTTCGACAGGGCGCCTTTTATCGAGATGTGGTTTCTTTTTTAATATGGTTCAAAATATACCTAAAAATGTAAATCATAAATAAATTTTCATATCATTACCAAGTCTCCATAATCGTACTTAGCCATATTAGGTCTGGATCCCGCGTATGAAAAAAAAGTTGATTAATAGCAAGCTAAAAATTTGTTAATAGCTTAAGGGTGTCTAATCGAATAAACTTTGATATATGGGAACACTGGAACAGGGGCAGTTTTAATTGTGGAACAGGTTAAAAGTTTGGAACGGTCAGACCACGAAAACGGCACATTTATTTTGTCCGACAGAATAGACTTAAACTCTCCGAACAGAGATTATACTCTCATGCAAAAATCAGACTGATATTTATCACCTGTCATATTTTCTGTCATTTGACATATTCTACATGTTCCACTCATTAAAACTCCCATTTGGTGATAAATAGCAGTCTGATTTTTGCATGAGAGTTTAATCTCTGTTCGGAGAGTTTAAATCTGTTCTGTCGGACAAAATACATGTGCCATTTTCGTGGTCTGACCGTTCCAAATTTTTAACCTGTTCCACAATTAAAACTTCCCCTGTTCCGGTGTTCTCATATATCAAAGTTTGTCAGACTAGACACCCTTAAGGTATTAACAAATTTTCAGCTTGCTATTAATCAACTTTTTTTCATACGCGGGATCCAGACCTATATACAAATATGTGGTGGATTTGACAAATATTCAAAATATCTCGATAAAAACTGACTTTTCGAAAAGTACTAAGAGGCAAAAAAGTTTTTAAAATATTGTCTTTAACTAATGGTACTACAATAATAATTAAATTGGAACGTACAAAAAAGTTTGGGGGGGGGGGGGGGGTTTAAAGGAACAAAAACCCCATAAAATTTTTATGGGGTGTCCAAATTTCACTATATTTTTTTCTTGAGATACTACTACCATAAGAATGCCACATGTCTATTTTTAATAAAAGATCTCTAATAGTTTTCGATATATTGGAAAAAATCGATTTTCATTTTGTAATTTAAAAGGGATGTAACTTTTTTATGTGCATATTTGTACTAAGGTAAGTTAGGTTCACTCGAACTATTTTTGGTCCAAGAATATGTGATTAAATGTATGACCTGTATTTTTGTCACACCCTGTATATTGTGTACATTTTGTAGGTATGTCCTCTAAACGGAAACAATTGTTTATCTATAGTTAGGCATTGGGATGGTTTGTAGTCTTGTTGCACATTTTTATTCAGCATTGTCCAGATATCTCGTATGAGTGCAGCCTTATCGGCTTTTTTGCGTTATTGGCGGGTATTTTTGTTGTCAAATCTTATAAATATTACCATAGTCTTGAGATATTATCACGAGACATAGCTGCACGTATGAGTCGCAGAGACTTCATATTTTCCATCTCACACGAGTTTTCTAGATTGATTCTATTTACACCTCTTTGGTCGGCATCTTGGTAAACTAGATGTAGAATCATTAATACTAATGATAATTTTCAGGTATACACATATTGACAAACACCAAACAACTAAATGCGGATGAAATCTTTGTTTTCAGTTAAAAAGCAATACAATGCTACTGTAACTCTTCCTAGAATTTTTTAACGACCACTATTTCCAAAAGTTTATTGTTGCAGTAATTTCAATCATTTACGATAGATAACAGGGATCACTTAAAAGCGGCTTCCAATCTTTGTTTGTAAATCCATACAAGAACAAATTACCGATTATTATTATTTATTTATTGCAATATTAATAAATTTTTTACCAGTTATGCTAGCAATAAATAATATTACCTTAAAAGTAACAAATATTTCCCTTTACATTAAGGAATTTTTAAGAAAATATATAGTAGGTACAATTATTGTACCTATGCCGTCTGTTACCGGTGTAAAATTATGCCGCTCGACAAAGGTTACATGCCTTTCAAACGAACATTTTCAAATCATCCATCTTATAGTATATTCATCCATCCAACACTCCGTCGTATAGTACACTCGAAGATACAGTTGTTTTAAAATAGGCAGTTTAACGAAAATCGTATTTTTTGTCACTTGTAAACTGAGAGTACCTTTTTTGCCCAAAAATTTAGGTAAAGGTAATTCTACATTTATGTATACAACAATCTCTACTTATTCAATTTCTTGCTCCAGCGCCTTTAACTGTTTTTTTGGACCCCTAAAAATTGAGCTTTTTGTTTCATAAATAAGCCAATACACGTTGTCGCTGATAATTTCTCTCATGTGTTTGATAATTCTGCAAAATTTAAATTCAATGAATTATTCAAATAGACGAAATAACCTCTAAATTTAAGCATCTAAGCAAAGCTTTAGGTTCTCGAGAATCAAAGTTATGTCATTTTTAATTTAAAATTTAGTATCAAATACGTGGATTTGTTAATTAACCCTCCGGAGGTGATCTTATGCATAGTGATGCATAGTTTGTTGCTTTATATTGCTAGCAGTACTAGCGTGTATGATGGTTTTGATGTATTTCTACTGTTATTCTACGTCATCATTATTCAGTTTACTTAAATTCTAGATTGTAAAACTATAAATTTCTAATAGTCCAGAGTAATAAGGATTTTCTCGGGACACTCCAGACACGGGTCAGATCCAGGTAGCTGACTACATTTTTAGTTATTGTGGACCTATAGGAAGAAAACCTACCTGTTTCCTGCCTAGAGCTCGCGTCCGTTTTTAATTATTAACAATTTAGTGCAAAAATCGCGATTTTTTCGATTTATTGCACTCCATTCAAAAGCTAAATAGTTGATATAAAATTAGAAAATTCAGTTTTTTAAAACATTGAAATACCTTCAAAAGGCCGATTTTTGAAAGTTAAAAAGTTGATTTGTTGCTATGCAAACTGCAAAATAAGTGAACATCGTTATTTGTTAATAACTTTTACTAAAACTACCTTAGAACTTTAGTGTTTCACCCAAAGTTGGGTATTGGCGTACTTAACAAACCTTTAAAATTCGAGACCGATCCATTAACGAGTTTAAGAGTTATTCTATTTGTTTATCCCAGAGACCTTTATTTTGCAGTAAGAAAAGACAGAAAATAATGAAGATATGGCAATTATGAATATGCCAAATAAAAGTAGAAGAGTGATAGTATCAAAATGTATTAAAATAGAATGTGTGTGTACTTTGTACGCACGTAAGAAGTTATAATTATATTATTATGATTTCAACGAAATTAATAGACTTAAGAGGTTATTTGTATTTTATTTAAATATTAAACTAACTTTCTATACCTACCACTTTTAATTTTTTTATTAAAACGATACCAAAAATATAAAAAAAAAAGAATATGAATCGTCCGGGATTTGAACCCGGGATCTCTTGATCTCTTAATCCCGAGGAAGACAAATCAAAAGACACAAAAATTATAATAAATAATACATTTACTAATAATACTAATGTATCCTTTTATATGATATAATATGACTTATTTGGGCCGAGAGCGCTGACACATACATATGTACATATCTTGAAAGATTAGCAACTAAATACATACTGTCTGTGTGCGCATGCGCTCGGCATTATAAAATTTTACTCTCGATCGTAAAGAAGAATAACTTCAAAAAGATAAAATAAATAAATAAATAATATAGTCAAAAATCCTAATGCCAACTTTTTCAAATTTTGTAGTTTATAAACATTTAGAGTAACTTTAAAAATGTCCATAAAATTGCCCATAGAAACAATCTTTTTATATATTCGAAAAGATAGTATTTTAACACGAATTTTCCAATAAAAAATTTAGCGTGAGTTCATTTGGGACAAAGTTAGCCATATTATGTTTTTTTTTAATTCACAGCTAATTTGTTTATAATAATTAAGAAATCTAATTAATGCCATTTTAAAGAAGGGATTTGCATTTTTTCTTAAAAAATTTGCACAAACATTGTACCTTCACAGCACCCTCTACGATTTTTCAAAAATGTAGTTCAAACGATTACTAGGGGGAACCTACAAATCCACCGAGTTAAAGTATCGAAAAAGCAAATTCAAACGAATATAATTTCCTGTATCTCCGAATCAACTCAATGGATTTTGATCTTTCTTTTTTAATTTGTATTCAATTTCTACGCACATTGCAAATCTGCAATTTGTTTATAAATTTATTAATTAATAAACAGTCTAATTTATTTAAACAATTGTTGAAAAAATATTTTTTTTACAAAAACCTATTTTTTTTTCATAGTATCAATAATGATCATAGAAAAAGTTAAAGTACACTTTAATAAATAAATGATTTTTATTAGATAATTATTTATTGAAGATAATTTATTTATTAAAGTATACCTTAACTTTTTTATGATTAATAACGATAGTATGATTAAAATCATGTATTTTGGAAAAAAATTATTTTTTCAAAAATTGTTTAAACAAATTAGACTTTTTATTAATTAATTAATGTCTAGACAAATTGCATATTTGTAATGTACAGAAAAATTACATACAAATTAAAAAAAGAACAATCAAAATATATTCAGTAGACCTCGAGATATACAAAATGATAGTAGTTTTAAGTTGCAGGCGATATGCAGGGATCTTGAGAAATGGTGGCATGTATCTTAGCTTGTATTATATATCCCTCCCAGATCAGAAAACAGTTCTACACCTTTGTCACCCACACAGTGATTTTTATGGTACTTCCACATACTATAACAACTTCCAATTATTCTAATATAATTGATAACTTTTAAATAAACACACAACTGCTTTTCTAAGCCCTAGATATCACATATAAAGGGTTTGATAACGTTTATTAAGTTGTCTGTATTATGTGTAATGTGGTTTGCCTACTTCCTCCATTACAATATTTTAACATTTACATCAAGTCTATTTCCATTTTTACAGACTATCTACCACAGTGGGAACGACTGTTTTTATTGTTATTAATTTAACAAATTTTACAATAAATACCACAAAACAACAGGGAAATTATAACTTCCTGTGGAACTGTCATTCTTGTCATGTCACCATTCAGAATTTCCGTTATCAAAATCACTTGCTTCCATACAGTCATGATGTGAACTTGTCAGATAGAGCTCATTGGTACCTCGGGCGAAAAACATTGGATATCTTAATCATCCATGTTATAATTCACATCTTAGTCATATGTTCCGATGACGGATCAATTGTAAAGGGTTTTTACCCCGCTATTTTTACTTTGGTGGCTTGCATGTAGATTCTAAGTGAGTATAACCTATAAAAAAAAAATTTAACCTTAGTCAACATTTCAAATACTTTGCATCATTTTATCTGGTTGTACACATTTTAGGATTGCACTGATGATGATCGGTCAACCGATCGAAAACTAGTTCTGTCTTTGATGTAGCCCTGTATAGGGATTTTAACAAATATACCTTTTATAAAAGATTTTATGTTTTATGTTTTAAGTTGCCTTTTTTAGTTTTTGAACTCGTGCATTTGTCGGCTCCCAGCTCCCCCTCACTTACCACGACTAGTCACCAATTGAACTACATATTTAAAAATTCGTGTAAAATACCAGCTTTTCTAATATGTTAAATGATTTTTTTTACGGACAATATTTTTAAAGTTATTCTAAATGTTTATAAACTACAAAATTTCACAAATTTTGCATTAGGATTTTTGACTATATTAGATAATTATTTTATCTTTTTTTAGTACATTTTGATAGCATCAGTTTTCTACTTTCATTTGTCATACGCAAAATTGCCATATCTTCATTATTTTCTGTCTTTATTGCAAAATAAAGGTCTCTGGGATAAACAATTAGAATAGATCTTAAACTAATTAATGGATCGGTCTCAAATTTTAAGGGTTATTAAGTACCCCAATACCCAACTTTGGGTAAAACACTAAAGTTCTAAGGTAGTTTTAGTAAAAGTTATTAACAAATAACGATTTTCACTTATTTTGCAGTGTGCGTAGAAACAAATTAACTTTTTAACTTTCAAAAATCGGCATTTTGGAGGTTATAATGTTCTAAAAAATTAAATTTTGTAATTTTATGTCAACTATTTAGCTTTTGAAAGGGGTGCAAAAATCGAAAAAATCGCGATTTTTTCACTAAATTCTTATTAATTAAAAAACGGACGCGAACTCTAGGCAGGAAACATATAGGTTTATACATCTACCTGGATCTTTGAGTGTCCCGAACATGGTCTATTTTACCCTGGAGTAAATGCTTATTTCTTGTAGCAAGTGCACTTTATATACATTCCTGGATGAGGTCGTCTTTCTGACTTTAATTTAGTCAATTTATTGATGAATGTTAGTGTACACACTATGACTTATTAGACTCTTGTATATTGAATAAGTTTTTTCATCATTTCATCAGCTATCATGTAATTTATAATTATACTTCTTTATAAGCTATCCGAAATATCGATCATCCAATCACGGAGTCAACAGTTTTGGGATATTATTGGCTTCCATGTCCTAATTTTTTATTTACCCTATAATCTTTGTAAACTCTTTTTGTACAATTTTATAAAATTTAGAAATAAAAATAGACAATGCCTTTAAAATCTAATAAAATCCAAATCCATACAAACAACTTTTTATTCGCAGTCACTTCGGACATATCTTCGAGCTTCATATTCTTTTCGAAACAAGCCAGATCTCTTTTCAATTCCAGATAACAGAAACACATTTGTTGTATTTTTAACGAAAAAGATATGACATCAAGAAGAGATAAAACATCGCGTGGTATGTTGAGGTATTATTAGTTTTTGTTTGTTTATTTGGATTTCTGCTATTGTTTCCATTCGTTCCAAGTACAGGCAATTTTTGGTTGTTTTGTGGCCCATTGTGACAATAGTATCGCAGTAAACTTTGATCTTTCTAACTTAAATTACTTTTGTAGCTTTACGAGTAAGTCCACTAAACAAGTTTCTTTTGTTGTACCAATTTTCTTAAAATCTTGTACGAAAAGAACTAAAACATAAACTACGATGGCTAATTTTTTATGAGCTTAACAGTTTCAGTGAATTCGTCTCTTTTCATGTACAAATAATTATATTACTGCAAACCTATACCTTATATACTTTTATCTCTTTCTAAACAGAAAGTTGTAACGCGAGTAATGGCGGAAACAGATCTTTATTTGCAATGCAACATGTAATGAAGTAAACACTTCCATCACGAGGTGTAAAAACCCAGATATAAAGACCTTAATACGACCAACAGTCGCGTATGGAAGCGAAACATGGACACTATCAACAAGAGAAGTAAGCAAAGTACATCAACGAGTTAGAGTCTCTCTTCGGAAATAAAAATTTAGTGAAATATATAAAAGTCAATAGACTAAGACGGGCAGGACATGTCGCCGGTCTGAAATAAGAATGATGTAACTGCAAAAAGCCAAATTTCTCAGGAGAGCAAAAAAACGATTTTTAATATTTAAAATATAGTCGACGAAATGAAGCTGGAAAAATGGCAAAACCTCGCAATTTTTTCGTCCAGCATCGATTTGTACAAAAATTTGGGATTAGGCTCATTTCACCCTCTAGTTCATTTTCTATATTGAGCCGTTGTAGGCTTTTGTTTTTTTAAGGGTGAAAACCACCCCTAATTGTAAAAATTATAAAATAACATTTTAAACTTTAATATTGTCAACATTTGCTTCTTATTATTTACATAACGATTGTTTTGTGCTTTAAGATATAATATCACAATATTTCAACCCTTAAAACCACCCTTGTTGGAGCTATATATGAAAAGTTTACTTATCCTAAAAAAATAATTTCGGCTTCCACCAATTTACATAAAAATTTGGGGTTAGGATCATCTTACCCTGTACTTCATATTCTATATCATGCTCAAGGACATTGATTATTTTTAGGGGTCTAAACTACCCTTATTGTCAAAAATTATATAAAAACATTGTAAACTTTAATATAGGTAAAATTTAGTTTTGATTGGTTAAATAATGATTGTTTTATGCTTTAGGATATAATATCATAATATTTCAACCCTTAAAAACCACCCTTAATAACATCACAATTTTTATAAGTAGACAATTTAATAGATCTATACAGAAAAAAAGTAGAATTAAAGAATTACAAAAACATTTATTAACACAAAAATACGAATTTACAAATATATAAAAATACACATACAAATAGTTTTTTAGTCATCCAGTATACGAACCGGCTCTCTGGTATTATATAGGTACATTGAAAATGCTATAAGGGGACTATTCAAATTGTTCGAAAAAAAAAATTAGTTTTATAAACATATCTCCTTCATTTTTGGCGATAAAAAGATTTTTCAATAACAGTTTTGTAGGATTTTTGAACAGTAATAAGACTGTGTAAATTAAATTCCGAAAGATCCCTTAATTTTTAATTGAGGTGGGTTTAAAGGGCTCGAATAAGGGGATGTTTGCTCGTAAATAGATGTTTTAAACAGCTATATATCGCTAACTGTTCACTGTAATAAAAATCTATGCATAAGGAAATTTTAGCTATTAGAAAAGCTACAATTTAGTAATTTATCATTTTTTTCGTATCTTCTGTATTTTAGGAGATATTTTGAAGAAAATGATAAAAAATGCAAAATTGCAAAAAATCAATTTTTTTTAAACTCCAATTTTTCTAAAATTAGGCCTTTTAAATAGGTGAAACTTCTTGGGTGTATTGATAATATCAATATAAAAGGAATTACAGAAAGGCGAAGGCCAATTTTCAGTTACAAGGGTAGTTAGAGGGTTGTTTTCACTGTTTTTTTTTTCGTAGAGAAAAATAGGTACCGACTTTTTTTATCATAAGTTGCTCAATATTTATGCTAGAAACTTTTTATTATTATTTTTTGAAAGATCTTATTGTATGCTTGAAAAAACATAATGTAAGTTTTCCTAGAAAAATGCAAAGTTTTCCCGTTATTTGCCTTTGATTATTTCAAATTATGCATTTGACGAAAAAAGCTAACCTTTAACATGCCGTATCTCGGTTTGTATTGGTCGTAAAAATTTTATAGAAAAACAGTTTCGTTTGTGTTACTAAAAGATACAATTTTGATATCTACAGTTTTTTTGATTAAATGTATATTTTTCGAGTTATTCTCAAAAAACCCTCTAAAAAACTGTTACTTTCAACCACGAATAACTCGAAAAATATTAGTTTTACGAATAAAATGTAAAAAACATTTTTTTCTTAAAACTACTTTTTACATCGATTTACATGGTTAAAATGTAATAAAAAATTCCCACCCCCGAGATGGGGTGGCAACTACCCCCAAGGTTTTAGCGTACAGCAGCATGATATAGAAAATGATCCTTGGACTATTCCTTACTTTCTGTGAAAATTTCAAGTAAATCCATGCTGGACGAAAAAATTGCGAGCCAAAATGCTTCATTTCCTCGGCTAATAGGGATTAAATGAGGAGCAATCGTCCAGGAGCATTGGTGTGGTGTTTATTGTTACAATGATGGCTTTCATTTTTATCCTTAATGGTTCGAATTTCATTATTTTAATTTAATCCCCCCCACTTTAACTCTTTTTACAGTTGCGTCATTCTTTATCTAAAAATTGTTAAATATTTAAAATAGTGATTAAATAAAGAGTAACCGTCTGGAGCATCGGTATTACGTTTATTTTTACAATGATGGCTTTTAGTTTGATCCCCATTGGTTCGGGTTTGGGGGTTTCATCCCCCATTATTTTCTATTTCTCAAGGCGTGCCATGCCACGATCCATGGGAACCCAGCTTAACTCGTGTCATTTTTAAACTTTTTACTAAAAAAACCAGAAGAATTTAATGAAAAGTCGGCTCTGTCGTTTGATCAGTCGGCGATTGTAGTCCGCCGTTAACAAAACATGCATCGGCCGTGTAAAACCGTTTAATTCGACAAAACAGTTCTTGTTCGTTTGTGCAGAGTATGTGAGAGGGCGTGCATTTCTGCCGAAAACAACTCTACTAAATTACATTGGTCCGGTAAACATTTGATGCAACTGATTGGTTCTGTGTATTCTGTAATAGATCAAAATATTACTACATCATATTCTGTTTGTTTAAGTAGGTTAATATAAACGTTTATTAGTTCTTTAATATAAAATATTAAGAGGATCGCTTACGTTTTCTAATTAGCACAATTCAATTTTTCTTCTTAAAGTGCCCTCTTCTCAATGGATTTTACCTACTACAATTATTGCAAACTCTTGTCTCCAGCTGTTCTTATTAGCTGTTCAAAATTTAGGCCTGGCCATTGTCGGATGTTTCTTAGCTACGAGAGTGTTTTCCTTCCTCGATCTTTCCTTCTACTTTGAGTTGAGCATATTGGTACTTATTATTTCTCAGTATGTGGCCTAGGTTTGCTTTTTTTCTAACTTTCACTGTGTTGAAAAGTTCTCGTTCTTTACTTATTCTATGCAGTACTTCTTCGTAAAGTATGCGATGTTCATGAAATTTTCAGGATTCTCCGGTAGATTCACATTTCAAAGGCCTCTAGTTTATTTACGGTTGATGTTTTAAAAGTCCAAGTTTCAACTGTATAGAGAAGAGTCGACTAGACGTAACAATTTGATAAGTATGGTCATATTGAGTGACATTATATTTTTCATAAGACATGTACGGTGTCCTTTCTTTGAAATTATCATAATCCAGGACCTATATTTTTTTACTAATATATACACAGATATACCGAAGAACTTTTGATTAAATTTCTTTTTCTATAAACGTGTTAAAAATGCAATTTTTGGCAATCCATAGTAGCCTTAAAAATGTGACTTTAAAGCACTGGGTGCTTTAAAATTTTTAAAGCACTGCAGTTAAAAGTGAAATCTCAAATTTTGAAAGCAAACGTCAAAATATTTATATTTCATTTAATAACATTAACATTAATAGTACAATTTCCGCAATTTTCAAAATGAATTACTTGCACTGCAGTTTTACCATTTTCCATGGTTAAGGCGGAATGAGTAGAAATAACTGAATTTCCAGTCGAAGTTGAGGCCACAATATCTTCGGAAGTTGTTGGTGATATTCGTTGCACCGGCAGCAGTTTTCGGGCAATCAAATTCTTATTTTCCAAAGAATCCTCGATGTATCCATCAGCAACGGTAGAAGATTTCCACCCCCCATGACGCTTAATTGTCGTCCATCGTCAAGTAAGGTCGCTGAAGAGCGACGAAAACAACGCCCCGTATAAAGGATCGGATTTGGAAGTTCCAGAAATCTTGCTATAGCAGCAGGAATTATTCCAAACGAGTTAATTCCAATCATATTTCTGGTACATTTACCTTTTACGTATCTCAAAAAAAATCGCCGATGTTCAACATTTGCTGGTCGAAGAGCCGCATATTTTCGATAAGTATCCAAATAGATCTTTTCAATAATAGTGAAACTTCGTGAAACATTGGTTTTAGTATCTGGTCAAGTATATTCAAATGGGAAATAAGCCACAATTTTACCTAAAATGATTTTATTAACGTTTCGACGCCCAAGTCGGGTGTCGTTGTCAAAATACAAAATAATACTAAATAAACAAAAATGTTGTTGCTTAGTAAAAAAATCTTCTATAATTTATTTAATCTGACTCGTTTATATTGGCAATTCAGACACGTATTATACATTTTAAAGTAGACGACTTTAAAATGATATTGCCAATATTGATGAATTGCGTTCCTGGGACGACTTTACTAAAAGATAGTTCATTCGATTACATGAAATCAATCCCAACTCAAGAATATCCGCCACAAAAAATCATAGCATGTGATCTGTCTTTAAAAAGACAACCAAATGCAACGGTTATAATATAATACGTGTCTGAATTGCCGATATAAATGAGTCAGATTAAATAAATTATAGAAGAATTTTTTACTAAGCAACAACACTTTTGTTTATTTAGTATTATTTTGTATTTTGACAACGACACCCGACGTGGGCGTCGAAACGTTAATAAAACCATTTTTAGGTAAAATTGTGGCTTATTTCCCATTTGAATATACTTGATTATAAAAATGCCACAAGAAAATAGCTTCAGAACAACATTAGTATCTGGTATTTTAATAAGTAATGAAGTACCCATATCTTTCACATCGTCAATAGTCAACTGACAAAGCTCCTACCTGCGGCAGGCACGAAATATTCACACAATCACAGCTACTTTCATCAGAAGATATTCATCATCTAATGTACACTTCAAAAACTGGTCAATTCACGTCGCTCTTTATACGTAGCACAGATTTGATCATCGAATAATTCGACCACAAAGATGATGCCTTCCACAGCTTTGCTTTCTCCTTAAAATACGCCAGAAATACATTTTCAGTATATCTCCCAGAAACGCCTTTCGCTTTACACCATTTCTCAAACTTATTATAAGCAATATCATATTGCATTCTGGATTTCCTCGGCAACAAATCCAGGATAGGTTGACTGGCGCTACTTCTATATCTTGAAATTGATGTTTTTCCACGATATTTTCTTGCATTTTAATGAAAAATCCACAACCGCGTTTTAAAAAACTAACAGACGTCTGACAGATGCATCAAAACTTCCGTAAACAATTAAGTCAACAATGGTTGCTAAGGTCCGTAATATACGATGCAATTTAAGACTATCTCCTTTCATTGTATTAAAGTTTTTTTAAAATTCAAATTAAACTGTATTATTGCATTTTTAACACGTTTGTAGAAAAAATATTGTATGATTTACATGTTAAAAGTACGTTTTTAAGGCACTCATGTGAATTGCAGAATTCGCTTCGCTCATTCTGCAAACCTTAAAAAGCAAAAAAGCCTTAAAATTGTACTTTTATCACTTATATCATAAATAACTATTAAAAACTTTCCTTTATCACAGTTAAATCCAAATCGAAATTTTGCGGTTAACTCGGCACTTTCTTAAACTCTAAATTAGCTCTATAGTCTGGGCTGATTACACAGGCCTACAGTGTTTTTGGTGCCAAAGTGTTTAGAGCTGATTTTAGGTATATTTGGGGTGCTGATTCCGAATATACCTTCAGTTTTGCCCTATCAGCTCTAGTTTTCAAGATAACATATGCCATGCTAGCTTTTATGCATTAAACAACGCATACGCTGATATGGATATACTAAATTGAAATAAAAATCACACAATTAAAAAATACGTATATTTTAAGCCATTTAACTACAATAAAACCCTTTGTACAATGAAACAGATATACAGTTTGTTTTGAGAAAAAACTAACCAAATAGAAAAAAAACTTTACTTGACGTAACGAAAGCTTTTCTTGCGTGATTTCCTGGAATGAACTTTTAAACAGTCTCTGCTCTAACTCCAGCAAAAATCTGCCAGCATATGAGTGTCCCATCTTCCTTGGTAGCAGTTATTCAAGATTTTTATGTCTTGGTGAAATCTCTCACCTTGCTCCTCACTTGTGTCACCTAAGTTTTCAGGGAAACGGTCCAGTTGGCTGTGAAGATAGTGGACTTTGATGCTCATATTACATCCAAGTGATTTGGAAGTTATTCAGCAAACGGTTTACCAGCTCAGCATAGTTTTCACTTTTGTGATTTCCCAGAAAATTTTTCATAATGTCCACAAATGAAAGCCAATCTTTTTTCTCTGCCTCATTCATTGACCTCACAAAAACCGGATCCTTTGTAAGAAGTCTGACTGTGGTCCATCAAAGATTCCAGCTTTAAGTTTTTCCGTACTTATCTGGGGCAGCTTCCTTCCTATGTAGGCAAAGCATGGTCCATTAGAATCAAGTGCCTTAACGAATTGCGTTAGACCTAACTTAATATGAAGAGGTGGTAAGACTATTTTCTCTGATTTGACTAAAAACTGGTAATGAACCGACTTGTAATGCATAAATAAGGCATAATACAGTGAGAACAACAAATATACTGAGGAAGAAGTTTAATTAACAATGTACATGCATTTAAATAGCATATTCTTCATTATCCCAAACATTAAAACTACAAATTTCGGAATGTGCCATATCCAGAAAACTAGAGCTGATACAAAAAAACGGAATCCATATTTCGATTTATCGCCCCTAATATAGTAAAAATCAGCTTAATGATTCACGGCACCAAAACAAAAATTTTTTTCTGTAGACCTGTGTTATCGGAGAATAGGCCATTTTTGGGAAAAGTTATTTACCAGCAATTTTATTGCTGGAATCGAATCTTATGATTTTATATATTAATAATATAGGTATGCAAAGTCCACAGATAGTGTGCTACTTTTTTTATAAACAAAATGGCTCCCGAAAATCGTGTTTTTTTCAATTTTTGCTCTATAACTCCAAAGATTTTAACTTTACACTAAAATTACTCAAATAAAAATTCACTGCAATTAAATTCTGCATAGACACGTGTTTTTTTCGATTTACTTCGACGAAAACTTTCCCCGGAAAAAGCGGGTTTTTCCACCAAAATCTTTAATTTTCAACTAAACTTTTAGATAAGTAATTGTTAATAAATAAATAAATAACTTGGTAACGTAAAATCCCTTTCCGTATATATTATAATTACAGAAGCCGATGGAAATTGAATGAAAAGTTTAGCAAGAATTGAATTGTTAATTAAAAATTTACGGCCACTATAATAACGACAATAATTATGATGCATAAAAATAACTATAATTTTTTTCATAAAAAGACACTATACCTATCTAATGTATCTTACAGAATTGAAATTGGACTATTTAAGCGGCCTCAGGAATATTTTAAAATTATAAAGAATATTTTGGCTTATAAACAAATAGAATATCTCGGGAAATATTAAACTAAATTAAATTGTAAAAACGGTATTCGAACAACAGCGGCAGGGCGCTTACTATAAAAGAAAAAACGCTTAATTATGATGAGCAGTTCCTGAGATATAACCGGTCAAAGTTGACCGGAATTTACGGCAAAGATATAAATAATAGGATCATAAGATTTAAACCATCACCTTTTTATTTTTATCCTCTTTCTCCACACCAATTTTCATATCCTTAAAATACTCATAACATATATTATTATAATAAAAACTATCGATAATACGTGTGAAAATTGCCAAAAATAGCAAAATTCCAATCAAAAATTAGGTAGGAGAAAATAATGTAACCCTCAAAGTTCAAAATCGGTATACGTTAAAAAAATACATTTTCTCGGTTTCCCATGGAGCAATTTTCTTCATTTTATTTTTGTTTCCAAGTAACTCGAGTAGAGCCATCGAACTAACGCATTATTAAATGTCAAACTTGCTTTTGTTTTGTTATAATAAATTAATTTATTTATTATAACACAAAATTTTAATTTGTTTAAATAAAAATTGTTTAAATAATTATACAGCTTTCAAATGAGAATATTTATGTTTTTAACTTTAAAAGGTACACTTGTAGTAAGTTTATCTAAAAAAAAAAGCCTACAACTGGAAAAAAATATGTAGTTTTCTGTTCTTATAAATAAATAAATCTATTATAACAAAACAAAAGTTTGACATTTAATAATACGTTAGTTCGATAGCTCTATTCGAGTTAATAGGGAACAAAAAAAGAATGAAGGAAATTGCTCCATGGGAAGCCGAGAAAATGCATTTTTTTAACGTATACTGATTTTGAACTTTGAGGGTTACATTTTCTCCAAGTTAATTTTTGATTGGAATTTTGCTATTTTTGGCAATTTTCACACGTAATATCGATAGTTTTTATTATAATAATATATGTTATGAGTATTTTAAAAATATGAAAATTGGTGTGGAGAAAGAGGACAAAAACAAAAAGGTGACGGTTTAAAATTATGATCCTATTGTTTATATATTTTCCGTAATTTCCGGTCAACTTTGACCGGTTGTATCTCAGGAACCACTCGTCATAATTAAACGTTTTTTCTTTTAAAAGAAGCGTTCTGCCGCTGTTTTTCGAATACCGTTTTCATAATTTAATTTAGTTTAATATTTCCCGAGATATTATATTTGTTTTTAAGCCAAAAAAATTGTTCATAATTTTAAAATATTCCTGAGCCCGCTTAGATAGTCCACTTTTAATTCTGTAAAGTTCATTAGATAGGTATAGTATATTTTTATGAAAAACTCATAGTTATTCTTATGTATCATAATTATTGTCGTTATTATAGCGACCGTAAATTTTTAATTTACAATTCAATTGTTGCTAAATTGTTCATTCAATTTCCATCGGCTTTTGGAATTGTAATCTATATGAAAAGGGCTTTTACATTACCAAGTTATTTAATTATTGATTAACAATTACTTATCTAAAAGTTTAGCTGAAAATTAAAGATTTTGTTGGAAAAACCAGCTTTTTCCGGGGAAAGTTTTCGTCGAAGTAAATCGTAAAAAACACGTCTCTATGCAGAATGTAATTGCGGTGAATTTTTATTTGAGTGTTTTTGGTGTAAAGTTATAATCTTTGGAGTTTCAAAACTTTATACTTTTTCAAAACGTTATAACCTTTGGAGGTAATTGCGGTGAATTTTTATTTGAGTGTTTTTGGTGTAAAGTTATAATCTTTGTAGTTTCAAAACTTTATACTTTTTCAAAACGTTATAACCTTTGGAGGTAATCAAAAATTTAAAAAACACGATTTTCGGGCGCCATTTAGTTTATAAAAAAAGTAGCACACTATCTGCAGACTTTGCATATCTATATTATTAATATATAGAATCATAAGATTCGATTCCAGCAATAAAATTGCTGGTAAATAACTTTTCCTTGTATTTTGCTAATTAGCCCAGAGTACTAATCGAGCTGAAACAAAGTCGAAGCCGACGTGGTGTAAAGTCGAATTACGCATGATGTTATGTTTTCGCTGACGATACCTACAAGAAAATTAAGATTTTCAAAATGTGCCTTTATAGTCGAATCTTGAAAATATTATTATCTTATACCGACCACAATACTAATCGGGGCGTTTTATTAAGAATACAAAAAGAAAAAGAGCTATTAACCACACTAAAAACAGCCAACCTCGTATTAGTCCATTAAAATGTTACATTTTTTAAGCCGTACCTTGCATTTGTTAGAGGAGTCAATTTTATTTCTTTAATGTGTAGGTGGGATCAGTAGAAGCTTAAGTTCAAGTTTTTGGGGTCGCCATCCTTGTCCCCCGGTCGCCATCTTGGAAATGGGGTGCAAAGGGGTTTCGCGCTATATCTCGTAAACTACCAACCCTACGGAAAATCTAATTAAACATAAAATGTAGCAAATTATATTTTCCACAATTTTGTTTCTATTACTTTTTATCGTCAAGTGACCAACAAAAAAGATATAACCAAAAATATGTAAATTTTTTTTAACAAGTTTCTTTTGGATGTTATAACTTTTTTTCAGTTCATTTTAAAATAAAATAACATTATAGCAATTTTGTAGAGGGTTTTTCAGCGAACAATTTTCACTATAAAGTTGTTTAATTCTATTTATTTATATAGGTTTTACAGCGCTCCAAACTTGACCAGATTCTCGAATGCTCATAGGGAAACAATAAAAACAAAAGTTAGGCTTACTTTTCTCTCTATATATATTTTTTATTCATACAATTTGTTATGATTTTAACATTCCTATGCTATTGTTAATCTGTTTTTGAACTTTCTTCCCACTATAAAACTTATAACTCTAAGCATATATAGAAAAGGCCCAAGAAGTTGTTTGAGGACAAATTCGCCGGTTCAGAAGAAGAATGACGCAACCGCAAAATGAAAAATTCTTAAGCAGAGCAAAAAAACGATTTTTGATATCAAAATCATAAAGTATGATAAAAATTAGCCATTCACCACACCGTGGTCAGGATCTCGAAATATAAACGTTTTTTGGGGTGTGCCGCTTTTATATGAAGTAACATAACTTTTTTCCTATTATATATTTCGACTTAAAATTTTCCAAAAAACTTCTTTATGAACTATGTTTTATTGTTGTGTTGGTTAGAATTATAAACTAAAAAGATTGTCACTCAACTTTTTTAAGTAAACATGAAACTAACGAAATATGATGACAAAATGTTAATAAATTAACAACTCCTTTTTTAATGTATTTAAACATTTGGAACAAATTTCATTGTTATCTACATACTTCAAAGATGACATAGTAAAATTTTTAAAAGGAAATATTTCCAGCGACCAAAGATACCGCGAGGTAAATTTGAAAAATCATCAAAATTGATTTTTGGCATTTTTGTATAAAATTTATTTTTTTAACTTGTTCCACCAACTCTAGATAAAAATAAACTTCATATTCGGATTCAGCGACATCGAAAACATAAAAATAGACCAAAATTGATCATTCACCTTAAATTTGATTTTCGTGGTTGGCATAACGGTTAATGCCGCTCGTCTAATTTATAGATAGAAAGCATTATTTTTCTACGAGAATTCGAGAATCTGGTCAAGTTTGGAGCGCTGTAAAACCTAGATAATAAATAAAATTAAACAACTTTATAGTGAAAATTGTTTATCGAAAAATCCTCTACAAAATCTATATGATGTTATTTTATTGTGAAATGAACGTAAAAAAAAGTTATAACCTCCAAAAGAAAATTTCTTACAAAATTTTCTCTTATTTTTATTTATAACCTTTTGTTGGTCACTTTACGATAAAAAGTAATAGATATAAAATTGTAGAAAATTTAATTTGCTTCATTTTATGTGAGATTAAATTTTCTGTAGGGTAGCTAGTTTACAAGATACAGCACGAAAGCCCTTTGCACCTCTTTTTCCAAGATGGCGACCGGGGGACAAGGGCCTCAACCCCAAAAACTTAAACTTAAGCTTCTACTGAACTCCCCTACACATTAAAAAAATAAAATTGACTCTTCTAAGAAATGCACACTAAATGTAACATTTCAATGGACTACAGTCCATCTAATTTACTTACCGTTGCACGTCATTATCTACGCCAGAGATCTAAGTTGACATAGTTGCCAAAGTATAAAAAAATCCTGAATCCATTTTAAATCTAATAGATCACATAATTATTGTAAACGTGGATTATACAACAAAACAAATTAATATTCAATGTAAATAAGTAAAAACTTAAGAAATAGCGAACAAGAATTAAATTATAATCTTTAAGATTTGCAGTGCAAGCGTTTTTGCACTGCATTGTTAATAATTATTAAAAAACGGCTCCGAACTGTTGACATGAAGCCGGTAGGTTTCTTTTTATGTATATGTCTACAATAACAACTAAAAAAGTTGTCAGCTACCTCGATTATTCCAAGTCGTGATAAAATTAGGTGAAATTTATATTTTTATAGTAGAGGATGTTTTTATAGTAAAATAAATAATAAAAACAGTAAATATAATAAAACAGATACTTATAATAAAGAATAAAAACAAATATGAAGTGTCATCACCGCAACTGTCAAATAAATTTACCAATTTATTCTAAAATGTCACCTTCGTTCGATTACAGTTACAGTGTGTTCCGAACAAATTTGCTTCATAAAAACGCTTTATAAACCATTTATACAAATTAAATGAAACATATTATTTTGTATTTCTTTAGGTTAACATTAATAGAAACCTTCAAATATTATTTCTACGCTTCTATAATAAAATATGTCCAGTGGCTGTAATTCCAGTGTAATCGGCAACGTGATTCTAAAAAAGAACACACCTACCGCCTAAATATTTCGTGTTGGTATCATGGGACGTCACAGGCTATGACGCGGATGACGTGCAACGGTTAGTAACTTAGATGAAGTATATATACCTCAGTCAAATCATGAGAAACTGCGAGAGATATGGGCTGCTGCTGCTGCAACCAATCTTACAGGGCAAAGTAGAAATCTCTCTCTCTCTCTCTCTCTCTCTCTCTCTCTCTCCAAACAACTTCTTGGGCCTTTTCTATATATGCTTAGAGTTATAAGTTTTATAGTGGGAAGAAAGTTCAAACACAGATTAATAATAGCATAGGAATGTTAAAATCATAACAAATTGTATGAATAAAAAATATATATAGATAGAAAAGTAAGCCTAACTTTTGTTTTTATTGTGTCCCTATGAGCATTCGAGAATCTGGTCAAGTTTGGAGCGCTGTAAAACCTATATAAATAAATAGAATTAAACAACTTTATAGTGAAAATTGTTTATTGAAAAATCCTCTACAAAATCTCTATGATGTTATTTCATTGTGAAATGAACATAAAAAAAGTTATAACCTCCAAAAGAAAATTTCTTACAAAATTTTCTCTTATCTTTATTTATAACTTTTTTGTTGGTCACTTTACGATAAAAAGTAATAGATATAAAATTGTAGAAAATTTAATTTGCTTCATTTTATGTGAGATTAAATTTTCTGTAGGGTAGCTAGTTTACAAGATACAGCGCGAAAGCCCTTTGCACCCCTTTTTCCAAGATGGCGGCCGGGGGACAAGGGCCTCAACCCCAAAAACTTAAACTTAAGCTTCTACTGAACTCCCCTACACATTAAAAAAATAAAATTGACTCTTCTAAGAAATGCACACTAAATGTAACATTTCAATGGACTATATACCTCAGTCAGATCATGAGAAACTGCGAGAGATATGGGCTGCTGCTGCTGCAACCAATCTTACAGGGCAAAGTAGAAATCTCGAAATCTCTCTCTCTCTCTCTCTCTCTCTCTCTCTCCTTCCTTCTAATCTGTTTATTGCTTTTATAAATGAATTACGAGGTCAAGTTTCACGCTTCAAGACTGGCTACAAACATAATTAAACAAATAATGTCACAGCTTAAATCAACAACATGTGACAAATATAACCAAACAATTATAATATTGCGATAAATAACAGTATTACACGGAGCATTACACGGAGCATTACAATCCATTGTTAATTATGATTATATTAAAAACTGGCTATTATCATAATTTATGATCTATTTTTATTAAGATATAGGTGTATTGAAGAACTTTTGATTAAATTTCTTTAAAAACTTTCGTTTATCCGAGTTAAATCCAAATCGAAATTTTACGGCTAACTCGGCACTTTCTTAAACTCCAAATTAGCTCTAATCGAGCCGAAATAAAGTCTCGAAGCCGAAGCCGACGTGGTGTAAAGTCGAATTCCGTAGCGCATGAGGTTGATGCATTTTATATTCAGAGCATGATGCCCCGTTACACGTCCAATTCGAAATTTCATTCACGTGATGCCCACGTGGCAATTGCACTTTGTAGACACGTCAATCAAGTGGACGTTCATAAAGTGCAACTTCAGCAACCTGCCCTTTTCTCCCTGAAGAATCATGTAATAAAGGGCAGGGACGTGACAGCCAGAACAGACGTATAAAAATACGACATCGATGACTTGGAATGGGAACAACGAATATCAGGTAGTACATAACCGATGTGGATGCCAGAGAAGCGATGTGTTTTTCAATTTTGCGTCCCAATTTTCAACGAAAACATTTCATTTATAAATTCGCAAAAGTGTGTGTGTTATTGCTTTGCCGCTCCTGCAATACTCAGATCAGATTTATCGATGGATTCTTATGTAGTTTTTTCCTGTGAATCCAAATCTGAAAACGGCAGTTCGATATTTCTAACCGTCTTCGAGATAATCGACCTCAAAGTCTTAAATGTCACGTCAAATTCGGTTTATTTTCTTCCAACACACTACACGTCCAGCTGAAATCGTTGCTATTAAGCAGGCTAGTTTTTAAATCTCGATTTGTTAAGCAAAGCATAGGTTATTTACATTTGAGTTTGACACTTCGTGAATGTCAAAGTAAATTTTAAATTAAGTATTAATAAGACATCAATGACATTTTTGATAGTGAATTTAATGATTATATAAAATAAATAAGATGTTCAAAAATACCATTTGAGTATAATATTTTAAAAGCAATAATTTATTAACAGTTTTAAAAAGGTTTATACCAGTATACGGCCTCCCCTTTATGATAAATGGACTGTTTCATTTCCTATGAAATTAAAATATACCTAATAGTCGGTTCGCTAAACTCGACACAACTGGCTAGTGATTTTAGTAGGTAATTTTTTTTGGTTTTTTGAGAATTTTACCGAAATTATTTAGTAATTATTAACTATTTAGAAATTATTTTTTTGTCCAATTGGCAAAATTATTGACTAAAATCACTAGTCAGTTGTGTCTGAGTTTAGCGAACCGACAGTAGGTATATGAAATAATATTGTTTGGTATAAAAAATTATGGTCTGATATGTGCAATTACATCCTTCTAATGGAAAAAAATATTTGAATATTTTTCTCAAATTATGGATACCAACAACATTTTCATTTATAAATCTTTTATTTTTAATTTGACGAAGAAAAGTTACTCTTCATAAAAAGCTCTTAATCTTCTAAGATTTATGATGCAACCATCATATATAAAATTTTATTAATTTTGTACGAGGTATATAAAAAATATGAATTTCGATCAAGAGTAGACTACCTTTATAGTTCATAATATTTAAATTAGAATGATATAATTCCACATTAAAACATAATTATTAATTCTAAACTACTTTTCATAATAGAAATTTTCCATATTATGGATGGAGTTTTCGTTACGATAATGCTCGCATTTTCAGCTTGTTTTATTTAAAAACCCTTAAAATATAGTCTTTCGATAAGCTTGCAAAATACTCTAAGGTAGTGTACCTTAAGGTAAATACAGACAACATGACACTTAAAAAAACTGTCAAGAAAGACAAATAGAACCTATCTGCAGATTTGATATTCGATAGGCAGAGAGCTACATTATCAGACGACTAAAATGTTGAGATAATCTCTTTATTATTCAACAAATCGTAGACCAACGACATTTGATAGGAGAATAAACGCACATCACCTTTATACAAAAGGCATATGATAACGTAATAAGGTCAAAATTAACTCAAAACTAGGACGAAGAACTTCATGGCTGAAGAACTTGCGACATTGGTATTGTGTTGATACAAGCATGCTATTTAGGGTGGCAGTGAATAAAATTAAGATAGCTAAGATGGTAATCAACGTTCTAAAAGAACATGGTGCATGAAGAAGGTCAAGATTATGGGAGGCATAATTATTATGCGAACTTAAAACAACCAGGCATACATACGTGTTGTTAAAATGTTATCAGAAGTTTATTTCCAACTAAAGGGTTAAGAAAAGTATGCAGTCTATCCCCTCTGTTATTTATTCTTTGTTTAGAAAGCGTTTTACATCAGTGGAGGCGCAGTTCTGCCGGTGTGGGGATACCGGCTATACAGAACATTTATATAAAGAGTGAGGATCCAACATAACTTTGGAAAGAACATAAATATTTAGTATTTATCTCTGAAGCTAATTTTGAAATTCTGATTGACAATGACGTGCAAATAAAAATAATAATAATTAGAGCATCTAGTAGCCCATGGCTTTATGGAGAATTTTCCCCCATCTTTTCTTGTTCATTGTTTTCGTTTTCCGATTTGTGACGTTTTAGTCTCTTTAGATCATCTTTGAATCTTTTTAGATCATCTTCTATATCCATTTTCCAGCTTGTTCTGAATGACGTCCTCCAATTGTACTTGAGAGTAGCATTTTCGGTAGTCTATCTTCTGGTATCATCTGTATGTGTCCTAACTACAGTTTTTGGTAAATCTTATTACTTTTAGTACTCTGGGCTCCCCATATAACTCCCTTAGATTTTCATTTCTCCTTCTGATTCAAACACCGTTCTCCATTTTTCCTCTAAATATTTTCCTTCGTACTTTCCGTTCTCAAATCTGTACTATTACTTGTTGCTTTTTATTAAGTGTCCATGTCTTTGATGTATAAGACACTATGGGCCTGATGACCGTTCTGTATGATCTTAATTTGGCACTAAAAAAATTAGATACTCATAGAACAGGGGAAGAAACTAATTGGAAGCCTTGATTCAGTCATCATTCAATCTTCGTTTGTCCACTGCTGGACATAGATCTTATAATTTTCCATCTATTTCAATATTGTGCCTCGATTCAGTATAACAGAGAAAAAATTATTTGGATTGGAAGAACATTTGTGCACTCTGGAGTAACATATTATGAAAGTAAAGTATGGATTTTAAACGCTGAACCAAAAAGAGAGTTAGATGTAGTGGAGATGGACGATCTTAGAAGAAGATGCAGAATATCAAGGTGTGATAGAATTACTAACCAGACCATTAGAGATAGATTACGTGCCACAGACATGTGTTAAGTGATGGAATAAAAAGGAAGAGTTTTAAGTGGTTTGAACATCTAATACGGATGGAAAAAAAGTAGATGCCCAGTAGAATATTTAGACCAAATCTGTCAGGAAGACGTAAAAGAGGAAGACCAAATTGGCCCGGGCGGAGTGGAAATATCAAGAAAGCTGCAAGATTTTGGAGAAAGTGAACGCTCAACATGGGCATCGATGGACTAAGCTGGGAAATTCAAGTTAGGAATATGTAGTTGAATTCATTGATATTTCTATAGAGTCTAACCCATTTTTACAATTTCACACTCACTGTTTTTCTGTTCACCAACTCGAAATATTTAACTCTTCTTAGATGAAGCAATAAAGCACTAAAATCGGCATTACCTCAGAAAAAAAAGACAAGACGGATCTTAATAATTATTTTTGCATTCGATTCGTGAATGCGCCAGGAAACTTTGTGGACCAGAGCCATGATATAATATTGAAAAACTGCATACAAAAAATGCATTACTAAAGTGCATCTCAAACAGGCAATAAAAAAAATTCAGATCTCGTCAATTATCAGCGGAAATGAGTTCAATTTTGTTGCTCGGGGGTTTTTGGGGTGTCGCTGAAAACGAATATGATGTCAAAAGTGATCTCCGTAGTAGCTGGTGCCAACGGTACCTACTGTTTTTCCCGTCATTAAAATTTATTAAAAAATTAGTCAAAAATAATTACTCGAAAGTTTTTGGGGTCGCTAACGACGAATATGACATAGGAAGCGATCTCAGGAGTACCTGGTGCCCAGGATACCTATTTCTTATGGAGTTTTCGGCAAATTAATTGAAAAATTAGCCAAAAATTATTACTCGGGGGGTTTTTGGGTCGCTGACGACGAATATGACATCGGAAGTGATCTACGGAGTATCTGGTACCCAGGGTACCTACTGTTTACCTCGTTTACTCCACAAGAGAGCTAAACAGTAGGTACCCTGGGCACCAGGTACTCCGAAAATCACTTCCGATGTCATGTTCGTCGTTAGCGGCCCCAAAAACCTCTAAAAAAATGATTTTTGACAAATTTTTTAATGAATTTTAATGACGAGGTAAACAGTAGGTGACCTTGGCACCAGGTACTCCGGAGATCACTTTTGACGTCATATTCCTTTTCAGCGCCCCAGAAACCCACCAAGTAACAAAATTGAACTCATTTCCGCCGATAATTGACGAGTTCTGAATTTTTTTTATTGTCTGTTTGAGATGCACTTTAAGAATGCTTTTTTTGTATGCAGTTTTTCAATAATATATCATGGCTCCGGTTCACAAAGTTTCCTGGCGCATTCACGAATCGAATGCAAAAAGAATTATTAAGAACCGTCTTGTCCTTTTGTTTTCGGAGGTTCAGTGCTATACTGTTTCGACTATACAGGGTGTTTCATTGGGAAACGGAAATACTTTAATGGTGAATAGAGGTCACCGAGCCGGTTCTAGATATAGTACATTTTTTGCCCTTCCGACTTTTATAACCGAGTTACAGGGTGTTTTATCGATTTGCCCATTTCTTACCTAAGCCATAACTTTAGAACCACCCTGTATATATTTTTTTGATATTTGCTACACATATGTCTCATTCAAAACCCAAACGACCGACATACTAACCATAAGAAAAATCCAGGTCCGGATTAACAAAAAATTATAAAGTAATTGTGACCTTAAAACAACACCCTGTATATTGAAATTTTGAAAATCTGTTTGCATATTTGAAAAGAGCACAAAAAAGTTCGTTTAATGGTTCGCTTAAATTTTTCGGCCAAACAATTTTATGACTTTAATTTTGAAATTATCTTGAATTTGTAAGAACTTTGACATTAAAAAGCAGGTATTATTAACTTTTAGTTATAAATTATTAAAGTTAATGAATAAATACTCATTTTAAAAATAATCAATACTTATTTACCACATTGGAACGACCCAATTACTAATGACAAGAAAAATCAAGGTCCGGGTTAAGAAAAAAATACAAAGTAATTGTGACCTTGAGCCAACACCCTGTATATTGAAATTTTAAAAATGTGTCTGCGCATTTTAAAAGAGGATGAAAAACTGTGATTAAAGGCTTATTTTAATTTTTTCGCCGTTGATTTAATTACTTCAATTTTGAAATTATATTGAAATTTTAAAGAACTCTGAGATTAAAAACCAGGTATTGTTAACTTTTAATAATAATTTAATGTTAATGAATCAACACTTATTTTAAAAATACTTAATACTTATTTACTACGCTGGCTTCATAGATTCTCTGGATTTGTAGCTATATGCACATTAGGGTGGGCCGAAAAAATATTTTTTTATCCGATCGAAACGGGGTAGGTTTTAAAAGTTGCATTTGGAGTCCTAAAAGAAAACTGCAAAATATTTTTGCTGAAAAAAAATATCTTCAGTCTGCGCATTTGACTTAAAATTTCAGTTTTTTTGGTAAAAAGTAACTTTTTGGAAATAATTTTGTACACATTAAGAAATGAGATAGAATGACCGGGTAGCGTTATACATGTTTGTTAACACTAATAAAATAACCCCAAACAGTTTCATTTGTCTTATGCAGCATCTTCAGTGTGCGCAAGAACCACCAATTTACGTGATTTTAAGGTTAAATACAATATTTTTATACCACTTACCTTTTCTAATATTTGAAGTCTAGTTGTTTTGAAAAGTCTACAGTCAGCTTTTTTCTGTACATTTATCGACGAAAATATATCATCATTTATGCAACTCTTCGCTAGTTCATAATGAACTACCCAGGACTCACCACGAGGAGGTGGTTGCATGTCTAGTCCCACCCGTGCCCTCCCTTCCACCCAACCATGAGAGCACGTTGTTCTTTTGCTTAGGCTTTAAACTCTTTCTTAGAGTCAAACTTAGGCCGTATGGCTCTGTCAAATAGTCTAGTTCTGATTATTTCATCCCTTTTCTTTTCATCGCACACTTGTAGTGCTGATCGTGTGACTTCTTTTACTGCTCTTTCGACAGCTTGAGTATGTGTCGGTAATTTTCTCAGCACACCTTCTGCAAGAATATCTGACAAGCCGTCAACCAATATTTTGTTGAGGTCCTCTTCTGATAGATGCATGGTAACAGGGGGCTCAGTTATATCCATAAACTGCCATTCAATTAAATCTACGTATTCTTTGGCAGAAAAATTTATTTTAGGAATTTCAAAAAGTCGAACTCTTTCTCTGTCGTTATTTCTTCTGGCTTTTAATATTCGTCTGATCGCAAGCTGACGAATGTGTTCCCTGTCATCGGAGAGCATTGCCACAAGCATATTTTCGGGGTGTGCGAAGTATGCATTATTTTTAATGCACTTATGAATCACTTTCTTTTGTTCGTGTGACATATATGATAAAAAGTCCAGCATTTTCCAAAGGATGCTTGGCCCGTCCTTCAGTTTGTGATTGCATTTGATAGTGAACCAGCTTGGAGCATAAACTAAGGCAACATATTTGGCTAAATCTTTCAACTGATCTGATGGTGAACTAGATGCAATGTACAATCGGAGTACACGATTGGCAGTTGTCACCCACCGTGCATGACTCAACTTTCCAGGACTTCTATCCCCAAATCCTGGTGGTGATTCTCCGTTAGTAACTATTCTGCATATGTCGTATAAATATTTCTGATCCATACTCAAATCTACTTTGTTTAAATCTGGAAGCTGTCGAAAGAGCAGTAAAAGAAGTCACACGATCAGCACTACAAATGTGCGATGAAAAGAAAAGGGATGAAATAATCAGAACTAGACTATTTGACAGAGCAATACGGTCTAAGTTTGACTTTAAGAAAGAGTTCAAAGCCTAAGCAAAAAGAACAACGTGCTCTCATGGTTGGGTGGAAGGGAGGGCACGGGTGGGACTCGACATGCAACCACCTCCTCGTGGTGAGTCCTGGGTAGTTCATTATGAACTAGCGAAGAGTTTCATACATGATGATATATTTTCCTCGATAAATGTACAGAAAAAAGCTGACTGTAGACTTTTCAAAACAACTAGACTTCAAATATTAGAAAAGGTAAGTGGTATAAAAATATTGTATTTAACCTTAAAATCACGTAAATTTGTGGTTCTTGCGCACACTGAAAATGTTGCATAATACAGATGAAACTGTTTGGGGTTATTCTATTAGTGTTAACAAACATATATAACGCTACCCGGTCATTCTATCTCATTTCTTAATGTGTACAAAATTATTTCCAAAAAGTTACTTTTTACCAAAAAAACTGAAATTTTAAGTTAAATGCGCAGACTGAAGGTATTTTTTTTCAGCAAAAATATTTTGCAGTTTTATTTTAGGACCCCAAATGCAACTTTTAAAACCTACCCCGTTTCGATCGGATAAAAAAATATTTTTTCGGCCCACCCTAATGCACATCATTAAAAATTAGAATTGCGAGAATTGGGATATTTTAATGATTTAGTAAATAATTAAAGAAACTGCTATATCTAATAAAACAAAAATTCGTTACAATTCAACAATTTAACATAAATTAAAAATATTTGAACTATAACAGTTGCTCAAAATGTCCGCCATTTTGTTCGATGCATTTCCTTGCTCGTTTTAAAATATTTCGAATCGATTTTCTAATTACATTGGGACTGTTCTTCATTTTTCTGGTAGCTTCTTGTGACCTTGACAGAATTAATCAATATGCACCTTTTAACGCAGTTTTTTATGCTCTTTTATAATACACAAACAAATTTTCAAAATTTCAATATACAGGGTGTTGTTTCAAGGTCACAATTACTTTATATTTTTTTCTTAATCCGGACCTGGATTTTTCTTGTCATTAGTAATTGGGTCGTTCCAATGTGGTAAATAAGTATTGATTATTTTTAAAAAGAGTATTTATTCATTAACTTTAATAATTTATAACTAAAAGTTAATAATATCTGCTTTTTAATGTCAAAGTTCTTAAAAAATTCAATATAATTTCAAAATTAAAGTCATAAAATTGCCTAGCCGAAAAATTTAAGCGAACTATTAAACTTACTTTTTTGTGCTCTTTTCAAATATGCAAACAGATTTTCAAAATTTCAATATACAGGGTGTTGTTTTAAGGTCACAATTACTTTATAATTTTTTGTTAATCCGGACCTGGATTTTTCTTATGGTTAGTATGTCGGTCGTTTGGGTTTATGAGACATATGTGTACCAAATATCAAAAAAATATACAGTAAACATAAAACACCCTGTAACTCGGTTATAAAAGTCGGAAGGGCAAAAAATGTACTATATCTAGAACCGGCTCGGTGACCTCTATTCACCATTAAAGTATTTCCGTTTCCCAATGAAACACCCTGTATGTATTCTTTCTACATCCGCATTGTCCAGGAGTTGCATCTTCCATGTAACACAGGGTGTAAATTACAGTATACAGTGGGATAAAGGCTAAGCGAAAAAGGAATGTAAAACAATGTTATATTTGTTAAAAAAGGGGATATTTTACAATCCACAAACTACAGAGCCATAGTTACTTAGTCATCTAATGGAAATCTGGAAGAGACTAATTGATTGACGAATACGAGCAGCAACTATGATTTCCAGTAATACAGTCTTTTACTCTACGAATTTATAAAAATACTAAAAAATAAAATGTTACTTATGTGATACGCTATAAACATATTAAAAACCCGCGCATGAAAAATGACAATTACACCCTAGCAGCACTTAGCATTTAAAACGCAGTAATAAAATCGTTAGCCCCGGTGAATTTATAGTGCTCGTATAAAAGTAGTGGCCTTTGTAATAAGACAACACACAAATTTTCACACTGGCATAACAGAGGTGCGAGGAAATTTGAATAACGATTGCTATCATCAGCAGCCACTTGCAGTATTAAACAGTAGCGTAGAAGCGAATGGGAACAAAAAGGCTTTTTAAATTCAAATATACTGCTAATTATTCTGAAGTGCATTATTTGTTTCCTAATTTTTTCTATGTTTACTTTATATTGATTATTAACTGTGTTTTTAAAAACTATTAAACCGAAGGAGAGATCTTACAGAGACTCGAAAATTACTTAGGTCCTTTAATACAGATCATAAAACAGAGGTTTACAACTGAGGCGCTCAGAGCAACAGTGGCGTAACCTCAAAAACGAAGTTTTGAGATAAATGCAATGTTTGCATTCGTATTTCCATTAAGCTTATGGAATGGCGCTACAAATTATGTAGCGCCATTGAGCCAAATATAGAGGTAAGTTTTGTAGACCCTTGTTAATCCGAGGATTTAATGTTGCTGCTTTTATTGATGTATTCTAAAAATACTCAATTTGTGGCTTAGGCCACTGTTGCTTTGAGCGTCTCAACTAATTAGTAGGGTTAGGAAATATATTTTATGTCAGGAAGTTACCTGGTATACTGATGGCTCAAAAATACTGGAGAGTGTAGGAGCTGGTATAGTACATACAAAATATGTATTTCCGGCAAGTATGTCTAAAGATGCCACAATTTTCTAGGCAAAAATAAAGGGAATCCATCACTATTTGGAAGAAATAGCAATGCAGAAAAGAACGTACTGTTTAATTGCCATCTACACAGATAACCAGGCAGCGCTTAGGACACTCATTTGTGTAGAGGTCAATTTTAAGCCAGTATGAGATGGTGCCGGTATGTCTGTGTGCCTTAAATAAATTAGGAGACCGTAGCAAGGTTACGGTAGACTGGGTACCGGAGGGCGAGGGTGATAAGGGCAATGAAAAAGCAGATGAAATGGCTCATGTCAAAGCTCGATAATGCCACTCGTTAGACCGGAACCCTTCTGCAGCGTTGCAAGGTTAATAGCAACAACAGCTATAAGAAAGTGAATAGCTCACAAATCTTTAGAATGGTGAAGGAACTCACCATGACGAAGATAGCGATGGCTTATTGTGAAAACCTCGTATCTCAT
Organism: Diabrotica virgifera virgifera; assembly: GCF_917563875.1. Lineage (NCBI taxonomy): Eukaryota > Metazoa > Arthropoda > Insecta > Coleoptera > Chrysomelidae > Diabrotica > Diabrotica virgifera. The sequence goes on along the minus strand of NC_065451.1, from coordinate 214,972,270 downwards.
TTTTTTCGAAAATGACATTTTGGTGGTTTTAGATTGAAAACCTTGTATCTCACGATTTACAACTGTTAAAAAAATTCAAATACACTACACTATTTTCTACAACCGAAAAAAGAAACCACGTTTATCAATTGCTCTCTTGATTTAGTGTGAATATCACGTATATTTTTATAACCAAGAATTTGGTACTTAATTTGGAGTGTTTGTTTAAGAAATTAGACTTGGAGAAATGTTTTTTCTTGTGAACAACAAAAGGTAGTCCGGCATATAAAAACATTTTATGAACCTTAAATCAAAAGATTTGTATTGTATCGACCTAGTATTTGGAGGTGTGCAATAAGCTGTGAAAAATGAAAACCTCGTAAATAATAATAAAAACAACTTCATTTGAGATGAAAAACACGTATATCGAGATATACGAGGTTATCATAGTTACTTGGGCAAAGGATTTATATACTGAAAGGATATTTACGTGTTTTTCATAGTTAATATTTGTATTCCCAATTTAATAGCAACATTTAACACTTTTAGCTCTGTGCCAATATCAGATATTTGTCTCAATGTGCTCGAATTAAAAATATCCAGTAAAATTGTAATTTAATGAGATACCAGGTTTTCACACTATCCGTCGATATGCGAAACAGTTAATTACAGAGCATTTACCAAAATTTACGGCATACCCATACTTAATAAGCACAGACAAGAAAACAGTAAAAGGCATAGTAGGTCTACAAACAGGCCATTGTAAGCTGAATAGGAAAATGAAGTCGATGGGATCAGCAGATGATGACCCATGCAGATGTACTCTAGTGCAAGATGACCATAATAGATCTGAAAAGGTCGCAGTGGAATAGGCAAAAAGCCACCTCATTGAGGCTATCTATCTTGGAAGCTTCCTGAGGTTGTTCTATGAGTTAATACGTTAACAGAAGCAATTACCACCGCAGATTAGTGCAACTGTGCAATAAAAAAGAGTCTCTCGACAAGGTAAACCAGTTAATGGAAAAAAATATCTTTATCTAGTCTGAGAAACGACAAAATTAGGCTCTTCCGCATGATAAAAATTAATAATTAAGAAGAATATAAAAAATCGTATCAATGGCATCTTGACTTGATACCTAGTACTAGAGTTCAAGGCATTACCTGACTATGGGCCGGTTGTTCGAACGCTAATCAACAATGATCACTATCAAATATTTAATTACTGTCACAACTGTCAATGTCAACTTTGGTTGGGTTGCTGAAAACATAATTGATTATAATTATGAGATTAGTTAATCAATTAACATAACAATTATTAACATAATTGATTAACTAATTTCATAAGTTTAATCAATAATTATGTTTTCAGCAACCCAATCAAAGTTCACATTGACAGTTGTGAGAGTAATTAAATATTTGATAATGATCATTTTTGATTAGCGTTCGAATAACCGGCCCTATATGTAACATAATATAAGATGTTGTCAAATATAATATGATATACCAAAGACTTCAACTGTACGCAGATAAGGTAATTGGAACATATCAGTGTGACTTCTATAGGTAAAGGTTTTTATATTAAGACATTCCATGAATTTGAAATGCTGAAATTCATCCAAGCCTTATAGATGTCTGCATTCAATATCACAGTTTATTTTATGACAAGATATTTAGAGCAATGGTAAGCTTTCAAATAAACTCGTAAAACTAGTCTTCTTCTTCCCCTTTTTATTATATTAACGATATTAAAGATACTAATTAAAATATTATGATATTCTTGGAATTAGGGATGGGAAAAACCTACCGGTTTTAACCTAACACCGGTTTTTTACTTCGCAATAACCGACTTTACTGGTTGTTTTTGTCCCGGTTATAACCGGTTTTTTCTTTTTAAAGTAAAAACTGGATATTAGGTTTTTACGGTGATTAGGATTAGGTTAGGTATTATTTTAGGTCCCAATCATAATTATTATTCTCAAGTAATTATTCCAAACAAAACCATAATATTTCAAATTTTATTTTATAAATACAGAAGCAAACTGAAAGTGCAAACTCACATCAGCCAGAAACAGTTACGTTTTATTATAATATTTCGTTGAAAAGATGTTTGTAATCATAATATTTACATAAGAAGTGATCTGGTTAAAGTAGACGCAAACATCGTCTATTTTTCACACTTGACTCTTGACATTGAAAGTGGGTGACTGACTTTTTCTGATTACCAAAAATAATTTCTGACTATGAATATCGAATTACCGATTGCAAATACGAATTTCCAAGGATTTCCCTAAGTTTTAAAACGATACACCCATACAGGAAGTATTAAATGAGTTAAAATATACCTATTAAACAAATATACAAACATGTTAAAAGAAATACATGATAATTTTTTTTGATGGTAGTAAAAATAAAAGATTAATTGCATTATCAAATTTATTTTTAAGTAAATTATTTATGTTCATATTATTTTTTTTAAATCCTATTTGAAAGAGTCTGGGAAATTTTTTATAAGTTGAAATGGTTGGGTAAATTGTATATCATTGCAATATGTATATATTGCTATATGTATATATATCTTAAGCTATATTATATTTAGTAATAATCAATAAATATATACTAATAATAAAATAATAAATAAATAGAATAATTAATATAATAAAATGGTTTTATTAAAAATTGTGTTTTATTTATATTGATATTGATGTTCTTTCGATAGTACTACTGAGTCGAGTGGAATATCGCAAACTGGAGTGCATTGCAAATGTAACATTGTGACCTATTGGATTAAAAAAACCAAGAACCGGTTTTTGAAAAAACCGTTTTTTTGGCCGGTTATAACCGTCAGGTTAAACCGTAAGCAAAAAAAACCGGTAAAACCGAAAACCGGTTTTTTGTCAAAAACCGCCATCCCTACTTGGAATATCAATTAAGAGAAATAGCTCAAAAGATCTGGTCCTCTTGAGTATTCTTACCAAGTAAGACATAGTAGTAGATATATTTTTTATTTAGAGTCAAAATCAAATCCACTTAAGCCACAGACAAAAATATAAATTATTGTGTTATTTATTGTCTCTTGTTGCTCATACAAAACCTACTAAAAAAACAAAGTTAAAAAATAATAAAAACAAAATATTTATTTGCTTTCTCCGTTGGTAATTCTAAAATTTTATTTTAACTCTAGTAGGTACTTATAATAACGCTCTTATACTTTATATTTATAAATTCTTCCTTTGTTGACACAAATGAGCGCCACTGGAGTGCTGGAAGCTTCATACTGTAAAGTAAATACCTACGATGACCCTCTTTACAATGTAAATGTGCATTAATAACGAAAGCTGCAAGGTTCAGATGTGAATATTCAGAGCTTCTGAGCGACCGAGCTTCCGTACCCCGTATACCTTGGAATTATTTTCGAGCCGACATAAGCCTAATATTGTCTAAAGTTTAGATTCCTTTAATTCAATTGCTATTATTATGCATAGCCATTGGAACGATATTATTACCATTAAAACTTTGGAAAAAGTGATTTATCATTATATTATTTAAGTAACTATGGACACCTGTGAAAATAAGCAAATTATTGTCTTTTATAATCTCAATTTAATTGAAATATATTTTGTTCAAATTTTTTACTTTTTTTTTACCATTTATTGCATTATTTTTTTAAACTTATATAGACTTCAGGAATTCGCTATTTTTCTGCTCTGTTTAGTTTTTAGGGTCTTAATTTTGTCAAAATCACATTTACTTATATTTCTTTTTGTTTCCATATTTTGTGAGGTCTGTTGAATTTTTATTGTAATATTTGTGAGATCGTATTCTTGGGTTAAGGTGATACAGTAGCGATCAACAGGTAGCAAAAACGCGTTCCAAGATTGCGGCTGTAATTTTGAATATTTTTTCGAGATATTTGGCACACATATTCATAATATAATAAAGAATGGCGGTACAAAGCTAAATTTGAAAAATATATTAATATGTGGAAATTACTCTGTAATTATATACAATATTAAAAAAACGAGCATGTACCGCCATTAAGAAGAACAAAATAATACACTTTCTTCCAATAAACTTTTTTATCCGATGAATAGATTTTGTGTCATTTTGGAACTACTAAAATTTTTTATTTCATTAGATTTTGTGTCATTTTGGAACTACTAAAATTTTTTATTTCATTAGTAGTTCCAAAATGACACAAAATCTAGGCATCGGATAAAAAAGTTTATTTGAAGAAATTGTATTTTTTTGTTCTTCTTAATGGCGGTACAGGCTCGTTTTTTTAATATTGTATTTAATTACAGATTAATTTCCACATATTAATATATTTTTTAAATTGGGCTCTGTACCGCCATTCTTTATTATATTACGAATACGTGTGCCAAATATCTCGAAAAAATATTCAAAATTACAGCCTCAATCTTGGATCGCGTTTTCGCTACCTGTTGATCACTACTGTTTCCTCTTTAGTAGCTGACTGGTTTATCCGATATATACAACATCGCAATTTGAGCACGGAATTTCATATACAACATTTTTTTAATTTAGGGGTTTTCGGTTTTATTTTTTTAAATTCCTTTTTAAATGATTGCGCCCTTTATGAGCAACTGTAATGTTATGTTTAGACCGCAGGTTTGCAAGTTGTGCTGATAACCCTTTTCTATTGAGAAAAGACCTATAATTCTTCTTTATCCTGTTATTATTGCTGTTATTTTTGTTATTGTAATAATTATATAGGTATTAGTGACTTGTGTTTTCGATGAGATGGTGTGGTTATGAATTAAGTGTTAGTGCTGATTTTTCTCGTTTATGGCCTGAGATCTACTTATATGGTCGGATAATCTGATAGCTCTGTCGGCGAGGCCGATAGCTACTGATTTATTTTGTGACAAGGGATGATAAGAGTTAAAATTCAGATAACTCGATGACCAGGTGCTAAGAAGTAGGTAAAGTATTTGATTCGATTTTAATAATAGACTATAAATTTTTGTGTATTTCCTGTGGGAGTTTTTTGTCAGTTCTTCTATTAGGCGCGCAAATTTTTGTGTATTTTATTATTGTTTTTTATTATTATTGTTAAATCTTATTAGGTTTTCTGTAAATAGAAACAAAACACAATACTTATGCATCGGGAATGAACCTAAGGATCTAATAGTCAACGAACATAAAACAATCAAGAACTGAGAGGAATATACATTGTATTAGGGAAAATGGTCAACAAGAGTGGGCACACCGACAAATAGATAGAGCAAAGGATCAAAAACTATTAAATCAAAGAAAACATCTCATCTTTAACTCTATCTTTAAAAGTATATTGCACTATGCCACTCTATGGATGATAAACATGGCAACTTATTAAATCCCTAGACTACTTGCATTGGAAATGGACTTCTGAAGATCACCTAGAAAATCAAAGCTTGAAACAATACAAAATAACCAAATCACACATTTCATGGGAGTCAAGTCAACTATTATAGATAAAATTCAAAGGAGACAACATATCTCGTATGGTGATATAGTAAGAATGAACGACGCCAGGCTGCCGAAACAAATTTTAAACTGCGTTCCAAGGAAAAGAAGGAAGAGAGGAAGGCCGAACCAATCCTGGATAGGCGGTATTCAGTATTCAGATGGTAACGTCGGAAAGCATCATTCACCTAGGCGACCGACGAAGCTGGAATCTAGGAAACGGAAGGCGGAGAACGCTATAGAACTACGGAATATCAATAAAATATTTTTTGATAATGTGCTTTTAGTTTTCAGATCTTCTTCTTCTTATACTTGTTGTAGATCTATCGATCTGTTAATTCCGATGTTGGAGTATTACTTGAGAGGTAGACTGCCAGCTATCTCTCCATCTTTTTGGTGGTCTCCCCTGTAGACGCTTGACAGCTGGTTTTCCTACTAGCGCAATTCTTGGTAGTCTCTGCTCCTCCACTCTTTTTAAATGACTGAACCATTCTCTTCGTCTTTGCCTACCCCATCTTACTACATCTTGTACTCCAAATTGTCCCCTTATGATGTTGTTTCGTATTCTTTCCCTTCTTGTTTTCCCTGCTATTGCTCTTAGTGTCCTAATTTCGGCTGTTCGTAGCATGCTATTAGTTTTATTGGTGTCTTCAAATTTTTAGATATTTCTTGAAAATGGCATACATTTCCGAAACGTTGAAAAAATGTAAATAAAAAATAATATGTATATGTTATAGTCAAAGCCCGAATTTCAGGCAATCCTAGGTTTGACTAGGCAATCCTCAGATCTGACTGACGGTCTTAGTCAAAGCCCGAAATAAATTACAGTTTCGGCCTTTGATAGTCAAACCTAGGAGAGACTAAGTTGGTCAGGCAAAGGTCGAAATTTAATTTTATGAAATCGGTTTTTGACTAGTCAAACCCCGATCAGCTATTAAAATTTAATTTTATTCTTATATTGTCGAAATAATTTTTTTATATTAGTGTTTATTCTCACATATTGATGTTGACGCATTATGGCATTTAGAGTTACCCAATACATTAGACCTTTTACACATAATTTTGAAGAGCATTTCTTATTGCAGTAGCATTTTATAAAGTCTTGTTCTCCAAATTTAGAATCTTTTGTACTAATTTTTCTTAGAGACAATTCAGAAAATTCTCTTTGCATTCTCTTATTCGATTTCTTGAAAAAAGTGTGTTTATTGTTCCCTATTTCGTAAAAACTCTATATGAACCGTCAATTGTTTTATCTTTTATGATACCCAAAATATTTTGAGCACCTTCTTTGGCTCTATCAAAGCTAAGGATAGGTATTGTTACAGTTTTTCCATTAGGAATTGCAGGAAATTTTTTCACTTAATTGTTTCGTAGCATTAAGGCGGGTTAAGCTTACGTATTTTGCCCGTGCTATTGTCAGATATTTTATTATCTATTTTCAAACTCAAGCAGTAGGTACATTTGTATCTATGCATTGCATAAATGTTATACACTCGTAATGTCAACCTACCTGTAGGCTGAGCACTATCAAAAGTAAGGATCACCATAGTACTAACGAAGGCCCTGGACCGTCGTCACTAGTTAAGGAAGAAAATTGTCAAACAATTCAGATTACTTCTTCAGGTGTGGTTTGTTGTATTTGCCAAAAAGAGAGCTCTGACGCATATTCGAGCATAATTTGTAATCAGATGGTATAGACATGCGTTGTGCAAAGACAGAAAAGATTAAAATAAATAAAGGGAAAGGCGATTGAAAGTCTTTATGCCCAGGCCAATGCTACGAAACAATTAAGTGAAAAAAAATCCTCCAATTTCGATCAGAGAAACTTTAACCATACCTATTCCCAGCTTTGATAAAGCTAAAGGAGATACTCTAAATATTTTGGGTATCATACAAGATAAAACAGTTCACAGTTTATGTAGAGTTGGTACGAAATACGGAACAATAAACACACTTTTTTCAACAAATAAGAGAATGCAAAGAAAATTTTCTTAATTTCGAAGACGTTCTGTCTCTAAGAGGAATTAGTACAAAGGATCTAAATTTGGGGGACAAGGCTTTATAAAATGCTAATGCAATAAGAATTGCTCTTCAAAATTATGTAAGTGTAAAAGGTCTAACGCAGGGCTTCTCAATCTGTGGTACATGTACCAATGGTGGTACATATCATTATGTGCATTGGTACACAAAACGCAAAAACAGCAAAAATTTATCATATTTATAGTTAATTACATTAACTACCGCCATAGGTATTTTAGTTAGGTGGTACCAAAAATAATTATAAGAATTTTGTGGTAGGTACATCACTCAAAAAAATTGAAAGCCACTGGTCTAACCTATTGTGTAACTCTAAATCCCATAATGCCTCAACATCATTATGTGAGAATAAACTTTATTTTTTTATTTTAATTACGACAGTATAAAAATAATAAATATTACAATTAAAAAATGACGTTTTATTAAACCTAATCTAACAAATTACGACATTTTAATAGCTGATCCAGGTTTGACTAGTCAAACCCCGATTGCATAAAATTAAATTTCGACCTTTGCCCGACCAACTTAGTCTCTCCTAGGTTTGACTAATCAAAGGCCGAAACTGTAATTTATTTCGGGCTTCGACTAAGACCGTCAGTCAGACCTGAGGATTGCCTAGTCAAACCTAGGAGTGCCTGCAATTCGGGCTTTGACTATAACATATATACAATATTAAAGATAATAAAAATATGAAATCATAAAAATAATATAGACAAAAATAGTATCATAGACCAACTTTAATATGAAACAAAGGCCCCGTTCTCATTACAGGCGCTTAAGGGGAAAGGCGCAAAATGTCGCTTGTCAAAATTTTTAATGTGTTTTAAACGTATTCAAGTATTTTTGAAAAATTTAAACTCAGAATGAAATATTACATTATTACCGAGGGCCGAAATTCCCTTAAAATAAAAAGAAGGATTTTTTGAATGAAATATTTGCAATTCAAAATGACACTAAATTTTCTATTTTATTTTCATCCCTGTAACTTATTAAAATAAAAATTATAGAAGTTTTCAAGGACTTTCGGCCCTCAGTAATGATGTAATATTTCAATTTGCTTTTAAACTTTTCAAAAATATTTATTAGTTTTCTCAGGATTCGAAAAAAAATGAATACATTTAAAACACATTGACAATTTTGACCCGCGACATTTTGCGCCTTTTCCCTTAACGTGCGTTTTGATAACGTGCAATTACAACTACATACATACATTTTTCTTGAATTCCAACGCGCGTTTTATTGACTTAAAACGCGCGTTAGCATGTGAACGGTCTCAAATAAAATGTATGTAGTTGTAATCGCGCACTATCAAAACGCGCGTTAAGCGCCTGTCATGAGAACGGGGCCTAAGATTAAGAAATTCTACTAAAAGTTTGGACAAAAAAATAATATCTCCAAAATTACATACTACACAATATTCTACCTAATGATTTTTTTTGACCATCCGCATTTTTGCTCAATATATTTTCGGTAGCTAATCAATTAAAAACTGAAATATCCCCGTTGTCATTCAGCAACATGTACAGTACATACAATTACTGTTTCAGTGCCATAAATTAGTGTATCTTGTCAATAAAGTTTATTTAATGATATCACTGGCTGCAGTTAAATTTTATAGCATCTAAACCATGTTGCGTTCGAAGCTCGTAAAGCTCTGTAACAGCTAAACTGCGAAAACACTCACTGACTCACTTTGGAGGTCAGTTAGAAGTTTTTTTTCGTTTTCCGAAGAATTGTTAACACAGTTTTTTGTATAAACTTATACAAATATTTTTTTCTAATATGTACTACAATGCAATGGTGAAGCAGAGTGTTGTCTGATAATAAAATTTTCCTACGACTCAAAAATAAAATTAAGGATTCTCCTAAAAAACTTTTATTAATTTTTATTAACTTTCCGTAGCCTTCATAAAATTTTCTTTATTTTTCTTAATAAACGCTTCACATGGCGGACACAATATATTCAACAAGCGAAAACAACTTGGACTTAGACCGCAGCAACTACACTAGATTATTGGCTAATCTAAATCTAAATCTTAGGAAATCTAAATCCACCCTTCAGAAAAAATACTTGTATATACCTATATTCAAAAACCAATTTATACTAAATTTACATTTAAGATGCAGTAGAAATAAACAAACCAAGACACGTTAAATGCTAGTAGGAGCACTCCCGGATCATAATTTACAATGTATAAACTTTGGAAATCATCATTTGGGATTTACAATATATGTATTGTTGTAGAATGGTTTTTTGAAAAAATGCAGAAAATAAATTTATATCATGGACCACGAGATCATAGATTTTCTTCACCCAGTATATGACCAAAAATTGTATAGAGTATAATTTAGTTAATAAACAGTGCTTTTTCGGGGAAGGTGAAATCGCTAATGTGGTTTTCGTGAATGGGTTTTTTGAAAGGATTTACAGAAAATGGTTCGAAAATATTGGAAAGTGCATTTTATTTCGTTTTGTGAACATCAATAGGATTTTTGTTAATAATTCGTAGAAGGTTTAAATGATAAACAAATTTTATTGAGTTTAGAATGTAAGGCCTGTTGTTTATTTTTTTGAAAAAACGATAGTAATTTGATGTCTCTTAGAATTTTAACAAAATGGAAAGTTGGATACAATTTAAGTTGGTTTTTTTAGGAAAGGAAAGTATGAATAATAAAAAATAAAAAATCAATGGGAAAATCCCAATAGTTGGCTGTATACCATAGTTTAAAAAACCAATACAGAAGTAAAAACTTCGAGATGTATTCTGGTATAAAATCGTTTATTTAAAAACTATAAAATGTCATCGATTGCAGAACGTTTTCGTTCTAAACAGAACATCTTCAGTGCATCCTGCCGAGTATTTTGAAACTAGCACACCGTAAATAGTGTTAACATCATCATATATGGTTTACATAATGTAATATGTTAAAATGTTATGACTACAAGTCGATGTTAATGGATAAAGTGGAACACATGCTAAAATGTGCCCATTGAATTGGCAAGTACCTAGTATCTTCGAGCAGGGAACCATGGCACCCTTTTAGCATGTGTTCCACTTTATCCATTAACATCGACTTGTAGTCATAACATTTTAACATATTACATTATGTAAACCATATATGATGATGTTAACACTATTTACGGTGTGCTAGTTTCAAAATACTCGGCAGGATGCACTGAAGATGTTCTGTTTAGAACGAAAACGTTCTGCAATCGATGACATTTTATAGTTTTTAAATAAACGATTTTATACCAGAATACATCTCGAAGTTTTTACTTCTGTATTGAAAGTATGAATGTTTTGGGTAGAGAGGTTGTTTTTGATTGGTAAAAAAGATCGATGGAAGGGATGAGAATTTGGAGTCGGAATTTCAGAGAGAAAAGGTAGACATTGTGTGATGAATATCGGGAGAGAGTAGTCCAGTTTTTGAAAAGTGAGAAGTCAGTGTAAAGCGGTAAAATCGGCCTTTGCGAGCAGAATCAAGTTGAAACGAAATTGTTGACCGGTTGAGAAGTAAAATTTTCCTGTGTCCGAGGAAGATTCCTTTGTTGTGTCTAGAACGAGTAGCTGATTGGTATCTATTTACACAAGATATCGAGCAAGGAGAAAACTGAGTGAAGAATTCGAGCGAGTCCTGGTTTTGTTTGTTTTTTGAAGCAGTTTGGACGAGAGGGACCTTTTCACAACATCAAAAGAGTACGTGTGTGAGAATCAAGGACAACGCAATCTGGGAAAAGAAGGAGTGAAGAAACAAAAAGGTTAGTCAAATCTTTTGTCGAAACGGAGAGAGCTTATTTATATCCACACCATATAATATACTCTATATATATATATACTCTATATATATACTATTTTTTTTGTATTGAACAGTTCTATAACTCAGTTAGTCATTCCAAATTTAAGTAATCAATTCAAAAGGAGAAAAGTAAATTTTATTAAATTTAGTATGAATAAACAATAATTTATTTAAACAATTTTTTTTGTTAAAACAAGGAGACATCAGAATTAAAGCTTAATTTTTTAAGTAAGAAATTGTTGCAACAAATTTAGATTTTAGTATTTCTTTTCAAATCATATTTATACAGCATATTGGATAAATAAATAATAGATTACATTTATATGATATTGAATGTGTTTAATTTCCCTGTTTTATCCTGGAAGGAGTAAGCAACTAGAGATACTAGAAGCCACAAATCAAAGGTATTGCATCGAATACAAAATTAGTCCCGAGAATAAAGTTTATTAGAAAATTTAATTTGAATTTGTTTTTTTTACATAGGCAGAAATTAAAATAATTGAGTAATTAATTAAATTAAGAATTTGCTAATCAATCTAATAAAAGAGATAAAGTAGAGCATAACAGTATATACATTGTAAATTATGGTTCGGGAGTGCTCATAGTAGCATTTAACGTGTCTTGGTTTGTTTATTTCTACTGCATTTTGATTGTAAATTTAGATACACACATGGAATCCAGCTACGGGGCACTGCCTCGCATTTAAACTTAGAAAACTTCAAAGGTTCCAAAACTGTAATGCTGGGGCCACAGTAACGTCTAATGCCGTTAATTAACGCTTTATTTTACTAACGCGTTAGGTGTAGCCATAACTTAGCAGGCTAATTTGTTAATGCCATTATTAATGCCGATAAGCGTTAGGCGATAGAACGGGTGTCGGTTTCTTTTGACACTACAAAGGTACACTTTTGCACTGTTTCAACAAGTTCTAGTTTGCAGCGCAACAGAGTAATTTGTTTCGTGAAATAGCTACATACTATTCTACGAAAATGGAGTGGAGTAATGAGAAAATAATTGAATTTTTAATAGTGTTTGAAACAGAACCTTGTTTATGGGATCCCCGACAAAAATCACATAAAGGTCGTAATGTTCTTGGTGACGCTTGGGGTCGAATTGTGCAATCATTATCTTTTCCAGCGACGCGACGGTAGAAGATTTGATAAAGAAAAAAGACACACTTATGGGATAATATAAGATTCATTTAAATAAATATAAAAAATCGTTAAAATCTGGCAGGGGAACGAATGAGGTATATAAAACAAGCTGGTTTGCATTTGATGTCATTACCGTCTCCGTTTTCTGTGCATTTTTATCATCCACCATCTTCTTTTGAGTCTTGGTTTTGCTTGATCCATTTATAAAATATTAAATTCATAAAATAATAATTAGCACTCATAAAATATAACAGCGTAGCAGCTTCGACTTCCATCTTGAAGTTATTGGATTAAAAACGCGTTTTCTGATGACTACGCGCTAAAATAAGTGTGGCCAGTCACTTTAACGCGCAATTTATTCCATCATTTTTGGTGGGTTAATTAATACGATAATGGACGTTAGACGTTAACGTTACTGTGGCCCCAGCATAAACTAATCATTCAATATTTCAATTCAATACTGGTAATGCTGCAGTGCGACCTGGGCTCAACTCACAAAATCTATTTACTCATTATTTATATCTACCGATTTTCGATAAGAGAGACACCAAATATTTTCGTTATTTTGTAGAATCTGCAAAATATATTCTGCAGAAATTTGTCGATTTTAGAAACAGTGACTTAATTTATAGTCCAGGGCGCATCTGTTTTGAGATGGACGTTGAGAGGTGACTCAAATTTTTTTGCAGAAATTGCTTGAAAATAAATGAAATAATAATATTTGAGTTATCCTCCCTCTCAAAAAGGTCCGGAGCATTGTTTAAATAATCAAAATGTCAAAAAATTAAGGAAAAATTCGATTATCTTCTTTGTTTTTTGATTATAACTTTAAAAGTATTCATTTCCGAGAAAAGTTGTTATGACATAAAAGTTGCGTAATTAAATTTCCTACAATATAAAATTGGTTGCAAATTTAAAAAATAGTCACCCTAGTTGCAAAATAGCAATTATTGCGAAAAAACCATACAGAAACAAGTATCCGCATTTTACGTTTTTCAACCATTTATGCTACACTTAGGACCTTCATATTTCACCCAGAAAAACTTCATGATACAGTAAAACATTACTGTAAATTTCATTATGATCGGTTTAACAGATTTTTCAAAATAAATTTTGCAATCCAGCTTTCGCAAAAAATATTCATTTTTTCAAAATTTTACAGGACTGAAAATAAAGCAGATAGCAGATTGAAATGTTTTTTTGCTTATACAAGTGTACTGTACCTTTCATTTGCAATTTGCAAAATTAAAATCGATTAATTACCGGCGTCAGGAAATTTTTTAAATAAACAATAATTTTTGGTGTTACGCGCAGGACAGCGGTGTTCGATTCACACAAGTGGATTTCCACCAAAATTTCTTCCAATGTTTATCTAATATATTATTTTCTTACTCTATATTTTGTTGTATTTTAATATTTTAATTCCACAAAAATCAAAATAATTTTATTATTGTTTGGGAAATATTGTTTAAACAATTGCATATGTTTAAAAATAATAAATAATTATTTTTTAAGTTAAAATATATGAACAAAGAAAGTTTTTGTTAATAAAAGTGTTATTTCAATGGATGGAGTATGTGTTTTTATTTTGCAATAAACAAATATATTTATTTATATCGAAATTTAATAAAAATTAAAATGTATCAATCATTATCAAAGGTCATTGGAATGCCCAATCAGGGCAAACTCTCCGCTGTCCTGCGCGTAGCACCAATAATTATTGTTTACTTAAAAAAATTCCTGACGCCGTGGTATTAATCGATTTTAATTTTGCAAAATTGCAGATGAAAGGTACAGCAGATTTATATACGCAAAAAAAAATTTCAACTTGCTATCTGCTTTATTTTAATTCTTGTAACATTTTGAAAAAATGAATTTTTTTTCCGAAAGCTGGATTGCAAAATCTATTGAAACGATCTTAGTGAAATTTACAATATTGTTTTACTGTATCATAAAGTTCTTCTGGGTGGAATGTGAGGGTCGTACGTGTAGCATATATGGTTGAAAAACGTAAAATGCGAATACTTGTTTTTGTATGTTTTTTTTGTATGTATATATTGGTTAAAAATTTTTTAAAATTTTTAACCAATTTTATATTGTTGGAAATTTAATTACGCAACTTTTATGTCAGTACAACTTATCTCGGAAATGAATACTTTTAAAGTTATAATCAAAAAACGAAGAAAAAAATCAAATTTTTCCTTAATTTTTTGATATTTTGATTATTTAAACAATGTTCCGGACCATTTTGAGAGGAAGGATAACTCAAATATTATTATTTAATTTATTTTCAAATAATTTCTGCAAAAAAATTTGAGTCACCTCTCAACGTCCAAATGTACTAATATTTTTACAGATGCGCTCTGGTCTATTAATATTTTAACTATATTTTGTGAAGTGTTCATAAAAATGGTATCGGAGTTGTTATAAAAGTAACAATACGAATTTGTAATAACATTTTTCCATCTTTCCAAAAACATTAATTGTGAAACTTTGTTTTTGTTGCAGAAGGCGATAATTGCAGACAAACAACTGTGAGTACTTTCTATAAATTTGCGTTATTATTTGAAATTATATAGCCACTATGTTGTCATTTTTCACGATTTTTAATTATTTTGATAATACACATTTACAGGTTACCTTATGGTATTCTAAATCCATTTAACGTTATTCTATCACATGATAAATAATTATTTTTGTTAAAACGCAAAGAAATTCTAACGTTATTTGTGGCTGATATAAAGGGATCTAAAATATTGTGATGAAAGCAACAGAATAATTTTTATTTCGCGTATCTTATCTATCCTGAACATTAGCAATCATATTGGCTTTAGGAATTATTTGATATATTTGAGATTTATCTAGGATGTTCTTCTTTTTATCTGGATCTTTACTGTAGCGATTCTTTCCTAAGATAATAAATTTAAATAACCCATAAATCTCGTCATTACTCATATTATTTTCTTATTTATATTAATTTCTCCCCTATAGAAGATTGAAACCAGGTTATTCTTAATGTACTAGTACACTTTAGAATCCAAAAATAAGCATTTTTTCAAGATTTTTTTCTCAGAAGCTTTATTTAAAATGAACATAACACTTTTTACATGTCAATACCTATCTCTTGAAGAATACAAAAAATAGATCTTTTTTTATTTATGCACGTACACTAATATTGTAGAGGGCGCCAAAGTCCAGGTCTCGAAAAAAAGTAGTTCGTCGAAAAAAAAAAACAAAAAGATCGTACGGAATTTGCAAAAAGAAGGTTTCTTACGTGACAATTTACCACAGTTAGTGAAATATTCCGCAAAAAAAGATTTTACGGAAATATGAAAAATTTTTGTGAAAAAATCGCTAGTCTTTATTTAGTTTTTCATGGTTACAAAATATTAATTTTTTACTTTTTGGTCAAATTGTGGTAAATTTTCACGTAAGAAACCTTCTTTTTTCAAAGGCCGTATGTTTTTGTTTCAGATATCCCAATTCTGAGATTAACTGTCCGTCATCATTTTTCGAGGGCTCGAGTTTTGCGCCCTCTACAATATTAATGTGCTTGCGTAAATGAAAAAAGATATATTTTTTGGACTCTCTAAGAGTTGTATAATTATATGTAAAAGGTTTTATGTTTATTTTTAATGAAGGTTCTGAGAAAAAAATTCCTGAAAAAAAATATTATTTTTGGTCTTCTAAAGTGTACTAGTACCTTATAAGTTAATATATAGTAGTTATATATTTATATTATAAACAGTTCTTTTATTGTGCAAGCAATGGACTCATCTTACGTATCTCATCCAATTATTTTTTTGAGCCTTCTGAGCCGGGGCTTCGGAGTACGGGAGTAGTAGTCTCAGTTGCCCATTACGGGCACCTCGTCATAATAGTAACTGTCAAACTGTGTCAAATGCTTTAGTTATATCAACAAATACCAATACGCAGATATCGGTAATCATATAAAGTAATTTCAATTGTAACTATAATAAAACTTAGTTTCCACGTTAACAAAAATAAAAAGAATAATTCAATTTCGACTTTACGGATTATGCCGTTACGCGAAATGCTGTTACGCCGTTACGAATTATCGGAGTTACTAATTGTCCGTTAAGGTGATACTTGCAATACCATATTTCGAGTTTTTATTAAAATATAGCACCCTGTATGTCATAAAACTAAAATAAACGTTCATTAAATTTCCAACCGTCGTTACATAACATGCACATACATAAATAAAAATATTTTTTAGTTTTTACGTCACGATTGCGAGCGCCGTTTTGGATCAATTCGCGTTTTCTGAGCCTTCTGAGCCGGGGCTTCAGAGTTCGGGAGTAGTAGCCTCAGTTGCCCTGTACAGGTATCTCGTCATAATAGTAGCTGCCAAACTGTGTCAAATGCTCTGGTTATATCAACAAATACCGATACGCAGATATCGGTAATAATATAAAGTAATTTCAATTGTAACTGTAATAAAACTTAGTTTCCACGTTAACAAAAATAAAAAGAATAATTCAGTTTTGACGTTACGAATTACAGTGTTACGAAAAGGTATAGTTACGAAATGTTGCCGTTACGGATTTTCGGCGTTAAGAATTTTCGGGGTTACGAATTGCATGTACCATTTATGGGGTTACGAACTGTTGAGTTACGAGATATCTTGTCACGCCATATAGTATAATATATTCTCATAGCATCCTGTTTATTATAAAATTAAATAAACGTGCATTAAATTTCCAAACGTCGTTACATAACCTGCACATACATAAATAAATAGTATATTGTGCAACAAGTGCAGAAAGGTACTAATTTCTCACGAGTTTGAAAAGTTGCGGTACGAGCGCAAGCGAGTGCCGCAATTCAAACGAGTGAGAAATTACCTTTCTGCACGTGTTTCACACTATACTTTTTCTACAAGCACAGTTTCTCCTAAAAATAAAAATCACAATTTCCAAACGACGCGACGATTAATTATAATAGGTACCTATGTGATAAATTTTAAACTGTATTTAATTAATACCTACTAATCAATTTAAATTCCTTATACCTAAATAAATTGCACAGAAATCAGTTAAAAAATTAATGCACTGCCTTAATTTGTTTAAATTTAAACAATTATTACACATTATTGACATTATATTTATGCAGTCACGGATCTACACAAAACCTACTTCATTCGACGTCTCTTGCACAGGTTGCTAAATCCTTATTGGTTATTTGATAATTATAAAATGTTTAATAAGAATAAAATTGTAAAATAAAACAGTTGTAACATCCATAATTTAGTTTCTATGCTATAGTTAAATATAATAATTGTCTTATAGGTTATATATTTGTCTAAAGTTTAACCACGGATGTAAACATAATACAACGTTCCTCAGAATGCGGTAGTCCACGGATGTAACAGAATATAACGTTACTCAGAATGAGGTAGTCAACTGTGCAGAAAAGAACTTTGCGGCACAGAAACGTCACTTTTCTGCACACTAATGTCAAATATCTTATACTGTGAGAAAATATCAAGTTTGCTAACATAAAACCGTGCAGAAAAGTGCACTTTGAATAGTGGTTGTAGAAAAAATATCTTTTCGTTTTTACGTCACGATTCCGAGCGTTTTTACGTCACGATTTGGATCAATTTGCGTTTTCTGATCCTTCTGAGCCAAGGCTTCGGAGTACGGGAGTGGTAGTCTCAGTTGCCCTTCACGGGCACCTCGTCATATTAGTAGCTGAAAAACTGTGTCAAATGCTCTGGTTATATCAACAAATAAAGATACGCAGATATCGGTAATCATATAAAGTAATTTCAATTGTAACTATAATAAAACTTGGTTTCCACGTTAACAAAAATAAAAAGAATAATTCAATTTTGACGCTACGAATTACAGTGTTACGAAAAGGTATAGTTACGAAATGTTGCCGTTACGAATTTTCGGCTTTACGAATTTTCGGCGTTACGAAATTGTCTGTTACCATTAAATGGTTTATTTTAGTTTTATGATAAACAGGATGCTATGAGAATATATTATACTATATGGCGTGACAAAATATCTCGTAACGCAACAGTTCGTAACCCCATAAATTTTATATAAATTTTATGGGGTTACGAACTGTTGCGTTACGAGATATCTTGTCACGCCATATAGTATAATATATTATCATAGCATCCTGTATATCATAAAATTAAATAAACGTGCATTAAATTTCCAACCTTCGTTACATAACATGCACATACATAAATAAAAATATTTTTTAGTTTTTACGTCACGATTCCGAGCGCCCTTTTGGATCAATTCGCGTTTTCTGAGCCTTCTGAGCCGGGGCTTCAGAGTTCGGGAGTAGTAGCCTCAGTTGCCCTGTACAGGTACCTCGTCATAATAGTAGCTGCCAAACTGTGTCAAATGCTCTAGTTATATCAACAAATACTGATACGCAGATATCGGTAATCATATAAAGTAATTTCAATTGTAACTGTAATAAAACTTAGTTTCCACGTTAACAAAAATAAAAAGAATAATTCAATTTTGACGTTACGAATTACAGTGTTACGAAAAGGTATAGTTACGAAATGTTGCCGTTACGAATTTTCGGCAATACGAATTTTCGGGGTTACGAATTGTATGTTACCATTTATGGGGTTACGAACTGTTGAGTTACGAGATATCTTGTCACGTCATATAATAAATAATAATATTCTCATAGCACCCTGTATATCATAAAACTAAAATGAACGTTACGAATTTTCGGCGTTACGAATTTTCGGAGTTACGAATTGTATGTTACCATTTATGGGGTTACGAACTGTTGAGTTACGAGATATCTTGTCACGTCATATAATAAATAATAATATTCTCATAGCACCCTGTATATCATAAAACTAAAATGAACGTTACGAATTTTCGGCGTTACGAATTTTCGGAGTTACGAATTGTATGTTACCATTTATGGGGTTACGAACTGTTGAGTTACGAGATATCTTGTCACGTCATATAATAAATAATAATATTCTCATAGCACCCTGTATATCATAAAACTAAAATAAACGTTACGAATTTTCGGCGTTACGAATTTTCGGGGTTACGAATTGTATGTTACCATTTATGGGGTTAAGAACTGTTGAGTTACGAGATATCTTGTCACGTCATATAATAAATAATAATATTCTCATAGCACCCTGTATATCATAAAACTAAAATAAACGTTACGAATTTTCGGCGTTACGAATTTTCGGAGTTACGACTTGTATGTTACCATTTATGGGGTTACGAACTGTTGAGTTACGAGATATCTTGTCACGTCATATAATAAATAATAATATTCTCATAGCACCCTGTATATCATAAAACTAAAATGAACGTTACGAATTTTCGGCGTTACGAATTTTCGGAGTTACGAATTGTATGTTACCATTTATGGGGTTACGAACTGTTGAGTTACGAGATATCTTGTCACGTCATATAATAAATAATAATATTCTCATAGCACCCTGTATATCATAAAACTAAAATAAACGTTACGAATTTTCGGCGTTACGAATTTTCGGAGTTACGAATTGTATGTTACCATTTATGGGGTTACGAACTGTTGCGTTACGAGATATCTTGTCACGCCATATAGTATAATATGTTCTCATAGCATCCTGTATATCATAAAACTAAAATAAACGTGCATTAAATTTCCAACCGTCGTTACATAACATGCACATACATAAATAAAAATATGTTTTCGTTTTTTACGTCACGATTTCGAGCGCCCATTTGGATCAATTCGCGTTTTCTGAGCCTTCTGAGCCGGGGCTTCGAAGTTCGGGAGTAGTAGTCTCAGTTGCCCTTTACGGGCACCTCGTCATAATAGTATAACTGCAGTCTCGGGCTTGGTTCCCGACTTTTGCATAACTGCTCTCAGGGGGCACATACGGATCATCTATGTTTGCTTATCGCCCTTCCCATCTTGTTGTCTCTATCAGGAGAGGAAGTTAAAACCAGTGGCAGGACGATATTATTTGTCGAACTGGGTTAACACGAGTTATTGGATAAAACGAAACTTTAACTGATTAGAATAAGCAATTTACTAAGGACACTTCGGCAAAATACGTTTTGTATCTACTCTATCTCATATTATGCATAAGTTTTTAGTTTGTGAAAACTGTCATTATAGATAGCAGTGCGTGAAGGATTTAAAGTGTGCGTGAACTAACAATGTATTTTAAATGGGATTTACTTTTTCGCACTGTTTTTTGGCACACTTTTAAATCAAACAAAATGCTTTATATGTCCACCACCAACATCTCTACATAACCTAACTTTTCTTGTTAAGTTGACGTACACTACAAAGGTGAGGTAAACTGGAAAGTATATCTGAATTAAGAATAGGCATGCACTGTATAGCTATCTCTGTCGTTATAATCAAATATCCTTAACTTTCGCGTTGTCATGGTAATGACATTTGAGCAATAAATTACAACAAAAGTTTTGACAATTTTATGGTTTGAAAGAAGTTAGAATTCAACAAAGTTCTAAAAATTGTAGAATAGAAATGAATTCAAGTGACGAAGAGTTACAGTTTTTTTATTTGATTATCGTAGATAAAATATTGTATGAAACTATGCGTGAAGTACCTTTTGCGAACATACGCGATATATAGCACTCGTCCGCTGTCGCTCGTGCTGTAAACATCGCGTGCGTTCGCAAAAAACATACTTCACGAACTGTTTCATAAATAACTATTATTACACTACGCTACGGTCTAACTGCCAAAAAAATTTAATGCCCAAATCTATGTAACTATAGTCCGTCCCACCTTAACTTTACAGTACATATTATAAGGAATACAGGGTCGGTATACAATAAGGTAACAAAAATACAGGTCATAAATTAAAGTACATATTCTGGGACCAAAAATAATTCGAATGAACCTAACTTACCTTAGTACAAATATACACATAAAAAAAGTTACAGCCCTTTGAAGTTACAAAATGAAAATCGATTTTCTCGAATATATCGAAAACTATTAGAGACTTTTTATCGAAAATAGACAGGTGGCATTCTTATGGCAGAAACATCTTAAAGAAAAATTATAGTGAAATTTGTGCACCCCCTAAAAATTTTATGGGATTTTGTTCCCTTAAACCCCTCCAAACTTTTGTGTACGTGCTAATTAAATTATTATTGTGGTACCATTAGTTAAATTTAATATTTTCAAAACTTTTTTGCCTCTTAGTATTTTTTCGATAAGGCAGATTTTATCGAGATGCGGCTTCTTTTTTAATATGTTTACATACAAAATTTATGGGGGTTTTGTGCCTTTAAACCCCCCAAATGTTTGTGTACGTTCCAATAAAACTATAACTGCGGTACTATTAGATAAACACAGTGTTTTTAAAACTTTTTTGCCTCTTTGTATTTTTCCGATAAGGCACCTTTTATCGAGATGTGGCTTCTTTTTTAATATGGTTCAAAATATACCTAAAAATGTAAATCATAAATAAATTTTTATATTATTATTATTAAGTCTCCATAATCGTACTTTACCATATACAAATATGTGGTGAATTTGACAAATATTCAACATATCTCGATAAAAACTGACTTTTCGAAAAAATACTAAGAGGCAAAAAAGTTTTTAAAACATTGTGTTTAACTAATGGTACTACAATAATAATTAAATTGGAACGCACACAAAAGTTTGGGGGGGTTTAAAGGAACAAAACCCCCATAAAATTTTTAAGGGGTATTCAAATTTCACTATAATTTTTTCTTAAGATACTACTGCCATAATAATGCCACATGTCCATTTTCAATAAAAAATATCTAATAGTTTTCGATATATGGGAAGAAATCGATTTTCATTTTGTAACTTCAAAGGGTTGTAACTTTTTTTATGTGCACATTTGTACTAAGGTAAGTTGGGTTCAATCGAATTATTTTTGGTCCCAGAATATGTGATTAAATTTATGACCTGTATTTTTGTTACACCCTGTATAATAGGCAATGCAGTCCTTGTGATGGTTTTTAGCGCGGTGATGCCGATTTTATCAAAAAGAATTTGTAATAGAACACTAGAGAGCAAAAGAATTTGTAATCGAACATAACCTAAAATTTTAGAATTCATATCCACAACTTAAACGCATACAAATCCTAAAATAGTGGATTTCCTTTCTAAAGCAGTTTTAATTTAATTTCTCTAATTTTCGATTACAATTTATTTTTGACAAAATCTGCATTACCACGCTAAAAACTCTCACAATAGCCCGATCAGGGAACGCAAAATTTTACGAAAACCTCCAAAGAAATAAAAGAAGGATGAAAATTTGGCAATAGGTAGTTGAAATTGTCTATTATTATATAAGAAAAAGTTTACAATTCTACATCCCCTCCATTTTACAAAAATTGGAAAATACGGAGTGAAAAATTTTTTCTCGGGGGTGAAAAAATATACGTTCAAAGTAAGCCCGGAATTGGATAAAATTACTAATTCTAATTAACTTTTGTTCTATAGAGTTCTTTTATTAAGTCAATATTTTCGAGTTATTTGCGAGTGAATGTGTTCATTTTTAACCAAAAAAAATGTTTTTGGACGGTTTTTCTGAGATAACTCAAAAAGTAAGTATTTTAGCGAAAAAAATATTCTTAGTAACAATATAGCTCATAAAAAATTTAAAAAAAATGGTGTATGCGTGAGGTCTGCAGACCCAGTAGAAGCAGAGTTGCAGCTAATGAAATGTAGGTTCTTCTTCGTCAAATTCCAAATCGAATATTTCAATGTGAAATAACCAAAAAAACGGAGCACTTTTCGGGGAAAATTCATTTTAACTTTTTAAATTGTTTAAAAAAAGGTTTATTTTTGTTTTTTTAACAAAACTTCTAACATTAAAAGTAAGTGAGTTACGCTCAAAATATTGTTGGTCCCTTTTATTTTTTGGTAAAAAAATGGTCAAAATCACCCCTTAATTAGCTTCTCAAATAAAATCAATCGTTACCGCTTTACAAGTTACTTTACTTATGTATTGTTTATATTATCTATAAGTTTCATTGGTTCAAAATGCTCAGTTTTGAAAAAAAAAAATGTGTGTGTACTTTGTACGCACGTAAGAAGTTATACTTCTATTATATGATTATATGATTATAAACGAAATTAATATACTTTTTATTTATATTTTATTTAAATATTAAATTAATTTATACTTACTACTTCTCAAACATTTTTATTAAAACAGTGCCAAAAATTAAAATAATAAAAAAATAAAACACACACAAACACATTAAAAATGCCACAAATGATTTCTGAACATTAATTGTCGGAAAAATTTTTAACTCAATACGTATTTTCTGAAAATAAAATTATATAATAAATATACTTACAATCATAAAATGTATAAAAAAAAATAAAAAAATAAAAGTTTCTATTGGGATTCGAACCAACTTACCACGCGGCTGTTATTTGCGTTGTATTGGGATTCACTCGCATTAAAACTTCGCCACAGAGACAGCTTGTCATTATGTGCGAAGATCGTCTAACTAAACAGATTAACCTTTTGACATTTTTAACTTATGTAAATCAAATTATTTTGATTTTGAATTGAAATGATTTAGAATTGAAAAAATACAACAAAACATAGAGTAAGAAAACAATATATTAGGTGAATATTGATAGACATTTTGATGGTAATCAAATTATGTAAATAAAAGTATTACATACTACTTATGTATTTTGGTAGGTTCAAGGTAGGTATCGGAGCCCGTATAACGACTAATAAATTTCGCAATCACTTGCGTCGTGCAAAGTGGCTATGTTCAAATATCATAACAAAATTTGATCAACTATTTATAAAACACTTACCAGTGAAAGATTCTTTAGCTTTGAATAAGCGAGATCTGCGGCAGGCATACTAGTCACAGTTTGATGAGCTTTCACATTGGCATGCAACAATCATCTCTTCTATGTAAATAAGTCCAAAAATATAATATGAAAACTATTTAAAAAGGCAGTATAACCATTAACTAACTTTTTGTTTGTTGTTTTACTTCCTACAAATTTTAAAACGCAACAAGCATACATTATAACCAAACCACAGTCCCACAGCTGCCATATTGGATAATTTTTGTCATGTCATTTGAACATCCAATCAGAACAAAGGTATAATGCGCATGCGCCCGGTCGCTAGGTTTTACCATATAAAATTTCACCGTCATTATGCCCGTAAAGAAGTATAACTTCAAAAATTGGGTTTAAAATAAAACATTTTTTTTTATTTTGAAAAAAATCGTAATTTTTTATGGAATTAACTTAAAAACAATTAGGAATACCAAAAATCTCAAAGAGTAATAAAATGTACGTTTTGCTTTTCTGAATATTTTTGATTTTTTGTTTTCTTGTTAGACAAAAATTGGTTATGCTATGGCTGTTCAAAATTTGCCTAAATTCGTGACTAGTTACTCGTTCAAGCAATTTTAACTACAGCTTTTCAAAACGAAGCACTTTCAATTGATGAAACTTACAGATCATATAAGTAAGACATAGAAAAAGTAACTTATGAAGTGGTAATGTTAAAATGTATATGTGATGATAATTAGGGGATGATTTTCGCGATTTTTTTGCCAAAAAATAAAAGGAACCAACAATATTTTGAGAGTAATTCACTTACTTTTATAATATTACAAGTTCTTTTAAAAAACAAAAATTAACCTTTTTTAAACACTTTAAAAAAGTTAAAATGAATTTTTCCCTAGAAGTGCTCCGTTTTTGGGTAACTTCACATTGAAATATTTGATTTGGAATTTGACTAATAAGAACCTTTTCATTAGCTGCAACTCTGCTTCTACTGGGTCTACAGACCTCATGTGTACAGCATTTTTTTTTCAATTTTTTATGGGCTATATTTTTGTTAAGAATATTTTTTTCGCTAAAGTATTTACTTTTTGAGTTATCTCAGAGAAACCTTCCAAAAACATTTTTTACTTTGTTAAACATGAACATATTTGCTCGCAAATAACTCGAAAAGTATTGACTTAGTGAAAAAACTCTATAGTCGAGGCATTGAAGGATTGAAGTGTCGATTTTTTTTGCAGTAAGACGGATTTTAATGTGGATTGGTGCGTTGGATTCGTGAGAATGTCAGGAAATTTTGTGAACTAATGTAATGAATAAGAAATCTCAAATTGCATTTGTGCATAAGAAAAATGCATTTCAAAAATGCATTTCGGTAAATAGTGAGAAAAATTGACTCAATTTTATTACTCGGGGGTTTTTGGGGTCGCTGAAAACGAATATGAGGTCGGCGAGAGTGTGCAAACTACCTGGGGCCTGCAGCGGCTGTAATAAACGTCTTCCTGTGAAGTCTGGACTGGAGTATTATGGTAATTTGTTAAATAATTGGCCCAAACTTGTAACTCGGGGGGTTTTTGGGGTCGCTGAAAATGAATATGAGGTCGGCGAGAGTCTGCAAAGTACCTGGTGCCTGCAGCGGGTGTAATAAACGTTATAAACGTCTTACTCTGGAGTATTATGGTAATTTATCATATAATTAGTTTAAACTCTTTACTCGGGGGTTTTTAGGGTAATCTATTTTCTTCGATGTAAATATAGTGATCGAAAAGGGTGGTAAAATTTTTATTATTACAATATATTTATGGTTAAAAAAGTTCATTATACAAAATTTATCGTAATTTATCTTTAAAATTCATTTTCTTCATCATTATCATCTTCTTCTTCATTATTGCCTTCCTCTCTCGAGTCCAATGCAATATTTGTGCAATCAGAGCTTGCACAATTTTTGCAGGCTAAATTACAGACTAACCCATGCTTCCTGCACCCGCATGAGTTGCCGCAGTCTGACTTACAACTACAGAATATTAAATTTAAAATGTTTGGAGGACCAGGTGGCTGAGTCATTCTAACTGGAATTAATACATTATATTGTAATTATCATCCCCAATCGGTTGGGCTCATGTTTCTGTCCTCTCCATGCCGCCAAATTTGTGTTTGTAAATATACCCTTTTTAAATGCTGGGTAAATGCATCAACAGACGAAACAATTTTTCCAATGACAATCTTTTTATTTTTGGCAATAGCCATAAAGTACATTCTGTATCTAGTAATTTTCTCTCAAGGCAAGACCACATCAGCCACTTGCGCCATAATTCAAACTGCTTTAAATGATATGAAATTAGAATTTAGTCGTTGCGATAGTTCTTTTCAGTGACCCAAAAGACCTCCGAGTAACAAGTTCGGGCCAATTATTTAACAAATTACCATAATAGTCCAGAGGAAGACGTTTATTACACCTTCTGCAGGCACCAGGTAGTTTGCACACTCTCGCCGACCTCATATTCATTTTCAGCGACCCCAAAAACCCCCGAGTAATAAGTTTAAGCCAATTATATGATAAATGATCTCAATACTCTAGAGTAAGACTTTTATTATACCCGCTGCAGGCATCAGGTAGTTTACACACTCTCGACGACCTCATATTCATTTTTAGCAACCCCAAAAACCCACCGAGTAATGAGTTTAAGCCAATTATATGATAAATTGCTACAATACTCCAGAGGAAGACGTTTATTACACCCGCTACAGGCACCAGGTAGTTTGCACACTCTCGCCGACCTCATATTCATTTTCAGCGACCCCAAAACCCGCGAGTTACAAGTTTGGGCCAATTATTTAACAAATTACCATAATACTCCAGAGGAAGACGTTTATTACACCCGCTGCAGGCACCAGGTAGTTTGTACACTCTCGCTGACCTCATATTCATTTTCAGCGACCACAAAAACTCCCGAGTAATGAGTTTAAGTCAATTATATGATAAATTACCACAATACTCCAGAGGAAGACGTTTATTACACCCGCTGCAGGCACCAGGTAGTTTGCACACTCTCGCCAACCTCATATTCGTTTTCAGCTACCCCAAAAACCCCCGAGTAAGAAAATTGAGTCAATTTTTCTCACTATTTAGCGAAATGCATTTTTGAAATTTGAAATGCATTTTTCTTATGCACAAATGCAATTTGAGATTTCTTATTCATTACATTAGTTCACAAAATTTCCTGACATTCTCACGAATCCAACGCTCCAAACTGCATTAAAATCCGTCTTACTGCACCAAAAATCGACAGTAAGGCCTTTTTTTGTGCTTTAATGCCTCGACTACTATAGAAGAAAAGTTGTTTAGAATTAAGTAATTTTATCCAATTCCGGTCTTATTTTGAATGTATTTTTTCATCTTCGGGAGGGGGGTATTCCCCTCCATTTTATCAAATGGAGGGGATGTAGAATTGTAAACTTTTTCTTATATAATAATAGGCAGTTTCAACTACTTATTCCCAAATATTCATCCTTCCTTTATTTTTTTTGGGTCAGATTGTTCTTTGATCGGGCTATAAGGAAAGCATTGCCTATGTTCCTTATACTGTAAAGTCAAGGTGGGACGGACTATACCGGGTGGTGAATTGGAAAGCGGGCCATAGGAAACTCAATGTAAAATTCTAAGCTGTTAAATTCCTGCTTCCCTAATTATTTTACATCAAAAGTCATCAGAAACTATTTGTAGAGAATTGAATTCTCTATTGAAAACAACTGTTAATATTGTTCTATGAACAATAATTATTCAAAATTTTGTAAAAATATAATACAATTTTCAGAGTAATACGCCAAAGCTAGGCCACACACAATACAATAATGTGTATAAGATTGCATTTGTTGACAATGAATTTATTATATTAACAATTAGAACTGTCAATTTTTTTAATTATTTTATCATTTTTTGTTTAAAACACAATAAAGTTGATAAGATACCCTTAGTTAAGGAGAAAATATTAATAATAAAGATATTTTCTTCAGTCAATAATGTGCTCACTGTCAGTTAAATAGTAACGTGTGGCCTAACATACCCACACATACCTACTGCGGTAAATACATTATATTTTTCAAAATTGTGGAATGTGTTTAAATCGTAGAACAATTGTAACTTCTGTTTTTAATACAGATTTCAATCCTCTACAAATAACTTCTCATGACTTTTGATGTAACATAATTAGGGAAGCAGGAATTTAACAGTTTAGAATTTTACATTGAGTTTCCTATGGCCCGTTTTCCGATTCACCACCCGGTAGACACGTAGCAATAATTTAATATAAACGGACAATCTGGTCGTTTTATCTTCTTCTTCTTTTAGTGCCTATTCATTTCGAATATTGGCGATCATTCTGGCTATAATTATTTTATTAACTGATGCTTTAAATAGATTAGTTGTTGTTGTGGAGAACCATTTCCTCAGGTTCTTTAACCATGATATTCTCCTTTCGTTTTATCAAGAAGTAAAAAAAAACTGAAAAGGGATACCAAAATTACAATTCATATATGAAAAAAGAAGACGGAACACTCACGAGTAAAAAAGAATCAATGATGGAAATATGGGAGAGACATTTGAATCGAGAGGAGAGGAATAGAGAGACGACTGAATGGGAAAAATGCAGATAAGAAAGAATATTTCTTTATACAGGATGATGGCATAATAATAGAACTGTCTACTAAAGGAGAGATTAAAATTAAAATCAATGGACCCAAAAATAACAAAAAACCGGGAGAAAACAATATATCCAAAGGTTGGACCCAAGATTTACTAAGTATGCCCTATTTACAAAAAGGAGGATAGATTGGCACGTGAAAATTACAGAGGTGTTGATCTGTTAGATACTTGTTAGCCAGGATGCTAAGAGAGAGACTCAACAGGCCCACAGTGTCGTATGGCAGCGAAGTATGGAAATGAAGAAGCAAATTCGGAGAAATTGGAAAGATGGAAAAGAAAATGCTGACAGACAGACATGGATAAATTAAGGTTTTCACATTTTAATGTTGTCAAATGGGTGAAAACAAAATTATACGATAGAAGATTTTTAATTTCAGTTGACAGCAATAATGGAAATAACAATAAAGTACTTATTCCATGACTGGTTATTTATTTTTAAGCCTAATTGCTTCCCGAAATATTTCTCCAACTTTATTAAAAACTGTTTTTTTTTGTCGAACATCCTTATTTTCCCGAAGGACGTATTATTTTTCCTCCCCTTCCAGCTCCTTCCCCTTCTTAAGATAACGCAAGCAACTTTATATTATATCAATATGGAAAACGGGTACACACCAATATTCAAAATTGGATAAGTTGCAACAGTTGATGGCAAAAGTTAAATTTCGAACAGGAGAAAATTGGTCCCTAAGTATCCCGTAAAATAATCCTCATAAAATACGGGAAGAAGAGCTTTTATCGTTTTTTCATCGCGATATTTAAGTCTTGGATTTTTATTAGTTATTGAATACTTTGGCTTACTGAGAAGTTTTAAATTAAGGAGAACAAGGAAATAGAGAAAATTTTGAAACAAATTTATAGAAAATAAGGCGACAAACTATACTTCCTACAATTGAAAGTTACGGATTGCACAAATTTATAACCAAGGTGACAATATTTAACGTAATGTCAAAAACTTCTTCTTCTTCTATAGGTGCCGCCTCCGCTTCGAAGCTTGGCAATCATCAGAGCGATTGTTACTTTTGAGACCGCGGCTCTAAATAATTCGTTGCTGTTACATTCAAACCATCTGTATCTCTGTATCTGTACAGTAGGGAGGGTGAGTTAAGTCTTAGAGCACTTAGGCCACAATTGTCCCATTGTGCATCCTCCTAGGGGGTTGTGGTCCTTAGTTCATTATCCATCCTGCCATTTCCAGGAAGGCGGACAAATCACCAGGTGACATCTCCCCTATGTCGGCAGGTGTAGTCCAAGGCTCCCCGAACGCCGAACGCATACTCTCGTATTGACGATAACTCCGGACATTCACATAAGGCATGCTCGACAGTTTAGTCATCTCGTTCACACTTCCTGTACAGAAGGGTGTATTAGCCCCAGTGTATGAAAGTGTTTGCTTAGTTGACAATGGCCAGTTAAAAAACCAACTGTCATGCGTAGGTTTTTCGTGGTCATTCTGAAGCACTTTTCTGATGCTGACTTTCTAAGGTTCCTTAGTGTGACGTTGGCCAGTCTACATCCTGGCCCTTCTTCACATCTTTTCACGGTTTGCGCGTGGGAGTGACATTTCACAATTTCCACGATTGTTGCAGTTGACCAGCCAAAAAGATTACCAGGTCCTAAGAGTTTTAGGCCTGCTGCCTTCCTAGCTAGCTGGTAAGCAATTCGGTTGCCTTTATTTCCGTTGTGTTCTTTAACCCACCTCAGGATGATGTTGTTACCATCCAAAGCTTGGGCTAGTGATTCATGACACTCCATTACTAGCCCTGATATGACACGTGGTCTGTTCAGGGTTAGTAGTGCTTGTCTGTTTTCTGTGCAGATTAATATGGTTTTGCTGGCTATACCTTTCTGGGTTATCTCTTTTGCGGCTATGGAGATACCAGCCAGTTCAAATTGAACTACGCTGGCATTTTTGCCCATACTCCATTTTATACTTAGATTCAGTGATCTGGAGTATATCCCGCATCCCGAGCTTTCTTCCGTTTTGGAACCATCGGTGTAGATTCAATATGCATTTACCACGTTTGACTCCCTATGTTGTCTTGTTTCGATTTTGTAGGGTTTGTCGAAGACAAACGTAGGTTTAATTGAGTCGCATCCATGGCCCGCATGTAGCTGTGGCAGTGCCTCCAGCTCACCCCGCCAGAAACGACATCTCAATGGTCCCATTTTTACATCAAGGTTTGCACCCGCTGAGCATAATCTCATCATAGTCATCAACGCCACCTCTTTGACATATATGTCTAAAGGGGTGATGCCAATGAGCAACTCCATTGCAGCAGTTGGTGTTGTTTTCATGGCACCTGTTATATTTAGGCAAGCCATCCGTTGAAGTTGTCTTTGTTATTATTATATATTATTATTTCGTGTTGCTTATGTTGCTAATGTGGACTATTGCTCGTTGTGGTTTTTTTGTCTTGCTCTTGCTTTTCAATATCTCTGCTTTACACAAAAGACCCAGAGGTATTCCTCCTAACAGACAGACATGGATAATTCAACGTTTTCACATTTTTTTAAATAGGTGAAAACGATAAGATATTGCACAGAATAATTACGATTTTTTAATGGCTATACATGATTTCCATTTGATTGTTCGGATTTTTACGTACACGTAAACGGGTACTATGAAAAAATATCGAAAAACCATAAAAAACTACCAATTATAACTCAAAATAATCGTATAATACGAACCAAACGCATTTATATAACCATTGACAATTCGAATTAAAATAATTGTAAATAGACCTATAATATCTATAGCTGATCTGTATTTCAACAATTCCATGTAAATGGCTAATTCAGATGCATAATTTACGACCTTTTGGAAAATTTCGAATTTCGAATTCGTATTCGGTTTATGCTGAACAATAAATTTAAACCTTCGATGCCAGATACGGACTTTATTGTTTTATTTTGAATTAACTTTGTTATTACGACGCACCTGTTTTGATATAGAGGGTCAAATTCAAAAAGACTACCGAAATAGTAGATGCACGCATTGTGGCAATTCAAATAAAAATGTATAATATTGTATAATATTTTTTTTATTGGTACTTGGTACATCAGATGAAATTAGTGACAAAGGACGGAGTTCGTGACGAAGTAATCAATGTAAGAAATTGTATAGTTGTAGTAGTTGAAGTTGTATAATTTTCTTCACTTTCTGTTATTTCTTGTGGAATCATGTTTCGCTTTTTTTGTCTATCTGTAGTTTTCCTTAGCATTGTTTATTAAACCATTTTCTTGTTTTTGTCCTGATTTTTCCTATTATTGGTCCAGCTGTGTATCTGTAATTAATTCTTTTACTTGTCATAACCCTTCAACTTCTTTATTGTTCTGTTTTCAACTTCTTTATTGTTATATTTCGAAATTAATACTTGGTTTTCAATTATACTTAATGTGATACATATCTATGACACATCACTTCTTCTTGTTCATATACCGTGTCCTTTCATAACGTTGGTTACCATCAGAGTTATCTTAGTTTTATTCACCTGTTGTCCGATTTGAGTGATTTTTTCAGTACGTATGTTATAGCTGTACTCTTCAAGAATATCGATGTAGTAATATTATTGCTAAAGAGGTAAATTTCATTGTATATCGGGTGTAAAAATGATATTGTGTTTTTTTCTCAAAGTTTGCAACACCCTGTGGAATATTCTAGCGTATACAAAATATTTAAATTAAAACTCAACTATAGCCTTAGGCATTCTTAAGATTCTGCTTTTTGATTCATTCGCTTATGTTGGATAATACAAAAGTTAGGTACTTTAACAACTAGCAATGTTATTCATCAATACAGGATGTTTCTAAATTAGTGCGACAAACTTTAAGGGATAATTCTTCATAAAAAATAATAACTGTTTGCTTTATAAATATACGTCCGCAAATGCTCTGTTTCCGAGATACGGGATGTTGATTTTTTCTGACAAACTGACGATTTATTTATTGTTCTAAAACTGATTGAGATATGCAAATGAAATTCGGTAGGTTTTAAGAGGTAGTTATTGCGCATATTTTGTCAAACAATTAAGAATTGTATATTCACTATTGGCGTGCATACGGGTATAAACATTTTAGATATATCCCGTATGCACGCCAATGGTAAATATAAAATTCTTAATTGTATGTCAAAAAATGCGCAATAACTACCTCTTAAAACGTACCAAATTTCATTTGCATATCTCAACCGGTTTTAGATCAATAAATAAATCGTCAGTCCGTAAGAAAAAATTAAACATCCCGTATCTCGGAAACGAAGAATATGTTTATAAAGCAAACGGTTATTATTTTTTCATACAGATTTATCCCTTAAAGTTTGTCGCACTTATTTAGAAACATTCTGTATTGATGAATAACATTGCTAGTTGTTAAAGTACCTAACTTTTTTATTATCCAACATAAGTGAATGAATCAAAAGGCAAAACATTTCTTCTTCTTCTTATGGTGCCTATCCGTTACGGATGTTCGACACTAACATGGCTATTCTGACTTTGTTGACTGCTGCCCTGAAAAGTCCGGTAGTGGTTAAGTTAAACCATTTTCGCAGGTTATGCAGCCAGGATATCCTTCGTCGTCCTGGACCTCTTTTCCCATGCACTTTACCTTGAAGTATGGTCCGAAGTAGGTCATATCGTTGTTAATTGCGCATTATACGGCCCAGGTATTCCAGTTTGCGACGTTTTATGGTTACGACTAGTTCGCGCTCTTGTCCCATTCTATGTAGAACTTCTTCGTTAGTAACTCTGTCTCTCCAGGAAATCCTCAACATGCGTCTATAGCACCACATCTCAAATGCTTCGAGTCTCTTCAGTGATGCTTCAGTTAAGGTCCATGACTCCACGCCATATAAAAGAATGGAGAGTACGTAGCATTTTAGTAAACGAACCTTCATTTCCAATTTTATATCGTGGCTGTTAAAGATTTTTTTCATTTGGACGAAAGCTGATCTTGCCTTCTCGATCTTTATCTTAATTTCCGTCTGTTGGTCCCACTGTTCATTTGAGTTTGCACCCAAATAACAAAAGTTGGTGATTTGTGTTATAGGTTGTTGGTTAACTAGTAATTGACCAGGTGGTATCCTATTTTTGCTTATAACCTTGTATTTGGTTTTTTTGATGTTAAAATCAAGCCCAAACCTGCTACTTACTTCTGACACCCTAGAGACAAGTGTCTGCAGACCTTCAAGACTGTCTGCAAAAATGACAGTATCATCAGCGTATCTTATGTTGTTCAATCGTTGTCCGTTTATAAGTATTCCCTCGTCTATGTCCGTTAGCGCTAGGTTTAGGCAAGGTTCTTAATGTGCTCTGAATATGTATTGAACAGTAATGGGGACAATATACATCCCCGTCGCACACCTCTTGTTATCTTTATTTATTTTTTTTATTTAGCGTATAGCTTAAGTATATCACAGAATATATTTAGATTTATGCATTATACAATGCATCACAAACAGATGTCCAATTTTTTTATATATTCGATTGACCCTTCGGTTGCCATTACAAAGTCTATAGGGTCGCCTGTATATGCTCTGCGTGGGCAGTCCTGAACAATGTGACTGATCGTCTGTCTTGCAGCGCCGCAGTCACAAGAAGGCGAGGGGAGTTTACCCCATCTGTGGAGGGAGTCGGCGCATCTTCCACAGTTTGTTCGAATTCGATTAAGGGCTGCCCAAGTCTTACAGGGACGTTCAAATTTGCCAGGTTTCCCTATGATGTCCGGTAGACTATGGTAATGCGGATCTGTCCTACTTTCCCAATCTTCTCTCCATCGGGTATTTAAGTCAAAGTTGGATTGCTGCAGCGCTTGAGCAGATTGTAGAGGGGGTAACCTGAATCGGAGACGGTTTCCAAGAATATCGGGGATGTCGTTGTGGACTAGAAGCTGGCGACTGTCCATTATTTTGTTATATTCTTTAACCAATGCATGTTCGCGGCGTAGGTTGGGTGGTGCTATATTACTAAGGGTAGGTAGCCACATTGTAGGGGTGGGCTTAATTGTGCCTGTTATCATACGCATAGTACGGTTTAGTTGGGTGTCGACCAGGTGGGTATGCCTGCTATTTAGCCACACTGGAGCACAGTATTCTGCCACCGGATATATCAGGCCAAGAGCAGAGGATCTTAATGTTGATGCTGTGGACCCCCATGTAGTGCCGCAGAGTTTCTGTATTATATTGTTGCGTGTTTTCAATTTTGCTGTTGTTTTCGTCAGGTGTTCTCTGAATGTGAGCGTTCTGTCCAGAGTAACCCTAAGGTATTTCGGGTATTTATTGTGTTTTAACAGCTTGTTATTAAAATACACTCGTAATTCTCTGTTTGCCAACTTGTTGTTTAGATGAAAAGCTGATACTTCAGTTTTTGTAGTACTTGGCTGTAGTCTCCATTTCTTAAGGTATTCGCTGAGGATGGATAAGTCATTCGTGAGAGTGATTTCTGTAGTTTCTAAAGATTGGTGGCTTGTTGCAAGGGTCCAGTCGTCAGCATATCCAAACTTCCGAGATTCGGTTTCAGGCATGTCAGCAATATAGAGGCTGAAAAGTAAAGGGGCAAGGACAGAACCCTGTGGAAGACCATTGTTAAGTTTCATCTGTCTACTCGTCTCCTTTCCCATTATAACCTGGAAGGCTCTGTTGGTCAGCATGTTGTCAATGAGGTTAATTATCTTTCTGCAGGGGATAATGCGGGCCAGTTTATATATTAATCCCTGTCTCCAAACAGTATCATATGCTGCTGTTAGATCTATAAATACTGTTGCTGTCTTTTGTTTCTTTTGAAAACTAGCTTCTATAAAAGTTGTTAATGACAGCACTTGGTCCGTACAGCTTCGATGAGGGCGGAAGCCAGCTTGTTCAATGGGGACAGTTTCTAGTATCCTGTGACTAATTCTGTTGAGGAGAAGCTTTTCTAATAGTTTATATACCATGCTGAGTAGAGCTATGGGGCGGTAGTTTCCTGGCTTATCGTTTGATTTGCCCGGTTTCGGAATTGCAATTATCTTTGTTCGCTTAAGTGAGAAAGGAATGTTACCTGACTGAAGTATATCATTAAAGAACATTGCAAGCCACTGTTTCGTGTATGCACCACTGTGTATCAAGAACTCTGGATGGATACCATCAAAGCCAGGTGCTTTACCTGATTTCATTTCTTTCAGCGCATGTGTGATTTCAGAAATAAGTATTCTTGCTGAATATTCGGAGTTCGTTCTGTTCATTTGTTTTAATGCCCTTAAGTCTCTTTTCACGTTGGTAGTATGTGTTCGATCTCGTGGAGCTCTGGATAGAGATACTATATGGGAGGCAACCTTAGGAGACATTTTAGACTCTCTGGATTCCAGCTGGTTAGCTCCTCCAATTTTCCGCAACAAGGACCATGCCTGCCGGCTTGATTTTTTGAAGTCAAGGTTTTCGACAGTCTTTATCCATTTTTGGCGTCTAGCTGTATCGATGTTGTGTAAAAGCTCATCGGCTATTTCCCGGTCACCACTTTCGAGAAACTTCGTGTATAAGTCTATCTTTAATGTTAAGTAATCTTTAATGTAAGTGTTATCTTTATGTCGTCTGTTCACTGATCCCCTACTCTAACAGCTGCAGTTTGTTCGTAATATATATTGTTTATTATACGGCGATCTCTGCTATCTAGACCAATTGAGTTTAATATTTTCATAAGTTCGTCATGTTTTATTCTATCGAACGCTTTCTGGTAATCAACAAAACACACATATATATCACAATTCACGTCTCTACATCTTTGAAAGAGAACTTGTATTGCAAAAAGTGCCTCTCGAGTACCCAATGCATCCCTGAAGCCGAATTGTGTGTTTGTCATGACATGAGTTCATGTGTTCTTCACACTTTTTATATATTCTTTTACGTATAATTTTTAAAAAAGTTTTCAGGAGATGGCTTATTATTCGATAATCTTCACATTTTTTGGCATTGGGTTTTTTAGGGATTGTTATAAAAGTTGATCTTAGCCACTGTTGGGGTATTTTTCCACTTTGGTATATATTGTTGAAGATCAAGGTAAGTCTTTTGCCTTCGTCTTTATCCATAATTTAGGCAAAATATTAAAAAAGCCTAAGGCTACAGTTGAGTTTTAATTTAAATATTTTATAAATGCTAGAATATTCCACAGGTTGTTCCAAACTTTGAGGAAAAAACACACTATCATTGTAACATCCGGTATACTATGACACTGACCTCTTCAGCAATAATATTATTACATCGATATTGCTGAAGAATAAAGCTATAACATACTAAAAAAATCACTCAAATCGGACAAAAGGTTTAAGAAATACGAGATATCAAAAATGTCCCATTTTTAAGGTGGTGCGTTAATTTTGATGCTTAGTGTATGACCTCACTCTGTACGAGATAATTCTCTATTTGGATATATGATGAGTATGAGCATGTAGCCAGAAATTAAAAATTGCAGTATAGTTGATTTAACACAATAAAAGGCTCTAAATTGTGTACTATTCGCCATTCGGCTCTGCTCTAATGTTTATATTGATGCTTTTAAAATATGAATGTAAACGTAACATTGGAAATTTCAACTTTAATGCCCCATGTTTTATTATTATACTGTCAATAATAATTATAGATATCGGACAAATCAACAATTATAGCACCGAACAATCTGTTTTCGCTCTGAATGTAGTTTTTGGTATTAGGTACATAAATTACGGGAGTAACACATGGTGCTGTATTTACAAAATCCATTTAAATATATGGATTATGGATTTGATATTGTTTTAACGCATTTTGAAAAAATGTGAAAAAAAAAATAACAATGTCGAAGTTTCAATCGTTGGCTTCAACAAAGAGGAAATGTACATAGGTGGGTAGGAGAAATCCGGAATCCCACATCGGGAAACCGATCAACCTCAAAGATTCTAAGGAAGGCAAAAGCTCGACAAGAACAAATCAGAGAAAATGGAAATATACGGAACGCAACAGAATACACATAGCGTTATATAACACCATATGGCTCAATATGAAAATCTGTACGAACTCGAAGAGGAATTAACTAAAATCAAATGGGACATTGCAGGGTTGTCAGAGGTCAAAAGAAGGGGAAGAACGGGTATATAACCAGAATCAGGAAATAGAACTAGAATCAACGGAGGTAAAAAGAAAGGTCAGATTAGCCTGGATAGGATTTGGGAGATTAAAATGGGTCTTAAAAATTAAAAAATACAAAAATACTTAAAAACAACAGTATTTCACCAGTGTATACTCCCAATTCTCACATACGCATGCCAAACATGGACCTTGACCAAAGCAAACATGGATAATATAACGAAGATACAAAGAGCCATGGAGAGCAATAAATTAGGAGTAAAATTAAAAGACACAAAGCAAAACAACTGGACAAAAAATAAAATAAAAGTCAAAGACGCAGGACAAAATATAGCTAGGCTCAAATGGGGTTTCATAACGCCATACAAATGAACAATAGGTGGAATACCACGATACAATAATGGAGACCATGGACGGGAAAGAGAGCAAGAGGACGACCCCAGATGAGATGGAAAATGACATTAGAAAGATAGGAGGAACACACGGGAAACACAAAGCACAAAACAGAAGTGAATAGAAGAAACTGAGGGAAGCCTGTGTTTAAAATTGGACGAATTAATGGGCAAAAGAAGAAGAAGAAGTGAAAACCTTGAATTATCCATGTATCTCTATCCCAGAGACTTTGTAGACACAACTCCTCCATCACTAGACCAGACATAATGACAAATAAGGTATCGAATTAAAGCTTATAACTCAAGAATGCTATTAAAGATGAGTTGATATAGGACTTCCGATATTAGAGTTGCAACCCGTCTGCAATAGCAGACCTGCTCCTTCATATGTGTCTGCAATTGAAGACACGTCCGCGAATGTGTTAAAAAAACATGGGATACCTATAACAGATAATAAGTGTTCATTATTCACACACAATGAAAGCGAAAATAAAAATAGCTGTGATTCTCATCAAACTTTAATTTAAATGAGATGGTATATAAAAAGAAGAAACAAATTTGTTTTCAAATTATCAACCAACAAAAGTTTTAAATATACAAAAGTTGAAGCTTTAATAAGCTTGTTTAAGCTTTTTTTATATTTAATCCTAATACATATCTACTTTTTTCGCCAAAGTTGTTATTTTAGATTAACATACTTCCGCATCAATTTCAAATATCTAAACGAGCGCCATCTTTGCTTTCTTGGCAACTTCCACATAGTTACTCAGGAGTTTATTTAAGGTTAAAATCAATGTTTGAGGAATTTTAAATATTGCAGCATGCACCATATTAATGTCCTAAACAAACTTCTGCAAAATTAGTATTTCGAAGTTTTCTTTTCAAATTAAGTGTTCCAGATTTTTTAAGTTGTTTTGATGGAAACTTAGATTGAAGTTGGCTGAAGTTGAATTATTTCGAAGCACAAATCAGTAAATCGTGTTGAATTTGTCTGGAGATTGTGAACTAAAAATAGACAAAAAACACGAAAGATACGATTTGTTTTGATATTAACTATAGAAATATGTATACAGTGATGAGCGCGCTAATAACCAGCAAAATAGCAAAAAAGATGGAAAACGTATTAAGTTTTGAGATAAAAAGAATTAAAACTAGTCGAGCTGAGAAATTTAGCGATATTAACCTATTAATTTACATCATACTGATTGTATCCCACCTTTAGACGTATCGGACAAGTTTGGCAAATACCACAGTCACAGTGACAGTTTTAGTTGACATACTCCTCTGATACGTGTAAAGCTGGGAAACAATCAATATACTGTAAATAAAAAGGTTACTATCGCTAAATTTCCCAGCTCGACTAGTTTCATTTCATTTTATCTCACAACTTAATACGTGTTCCATCTTTTGTGCTATTTTGCCGGTTATTAGCGTGCTCCTCACTGTATATTTTTTAAGAAATATCTTTACAATATTTCAATATATGTTTAGAACTTTTCTATTCTCCATTTTCGTCTTCTTGTGTATATTGCTGACACCAATACCACTACAACTTTATTTGAATAGGTTTTTTACGATTTTTAAGGATATCACTTATTGCAGTCAAATCAATAATTACACCTAGTAGTCCTGTCGCCAGTAGCGGTACAACGGCCTCCTTAATTCAGATGGACTTACCCAAGTTTTCTTTATGTATTTTGACCCGTAGAACACGAATTTTTTGGGTAACAGTCGATCCGGATGTCGATAAGTTTGTTATAAACAAAGAACTTGAGGAATCACATAACAGCGATTTTTCGCAAAACAAAGCATTTTTTTGTATATTTCGAGTCATTCTAAGCAAAAAATGTTTTTACAAGTTTTTTCGTAGGATGCA
Source organism: Diabrotica virgifera virgifera (assembly GCF_917563875.1). Taxonomy (NCBI): domain Eukaryota; kingdom Metazoa; phylum Arthropoda; class Insecta; order Coleoptera; family Chrysomelidae; genus Diabrotica; species Diabrotica virgifera. The sequence goes on along the minus strand of NC_065451.1, from coordinate 214,931,970 downwards.
TAGTTTTCGACATAAACGAGGTTAAACTTTTAAAAAATCGACAAATTGCAATTTTTGAACCCGAATAACTTTTGATTGAAAAATAAAATAGCAATTCTGCTTACTGCATTTGAAAGTTCAAGTCAAATTCTATCGGATTTGATTATTTTCATTGCTAAAAAATATTTTTTTTATTGTTAAACAAAGCTATAAACACATAGTGATTGAATGGTGTTTTCAATGCATTTCTAATTGAAATCCTACGAGTAGGCGCGCATACAGAATTTCTACGTATATTACGTACATTAAAACGCATGCATTTGGCACGGGAAACACTATGTGTTTATAGCTTTGTTTGACAAATAAAAACTTATTTTTTAGCAATGCAAATAATCAAAACCGATGTAATTTGACTTGAACTTTCAAATGCAGTAAGCAGAATTTTTTTTTTTTTTTTTATTTAATGGCATAGACATTAGTCATACAGCCAGTTGCAATAAACAAAATACAATCCTAATCCTAATACAAAATTAAACAGAAACAATATAGTAACACAATAAATAATACAATACAATAATAATACAATAAAAACAATAATGGAACTCTGATAAAGTGATAAAATATTTATGACAAAAAAAGAAGATGCAAATCTGAACTTAAATCATAAAAAATCTCATGCCCGCGTACAAATCTTATAGGACCGTGCGTGTATCTGACAAGAAATCTATAATGATATTGTATATTTGTTGTGAACCTGTAGCCAGCAAAGACTGTATATTGAATGGTGCATGCATATCAAGTTTAATTAAATTGTAAGCAAAATTAAGCAGAATTGCTATTTTATTTTTATTCAAAAGTTATTCCGGTTCAAAAATTGCACTTTTTCGATTTTTTGAAAGTTCAACCGCGTGTATCTCGAAAACTATGCATCCTACGAAAAAACTTGTAATACCATTTTTTACTGAAAATCACCCAACAAATACAAAAAAATATTTTGTTTTGCGAAAAATCGCTGCTATGTAATTCCTCAAGTTCTTTGTTTATAACAATCTTATCGACATCCGGATCAACTGTTACCCAAAAAATTCGTGTTCTACGGGTCAAAATACATAAAAAAAACTTGGGTAAGTCCATCTGAATAAAGGAGGCCGTTGTACCCCCCCTGGCGACAGGACTATAGTGCTTATGATCAAATCTTGTGGTATTATATTGAGATTATGTACTTGATAAATGATCTTTTGTATGTAGTTTCTCTCTCTTTCTTTAAAAGTGTTGGACCTATGGTTTTCAATTCATAATCTTCACCAGAGTTACCTATGAGTAGTAATTCCCACGTTATGTAGAATTTTCCACAAAACTTTCCAGTTTACACAGTCGAATGTCTTTTGGTAATCCGGAGAGCAGATACTCATAGAAATTTTGAATTCTAAAGCCTGTTTGAGCTGTCGCATGTTGAGCATTTGGTCCCTTGTACCCCTTACCCTAATAATACAAGGAAGAATACAGGGTAGAAGCAGTTGTGGAAGAAGACGCATCTCCTGGTTAAACAATTTGAGATCTTAAGAGCAGCTGTATCGAAATTGCGAATTGCCGTGATGATTGCTGACCTTTTTAGAGGAGATGGCAGATGACGAAGAAGAAGCCCCTTACCCTTATCTAAGCCTGATGGTTCTTATGATATTTGTTTGACCAGGTATGTTAGAATCCAACTGATGATTCTCAATAGAAGTTTGTTTGAATACAGATTCAAAATGTGAAATACGCAATGAAGAAATACTTAGAAGAATAGAAGTAGATGGTGTAATATAAGGTGCGGATTCGTTAAAATGGTCCTGGGTAGGATATGTTGCTAAACAAAAGTAATACCAGGGGGACTAAATGGAGAGAACAGTGGAGACCTATGTTATACAAGAGAGGTGTAGGTCAACCTCCAAAAAGATGACTGGGCGATGTGAAAGAAAAGAAAGGGAGACAATGGCACCAGGTAGAAAGAGACAGACATGGTTGTGAGACATGCACGTTAAAAACCACAATGCTAAACAAAATAGAAGCATTCGAATTGTGGTGCTATCGACGAATCCTAAAGATATCGTGGGTTTCGCACACTTCCAATGAAGATGTTCTTCAAATGATGAATTCAGAACGTCTGCTCATAAGCATTATAAAGAGGAGAAAAACAGAATACTGCGGCCATATAATTCGAGGACCTAAATACCATCTGCTTCGCCTTATAATACAAGGAAAAGTGGAGGAAAGAGATGGATTGGTCGAAAGAAACTTTCATGGCTGCGTAATATTAGACAATGGTGTGGCTGCACAGTAGAAGAATTATTTCGCGCAGCAGCCGATAGAGAGGGTAAACATGATGACGGCCAACGTCTGAATACAGACACGGCACCTAGAGAAGAAGAAGAAGGAAGAGACAAATTTAAATAGGAATTCAAAGGAAAGGGATATATACAGGACTGACAATCAAAGGCTATTAAAACAAGAAAGCAAGAAGACTATTATTCATAAGAATTTGTTGACGTGTACATTAGAGATTTGAAGTTGGAACTAAGAATAGGTTTGCTAGGTGCTACGTTTTCACGGCTTAGTTTTATGAAATCAAATCTTGGACCTTATGCGGCATCAACGAAAAACTGGAATCACTCGAGTGGTGCAAGTATAGAAGAATTATGAAAATATCGTGGACAGAACACGTTACAAAAAAAGAGGTTCTGAGAAAGATGAGTAAAGAAAATTTGAATTTCTTGGATATATTATACATGGAGAAACATACAACTTGCTTCAATTGAATATTCATGGAGAGATTCAAGTAGAGTTTCACGATATTCGATAAAAATATCGATATTGTATTGATATCGTATCGAAAATACATACCTATATCGAAACCAATACGATACCGATTCAATATATACCTTAGCAATATTAATGTCGATACGATACTTATTATCTGAAATCAATACAATACTCTTGTATTGTCGATACGCTTGCCTCGATATTATTGAAAATATCGATATCAAGAAAAAAAAAATAAAACGCACAGTTTTTTAATTATATTTTGTGGAATAGGTATTTAGATCATAATTATTTATTACACCAAAGTATAAGTGATCTGCAACCCAAGCATCAGCTGCTAGAATATTTTACACTTGAGTGCATGAACTTGAGAGTGAAATTCTTGAGAGTGAGTAAATGTCTATGATTACACTGTTTATATCATGTGGCATTTGTGGCAATATTATGGAATTAAGTGATGATGACTCAAAAAATAATTTTTAACAAATAGTAAATTGCGATTTATTCAAAATTTCCGGGGATTTCCCTATATTTTCAAATAGTTTCTAAACAATACAGAATTAGTAAGTATTTGTCGACTTGCAAAGAAGCATTCAGCCATATTCAATCATTATAAGAATATACATATATAAGTTATAAGCAATATTCGTAATATCCTTAGAATAATGTGCATTTGCAAAGCAAGCAAAAGTGGGCATAAAGGGTCTACACAGCTCAGATGTATAATCCTCTTTATGTCGATATTTTATCGAGTATTGTATCGATATCGTATCGAAATCAATATCAATACGATATTTTTATAAGAAAGTATTGCCGATATCGATAGTCGATACGATACTTCATTGGCACAACCAACGCAATACTTAATACTTAAAAAGTATCGATATTGTATCGTATCGTGAAGCTCTAGATTCAAGCAAAGAGAAGCACAGAAAGATGTAGAATATCATGGCTTTGCAATCTGAGAGAATGGTACGAATGTACATCAAATGACATTTTCAGAGCAGCCACCTCTAAAGTCAAAATAGCTATGATAATTGCCGACCTCCGTCGCGGAGATGGTACTTGAAGAAAAGGTATTGGAGAAATATGGCGGTAAGGACAAATACATTTGTATGAATATTTTATTAATAATTCACAATAAACGAATCAACTGTTTTATTGTACACTGAGACAACCATAAATTAAGGGTCATAATTGGCCTTAAGAGCTACGTTTTCATTGTTTTTCGTCTAAACAATATATTACCCGCGCAATGGACAAAAAGGGAAATTTTAACTCCAGTTCGAGAGTACGAGTGTGCTTTTACATTTCGCTCTAAAAATAGGATGGCGCTCTAAAGTAAGGGTCAACGTTTAAAATTTATGTTTCAGCACTTGCTATGTCCCAAAAAAATATTCAGGTCGGCTTTCATTAAAATCTGGAATATCATTGCGGGAACGCGTTGGTGTTAAAAGGGATGAAAACGAAGAGCGTGGCATATGCTGCTACTGTACAGGATGGTTTAGTATGCAATTGCTAAAATTTTCTGCTAAAGAAAATTCAATTTATTATTACTTATTATGGTCCGAGAAGTGTGAGACATTTTTGAGTAGGTATTTTAGGCAACCTGAAAATTGTTCAGGTAACTCGTCCATGATAGCCTAATACAAAAATGCCGGTCTGGCTGGAGGGTAGCGGTTATTTTCCCCAAAAATTCCCGCCAAAGTTAAAAAAGGGTAAAAATTTTTATTACAAAAAATATCATTGACGTGACTTTAAAGTAAATTTAAATATTCAAATATAAAGAAAATAAACAGGCCATGTGATTTGAGGGCGATTTTAACTCTGCAAGATACTTGCATGGGCGCCCCAGGATTATTTTCAGGGGATGCATCTGAACTTCAGAAGATTTCATCTGAATCTGTACATACTATTAACGAATATAAAATATACAGCTATACATGCATAGCTATGTATATTCCTTCCGGATAGGGAGGTGCAATTGTTATTTTGACAGGGTAATTTTTAATATTAAAAATAAATATTCTAAACAAGTCAGGTTTTTTTGGTAAAATTTTCCAACTGCCAGATAATCAAACAAATTACGCATGCATATAAATGAAAAGCACTATGGGTAAGCAGCAGTGTGAGAAAGAGGGTATACCGATAGCTGTTTGCGTCCTCTGTTCTAGCTAAGCGAGTCCGTTCGCTAGAGAAAAATCACTTAGCTTGGCGATACCCTAGTTGTTGTGCCTCGAAACGTCAGAGTAATTATTATATATTATAGTTTTTTAAGTAGCTTTTTCTTAATTAAAGGAAAAATAATACGTACTATACAACAGAGTTTGCAAATACATATGATAGAAAAAGACAAATTTATTATTATAGGTAGAAAAGTATAAAACTATAAACTAAATTATTTCTGTGTCCAAATATTGGTAATTCTTCTTCAAACTCCTCATCTTAGCTTAAATATTCATTCTCTTCTTCTTCGTTAGACTCCCCTCAAGACTCAGATTCCTCTTCTACATGAAAGATTCCTCTTCTCTTACATCTGTAAATCGTAGTAATATGTATTTAGAATTAATTTAAAATTAATTAGTGATTAATTAATTGGGTTGCTACGTATTCTGTGTCCTTTATATACAGGGTGGAAGCCTGGAAAATCACGAGCGCATCTGAAGAAAGACCATTGTTGAGATGTGGTGTTATCGAATAATGTAAAAAATTTCATGGACAAAACACCTAACAAACACGGAAACATTAAGAAAGATGAAAAAGGCAAAATAAATACTCAACACTATGAAGGAAAGAAAAATGAGCTACTGTGGTCATATATACTAAGAAATAAAAAACGTGATGTGATTGGTTATATAAGGAAAAGTATTAAGCATTGGTTATATAAGTAAGAATACGTAGCAACTCAATTAATTAATCACTAATTAATTTTTAATTAATTCTAAATACATATTACAACTATTTACAGATCAGGTAGAAGAGGAATCTGAGTCTCGAGGGGAGTCTGACGAAGAAGAATAGAATTAATATTTATTTTAGCTCATTATTTTCCTTTAATTAAGAAAAGTTACTTAAAAAATTATAATATATAATAATTACTCTGACGTTTCGAGGCACAACAACTTGGGTATCGCCAAGCCACGTGATTTTTCTCTAGCGAACGGACTCGCTTAGCTACAACAGAGGACGCAAACAGCTATCGGTATACGCTCTTTCTCACACTGCTGCTTACCTATAGCGCTTTTCATTTATATGCACGCGTAATTTGTTTGCTCACATGGCAGCTGGAAAATTTCACCAGAAAAGACCTGTCTTTTTTAGAATATTAATTTTTATATTAAAAAATACCCTGTCAAAATAACAATTACACCTCCCTGTCCGGAAGGAATGTACATAGCTATGCATGTATAGTTGTATATTTTATACTCGTTAATAGTATGTACAGATTCAGATGAAATCTTCTGAAGTTCAAATGCACCCCCTGAAAATAATCCTGGGGCGCCCATGCAAATATCTTGCAGGATTAAAATCGCCCTTGAATCGCCTGGCCTGTTCATTTTTCTTTATATTTAATTATTTAAATTTACTTTAAAGTCACGTCAATAATATTTTTTGTAATAAAAATTTTTACCCTTTTTTTAACTTTGGGGGGATTTTTGGGGAAAATAACCGCTACCCTCCAGCCAGACCGGCATTTTTGTATTAGGTTATCATGGAATAGTTACCTGAAAAATTTTCAGGTTGCCTAAAATACCTACTCAAAAATGTCTCACAGCTCTTATACTATTAAGGAATATTATGATTACAATGGATGACTGATGAAATCCTGGAATTGATGGAGCAGAGAAGAAAATTGAAAGATAACAAGACAGAATACAAAGATAAACAGAAACTAATTAAACAAAAAATAAAGGTAGCTAAAGAAAAATGGATGGAGGATAAATGCAAAGAATTAGAAAAGTTGAATGAAAAACATGATACGTTTAATATGTTTAAAAATTCAGACAAGTAGCTGGTCTTTATCATAAGAAAACTCAACATACTATAACCGATTTGTTGGGAAAAATGATAATAGACGAACACGAAATTCGAACTACCTGGTATAATTGTATACATTAACTGTATAATGATGATAGACCCGAAGAACTGGAGACTTTAGATGAAGGTGAAAGACCAGAAATACTAAAATCAGAAATACTACATGCTATAAAATTGGCAAAAAACAAGAAAGGCGTTGGTCCTGACAACATACCTACAGAAATGTTAAAGCTCATAAATGAGGAAAACATTGGAATACTAGTCAAACTTTTCAGTGATGTTTATTCGACTGGTGATATCCCTGAAGATTGGTTAAAGTCCGAATTCAAAACGCTACCAAAAAAACAACGTCCGAAAAACTGTGGCGATTATAGAATGATAAGCCTTATGAGCCTCACTTTGAAAATCTTTCTGCCTATCATCCACAGTAGAATCAGAGATAAATGTGAAGAAGACCAGGATGAAACATAATTTGGCTTCAGAAATGGACTGGGAACCCGGGACGCACTTTTTGCACCAAATCTATTATTGCAAAAATGCCGAGATCAAAGGAAAGACGTCTTTGTTGTATTTATTGATCACGAGCAGGCCTTCAATCGATTACAATATCACAAATTAATTAAAATATTATAGGATAAAGGAGTTGATAGTCAAGATGTACGAATCATAGAAAAATTATACTGGCGTCAAACAGCGACAGCTTGCATAAATGGAAAATCAACAGAAATATGCAAAATACAAAGAGGTGTCAGACAGGGTTGAACTGCCCTCACTGTTATTCAATTTATATTCAGATAGAATATTTAAGGAAGCGCTGCATAATTTGGAATGGGGTGTGAAAGTTAATGGAATTCTGATAAATAAAATCAGATATGCAGACGATAGAGTTATTTTAAGTGATGATATGAATGGATTACAACACCTTTGAAATGCCTTTGACACAGTGGGAAGAGAGTCTGGCCTAAAAATAAACTGTTCAAAAACAAAATACATGTTATTTAGCCGTTTCGCTCATCAAGATTCACGGTTATATATTGATGATCATATAATTCAAAAAGTACCCAGTTTTAAATATCTTGGTTGCCACATTACTGAACAACTAGATCCAGATAAAGAGATAAAATGTAGAATCGAGATAGCCCGCACGACATTTTTAAAAATGAGGTCCTTCTTCTGTAATGATAACTTGCAACTTCAACTTCGAAAGCGCATGATTAAATGTTACATTTGGTCAGTCCTCCTGTATGGTGTGGAAGCATTGACATTAAAATATTCACCTTTAATCGTTTGGAAGCCTTTGAAATGTGGCTGCAGAGACGTACACTGAAAATACCATGGTCGGCTATGCTGACAAATGTGGCAGTCCTTAAGAGAGCAAATGCTGCCCGCGAGCTGCTTGATAACATCAAAAATATAGAAAGATGGCCTATTTTGGACACGTAGTAAGGGGAGACGGGTATAATATTCTTCAACTTATTATGATGGGTAAAATCGAAGGACGCAGAGGAATTGGTAGAAAGCTGGCCTCTTGGTTGAAGAACATCCGGGAGTGGACGGGAATAAAGAAAGCAGAACAACTATTAAGAATAGCTCGAGACAGAGACAGTTTCGCTATGTTAATCTCCAACGTCAAGGGGACTTGATAGGGCACGTTAAGAAGAAAAAGTTGAAGTGGTTGCTGGTTCAAGTGGAATTAAGATAGGGTCATGATAAACAGACAATATTATAACGAGCGATCCACAATTATTGGGATCAAAGCTAGCCGTGCAAAAAGTTACGTATGTCATATGTGTATATCTTCTTTTAATCTGAATTTATATCATTCGTTTATCAATTAATTCTGATTAACATTATAAAACATCAGTCAAACATAAAAAATCAGTCAAAACCTTTAACACAGAACTTTAATCAAAAATAAAAAGAATTAACAAAATTATAACACTCCACACACACCTGACTTTTCTTGTTAAGTTGACATACACTGCAAAGTTGACGTAAACTGGAAAGTATATCTGAATTAAGAATAGACATGCACTGTATAGCTATCTCTGTCGTTCAGAGCCACCTATGGTGACAATAATTTTGGATCACACGTTATGTTTATAAAGTCTTACCAAGTCCTGTGTCACCGATCACTGTTCGGGTTTTGAATAAACACATGTGCCGGTTTAACCCGCAGATTATATAGTTCGTGTACGAGTTTTAAATATTCTTATCGGATCAGCGATTACTTTATGTCTTAGAATATTTATGAATTTTTTATGTCTTAAATTATTTTTTATGTCCGCGAATTACTGTAGACTATTACGTAGAGAATAAGAGCGTTTGTTCAACGATAACCGTGCCCAAAAGAACGGCGGTGTATTTACAAGAGGATTCGATCTAGGTCATTTGTAGGCATTTTCGTAACAAGATAAAGTATTTATGTCAAAATATTTTTTAAATGTTCAATTTTTTGATAATATTGACTAAAAATTACTAAATCGCGTATAATGTCTTAATTATTTCGATGAGGGAAGATTATCAGTAGTAATTGCACAAGAGCTCTAAAATTCTATATTAATTTTAGAGATCGAGTGCAATTTGTTGCGATTATTTCATGAATAAAACTGTTCAAAACCAAAATTTTATTGTAATTTATTTATGTAAATACAAATTAATACTGTTAAACACACAGCCGATATAAAATATTTTACGGTTAAAAGTCATCACTTTTATAACTTTTAAAACATTAATTGTCATTAATGTCACTGAATGTATTTTTTCGTAGCAACGAAGGGCATCTGACGTAATATACTTGACGACGGGATATTATCAAAAATTATCACCTTAATTTGCATTTCGGTAGCTTTCTATTGGTCAGAATTTCCTATGAATGAAATAATCAAAGGTAATACCACGAGTCCTCTAAATTTTATCGATAAATTTTTTTGTTTTCACGAAAACTTCTTTATTTGGTAAAATCACGAGTCCGAAGAACGAGTGATTTTATCCATTTCGGTTTGTTTGAGTGATTTTACCCTAAATAAAGAAGTTTAAGTATGCAAACGAAAAAATTTATCAAGCAAAATTTAGAGGACGAGTGGTATTTGAAAAGATTATTTTGTGAACCAATATGTATTATTAGTAAATACGGGCATCTGTGAAATATTTCTTAAGACAACTAGGATCAGTGTCTTAAGTAGGTTATAGATAAATTATTTTATGATTTAAAAATGAACCAATTTATTTATTATATTGTTAATACATAAAAAACTGTTTAAATCGAAAATGAACAATTATTAAAAACACAACTTTTATAACTAATATGAGATTTTCCAATGTCGTTCGTAACGTCTAATCTGTCGTCACTTTCAGTATCATTCACAGACGTAGCCAGGTTTTAGTTTCGGAGGGGGTTCAAAAAAATAAAACGACTAAAACTACATGAAATAACCTTTATATTCATAATAAAAATTTGAAAGATGTTAATATCTGGGGAGGGTTTGAACCCCAAAAACGCCCTCCTGGCTACGCCCGTGGTATCATTAATTACAGTCGCAGTTGATGTACTGGCAATGCACTTAGTTGTAGTAGTTGTTCTAAGTTTATTAATAATTTTTTATGATGTTCTTTATTAACTTGTAAATAAGGTTTTAACGAAGAAGCTGTGGCATGTCCAGTTATTTTTATTGCCTCCTGTTCTTGAATTCCTGCCTTAACAAGATGAGCTACTACACTGGATCGGCTTGAATGATTTGTTATTTTTCGGTTTTGTGTGTCCAATCCGCATTTTTTTGCAGAGTTCTTCAACCATTTAGCCATTTCATTTGGTCCAATGGGAGTATTTTTATACCATACTCCATTACCTGTTTGCCAGTATGGATTTGGGGTAAGGAAAAATCTATCTTTGGTAATATTTTACCACGCTTCTCCATGATTTTTTTATATAGTCTTATTGGGCACCTTTCTGGATCTTTAATGTTTGGTGTCAGCCATTTTGAATCCGAACACTTTTTTTGACCTCCTTGGCATGTTTTGGTAAACATTGGACTATATTCAATCCTTCCTGTTTCTTTGCCGGCATTATTTATTTCATATTTGAAATAATCAATTCTATAATGAACACCCTCACCACCGCGCCATGCTAACTCGTAAGAGACAACATGAAAAAATTTCATCTCTAATCCTAGCGGATTATTTTCATCGCACGAGTCTATAATACTCAAATACTCTTTTTCATCCAGCGCTATAGCACTTTGTTTTCTTTTTTCGGGACGACTTTGTAACTCTTTCCTTTTTGCATTTCTCACGTCTCTTGCCTTCTTAAATTCAATGTCGATAAATGGGTTAAAACTTATATTAAACTCTGAAAAATATTTTTCTTGAATCATTTTGACTGTTACATTCCAAATAGTTTTAACAGAGTATTCCTTGTAATCTTCACCATTCATTTTCTTCATATTCATTCCCCAATCTTCAAGAACTTTGCAATTTCTTGAATACTTGTATTATCATTCAACTGATAGTTCCTTACTGTGCAAAATTGCTCAAGTTGTGCCCAAACAGACCTTTTTGTCTTAATTGTATTTTGAGGCGTATTATTTTTTAACAAATCTTTAATTTGTTCATGATTATTGTCACCAAATCTAACACTAACGTCCATTTTGTTTAAATTAAATTATGACGATGTTAATAGCGAAAAGTTAAATCGGTCAAAATTGCGCGGCCTACTTGCTTCGTGGTCTTACCCAGCTACGCTGGGTGAGTTCACCACAGTGCAGTGGTGTAATTGGTTTTGCCTAACCCCCAGGTGAATGCATTTTATTTAATTATTATTCACCCGTGTTTTTGTAATAATAAAATAGGAGAATGTAATTTTAGAACTATTTACTCTACTAATATAATGTGTATTTTAAAAGTAACTATTTTTCCCAAATATTACGTTGTAAATATTCGAATCCTTTTATGTGATAACACTGGTTTGTTGAAATCGGCAACAAAATAGAAGAATTAGTTCTGTGTTCTGTGTACGGTTTACATCGGTTCTGTTTGACGTTTATGAAAAGTTTAGAAATATTTATTTTGAAAATAAAAACTGTAGAAAATCTGAGTATATCGTGGTTAGTGTTTTTAAAATATATATGTACCAGGGCTGTTCATAAATTAAGTTAGTAAACACAGGTATGTACGTATTATGTGAAATTTAGGGTACCTTAAGTTTTATCAGGAAAGAGACTGTTTTATCAAGGAAGAGGCTGTTTTATCAGTATTACACTCAATTATTGGCTAGAACGACGCGTGGTGATTGTCTAAAAAAGCAAAAACGTCAGAATTTGACAGGTGAAAAAAATAATCCAAATAATTTTAAATAAATAATCCCCTATGTAGCGTTACAGCAGCATCCGCAATTTTATTTGTATTGTACACTTTGAAGGATAAATCCGAACCTAGAGTGCTACATATACGGCGAATTTTCAAGAGATGCGAGAATGGGGTAAAACGAGAGGAGACTAACTTCATACAAATGGAGTGCAAACTCGTATTACAAACATCCAGTAAATATATAGAGATTGAGATTTAACACATAGTTCCGACCTCGGGACGTATCGTATCGATATACTTTGGTAAACTATTTACGATTTCGATACGTTTAAGTTTGTTTAAGGGGTCGTAACATATTATGGAAGAAAAACTAATAGGCTAGTCAATAAATTTCGCGCTTCGTTAAGAACAACACAATTTTATAAAAATCAAAAATGAATAACCATTTCTAATTTCTAACAATTTTTTAGTTTAAAATATACTTTACCGTTTAGTATAATCTCCTTCAACATAACTTGTCCTAACTTCTTCTTTTTCTTCCTTCTTGTATGTAGGCTTTAAAGCCTGTTTCTTCTTCAGTATTAGCCTCCTAAATTGTTTAAGTTATCGCACCATCTTTTTCTTGGTCTGCCAATACTTCTTCGTCCATTTTGAGACTTATCTCGTGCTATTCGTAATATTCTATCCTCTGCCATTCTGCTAATGTGTTCGTTCCACTCCTATTTCCGTTTTGTCACCTATCCATTTATGTCTTCTACATTGTATGACCTTTTTATGTTTTCGCTTCTCTCCCAACAGACTTTTCCCTGATATTCGTCGGAGTAATTTCATCTCTGTTGTTTCTATTAGTCGTCTGGTTTTAGATGTATCAGGTCTGGTCTCCGCCGTGTATGTCAATATAGGTCTAATTGCTGCTTTATAAATTCTTGCTTTTGTGTTTTGTGTTAGGTATTTGTTCTTCCATATTGTGTCATTAAGAGACCCTGCCGCTTTACTTGCTTTTAAGCTTTGTTGTCGTACTTCCTCTTCAACATCTCCGTAATTGGATATATCTATTCCCAGATATGCAAAACTTGCTTCCTGCTTTATTATTTTCCCATTAATTTCGATTTTACATCGTAGTGGGTATTTAGATGTTGTCATACGTTTGATTTTTTCTGCTGATATTATCATATTGTATTTCTTAGCTGTTGTATTGAAGATGTGCGTAAATCTTTGGAGATCGTCTTTTGTCTCGGCGATTAATGCGACTTGTTTTAACGAGATTCTAATTTATGAATTCCACCCCTGAATTAAGAATCCGAAAAGCTGCCAAATACTCTTCCACAGCTGATATGGCCTCATCTTTTGATGAAAACCGCTTTCCACTCATTAATTTTTTTAGGTATTAAATCAGATGGAAGTCGCTAATTCACGGATTTCAGCCATTGCCAAAATGCGCATATGGCACGGTGCATTGTCCTGATGAAAAAGGGACTTTTGTCTGTAAATCGGGTCTATTTGTCACTATTTTTTCCTTTGGTAGGTCTATGTAAAAGATTACAATAATATCCATATAATTTATTGTTTTACCAATTTTTAAGTAATCCACGAACAAAATTCCTTTCGTATCCCAAAAAACTGATGCTAACACATTCTTGGCCGATTACTGGACGCGAACTCGTTTCAGAGGCGTAGAAACAGGTTCACGCCACTCTTTAGCCTTTAGTTTTGATTCTGGATTATGGTAATAAACCCAAATCTCCTACTTATAAATCGGGGCACAAAATCTATTTTATTTTTTCGAAAATGCTTTAAATGTGGATGTGAAGGTCGCATTCGAATGTGTTTCTGGTCCGTTGTTAGCGAATGCGACACCCAAGACAATAGCATGATTAAGTTTCCAAAAAGGCTTACCAGTATGACTATTATTTGACTCGCGCATGGATAATGGTCACATATGTCGGTTTCACACGTGGTTTCACGTCACTGTTTGCGATTTAAACTAGTTCACAAGAAGAAAAAGAGAGCTTCGCGGTACTGTTTTTAATAAGCTAGTCGTTATCACTGAGAGAGGAGAACAGTACACGTGATCTTTTTGAGAATCAAAAGCATAGAGGAAGAAAGATTTGCATTTGTTCACTTAAAATGAAAACAGCACAGAGATTTTTTCGCGGTATTTTTTCGTTTTAACTGAACTGTGTGTTCTCTTCGAGGGTCAAAACCAGAGACAGAGAGAGATTAGTTTTTCGTTTGCAGTGCCTAAGAAAATACCTGTACTGTAGGGTGGTCCAAAAAACTCAAGTGTTTTAAGAGACCTAGGGACCCTCCTATTTTGTTATATTTAATAAAAGAATAATCTGTGCCAAATCTTAACACCCTTGAACATATGGAAGGCAGTGCTCAACAACAGTTAGTTTTCATAAATTTCCGTGAAACACTTAAGTTTAGAAAATGTTTGTTTGTTTGTTTTTCAGGATTCAGAAGTTAACAAAGCTGTTGATCTCTTTATTACAGTTGATGTTAAACATTTTCAGCAGTTTGAACAGTGGAGATACAGTACTTAAAACTTGGGACCTAAAACATGGGATCTCGATGATAAAGTCATTGGTATGGGCTTTGACACAACAGCCGTCAATACTGGTCTTAAGAGTGGTGCATGCACTTTTCTTGAAAATAAGCTGAATAAAGAACTTCTATGGTTGCCGTGTCGCCATCACATAAAGGAAATCATTTTGAGCAAAGTATTTACATTATGTTTGGGACCTTCAAGCTCTCCTGAAATTCCCATATTAAAAAGGTTGAAGGAATCATGGAATGCAGTTGATCGATCAGATTACACACCATTAATTTTCCCCCCTAGAGAAACTGAGTTAAAAACAGTGCCATCGAGCCCTTGCTACCTCATCTTAGTAAGAAAGACCAGCCTCGAGATGACTACCTCGAACTTATTGAACTGAAAAAATTTACTGGAGAGCACCTTGACCTATACACCACGCTCGGTGGATGGCTAAGCCTATTTATCCATATAAGTTGTACCTTTTCCTAGGTCAAGGTGTTTACCATCTCACAAACAAGGAGAAAGAAAACTTCACAGAAAGACAGATTTATCCGTTTTGGTGCACTTTTATCTGTGAAAAACTGAGTTGAGGCCCCAATCAGCGACAATGCAGTTTTCAGCGACCTAATTTTTTGGAAAAAGGCTGGGAAATACAGCGTCATTGATAAATATATAGCTAAAACTATCAAAAAAGCCTTGCAGCCATATTTGTGGTACCTATCTGACGAAATGGTCAGGTTATCACTTTTTTTCCAAAAAAGTGAGGCTTGAAAACAAAGTGAGCATAGTGAATAAGATGTATGTCCCGGCACCGCCACGGATGATTAGAGGAAATGCCGATTTCCTAAGTGATGAATGTGAATTGGCAGATTTTGCTATCTAATAGTAGAACAATGTTGTTGTTTACTAAGCTAAACATTATACAAAGCTTTTTAAACAAGCACCCAAGTGAATGGGAACAGGACCCAGAGTCTAAAGAGGCAAAAAATACAGTAAATAAAATCAAAGTGGTCAATGACATCGCAGAAAGAGGTGTAAAACTATTTCAAGATTTTAACAAACTCATAACAAATGATGAGTACGAAAAACAGCTGTTACTGCAGATTGTAGTGGCTAATCAAAAACAAGTCCCGACTGAGCCAACAAAGAAGACCGTTCTAGAAAGCCTACAGAAACCATCCATTTCCAAAGACAAAATTTAAAGAGTTCATTTTTATTATGGTCTTCACTATAAATTGTACTTATTTTAAATATGGGTTCCAATGTAAAATAAACAAATAAATTAAGTTTTTGTATCCTAACATGTCTTGTAATTTTTTCAAAAATTGATAAAAATATTCCCGTTTTCATTATTTACACATAATCCAGAAAGCCACTGCGCATCCGCTAGGAAAAATATTCTAATTCGGATTTTTTGCACAATCTTACTCAAAAAGGACTCCTTTTAACAAATTTGCATGTTGCCAGGACCGAAAGGTGGTCAAAAATTTTTTAAACGTTTTTTTTTTGTTTTTTTCCTAAAACTATTTTTTTTGCATGGAAAAAAGGTTTTTTAGGTTTTTTGGATCATTCCAAACAGAAAAGGTCTTTAGTGACTTTTCTCTAAAAATGATATTTTTTGATATATAAGCGATTAAAAATTGAAAAATTGCGAAATCGGCCATTTTTAACCCTCAAAAACTATGTGAAAAACTGAAAATTTGAATGTTGCCAAGATAGGTAGATATTCTTTAAACATCGATTGATGAAATCCCGAAGAGTTTTTTGCAATACTATATTCAAAACTCCTTTGTTTTTTTCATTGCTAATCAAGCGTGCGCGACACTATTCTCCACCGACAGTATGGTGCAAATGAAAGGAATAAATTCGTTATTTCGTAAACCGGCGACTTAACGGCAAAATCCCGAAACAGGTCGATTTTTATTTTTAAGTTATGATATTGCGGCATATATGGTATACTAGTGACGTCATCCGTCTGGGCGTGATGACGTAATCAATGATTTTTTTAAATAAGAATAGGGGTCGTGTGGCAGCTCATTTGAAAGGTTCTTCAATTCTCTATTCAGTAATGTAAACATTTACATAATTAATTATACAGGGTTTCCTTCTACTTCTTTTTTTTGTCAAATAATTTAATTTAATAAAACATTTTTGGAAACCCTGTATAAATAATTATATAAATGTTTATATTACTGAATAGAGAATTGAATAACCTTTCAAATGAGCTAGCACACGACCCCTATTCTCATTTAAAAAAATCATCGATTACGTCATCACGTCCAGATGGATGACGTCACTAGTATGCCATATATGCCACAATATCATAACTTAAAAATAAAAATCGACCTGTTTGGGATTTTTCCTTAAAGTCGCCGGTTTACGAAATAACGAATTTATTCCTTTCATTTGCACCATACTGTCGGTGGAAAATAGTGTCGCGCACGCTTGATTAGCAATTAAAAAACAAAGGAGTTTTGAATATTGTATTGCAAAAAACTCTTCGGGATTTCATCAATCGATGTTTAAAGAATATCTACGTATATTGGCAACATTCAAATTTTCAGTTTTTCACATAGTTTTTGAGGGTTAAAAATGGCCGATTTCGCAATTTTTCAATTTTTAATCGCTTATATGTCAAAAACTATCATTTTTAGAGAAAAGTCACTAAAGACCTTTTCTGTTTGAAATGATCCAAAAAAACTAAAAAAACTTTTTTCCATGCAAATAAAATAGTTTTAGGAAAAAAACAAAAAAAAACGTTTAAAAAATTTTTGACCACCTTTTGGTCCTGGCAACATGCACATTTGTTAAAAGGAGTCCTTTTTTGAGTAAGATTGTGCAGAAAATCCGAATTAGAGTATTTTTCCTAGCGGATGCGCAGTGGCTTTCTGGACTAACAGTATTGACCACTTCCTTCCAAGTGACTTTCATATTTTGGCTCCTTACTTCTTTTATCAATTAGAAAGAATTAGGGGTCCATTGGTTTTTACATTCAACTTGAGTTTTTCACATAAGATCTTGAACCACCCTACTGTACTGGGTACGGATAAAACTAGGTTCTAGAAATTATCATTCAGGATTTGCCTAAGCCATTATTTAAGATTAAGGGCGAAAAACTCTTTATGAAGAACTCTTCGACTATATTTCTTAATTTTCTGGTTTTAAAATTTTTCCTCTTGTTTGCCCTTTAAAACTTTTATGCCCTCATTTTATGCCAAACGAAATGAAAAATACGAAATGATTACTTAAATAAAGAAATAGCTTAAGTCTTTTTTTTTTCTATAACTACTTTTCAAATTTTATTTATTACTGTACTAATATTTTAAGTAGAACGATATCCGTTAGTTCCTCGTTTAAAACACTTAATAAAAACATTCGTAAAAGCTCTAAAGCTTTATCTAGAAATATAAAATAAAATGAGCTTTATCGGGCGCGTAGTTTTATAATTTAAGCTTTGTTATCAAGCTTTGTTAATTCCTTTATTTGCCTTAAACGAATATTCAATCGGCAAAGTTTCAGTTTATATTTGTGATTAAATGTAGTGGGAAATAGATTGCACTTTTAGCGTGTTTCCTTCGTTAATGCAGAACTTTAACAATATACCGAAACGTAATGTGTTAACTTTTCACTAGAAATTTTAGTGTAGCGAGGATAATTTAAGCTAATGATCGTCAATATTTTATGGTAATATAATTTGAGAACTTTAGAACAATAAATTAAATGGAAAATGGTGTATTTATTATTACGTATTTTTTATGGGAAATAAGCCACAATTTTACTAAAAAATGAATTTATTAACGTTTCGAAGCCCAAATCGGGTTTCGTTGTCAAAATACAAAATACTATTAATTTAATTAATTAATGTATTTATTGACACCAAAGAGATTATTACACAGTCAATATACAGGGTGAGTCACAACTATAGGGACATAGACTAAGGACAGGTTATTTGGACCAAAATATGGCTATTGCTCCAAATATGGCTTAATAAAATGTTGCTGAGAAAAAAGATACAGGGTGTTAAAGTTAATTTTTGTTTTTCGTTTTTTGTTAATAGTTTCCCTGTATATTTATAAATTGCTATCAAAATTGGCACAGAGGCGTAATCTTAGACAAGAAATAGTATTTTATCTACAATTTTACGTTTTGTCATAGAGGGCGCCACGTGGATCATTCCTGATGATCAAATTGAGTCTAAACTTTTTCTGATGAAACTTTTTAGTAATTTTTATTAGAAAATATGACGTAAACATCATTTTTACGTAAAATTGGTACTCTTGTTTAAACATGATAATTTCAACCGTTTTCGATAAAAACGCAGTCGAACTGCTTAGAGTCTTAAAAAAGGATTTCAAATATTATTTCATTTATGAAAAGTATGCTTTGGACTGTCAGATAATTGTTAGTGGTAAATGTCATTTATTTGTTCAGAGTAAATTATTTTTGATGTGACAGTGTAGTGTAGTGTTGCATTTTTTAAAAGTAATCATTACTTTTTTGATTGAAATGCCTCGTCACAATCATTTCAGTTGCAACTTTGTTTATTAGTTTGGTATTTGATATCCCCTTCTGAGTTCCTGAAATCTTCAATTGCGTTTTTATCGAAAACGGTTGAAATTATCATGTTTAAACAAGAGTACCAATTTTACGTAAAAATGATGTTTACGTCATATTTTCTAATAAAAATTACTAAAAAGTTTCATCAGAAAAAGTTTAGACTCAATTTGATCATCAGGAATGATCCACGTGGCGCCCTCTATGACAAAACGTAAAATTGTAGATAAAATACTATTTCTTGTCTAAGATTACGCCTCTGTGCCAATTTTGATAGCAATTTATAAATATACAGGGAAACTATTAGCAAAAAACGAAAAACAAAAATTAACTTTAACACCCTGTATCTTTTTTCTCAGCAACATTTTATTAAGGCATATTTGGCCCAATAGCCATATTTTGGTCCAAATAACCTGTCCTTAGTCTATGTCCCTATAGTTATGACTCACCCTGTACAGAGCTACTTATACAGGGAGATTGATTAGTGGGGTAAAGCTCAATAGATCCGCTATAGTAATAGATAGCAATAAAAGTTAATAACAAAAATTTTAGCCAACTTTGAGCTTCACATTACAAAATTAGTTACAGGGTTACAGAATGTTACAGGGTGTTCGATAACACAGTGGCAGACCAAACTTATGTTTTTTTTTTAATAGAACACCCTATGTTTTATTTTAAATTCGAAATTCTGTTAAATTCTCCATCACAAAATATAAAGGTTTGTTATGTTATACAGGGTATTTACAAAGATATAATCAATTTTACATGAAAATTGTAACAAATTTAACTCCCCAATGGTTTATTAATGCCATATTTTTTTACGTATTGTCAAAATTTTCAAGAATTATTGATATTGCTAATTTTCTTTATATCAAATACAGGGTGAGTCAAAACGCAAGTACATTATTTTCTCAGTAATTTTAAGTGGAACACCCTGTATTTTATATTACTATTGAAAAGTACCATTAGCGTACTTTAATTTTTAGGTAACATTCCCTATGTTTAAATTTATTAATTTTCGAGATATTTTCATTTTTCAATGGACCAGTAGCGTGGCCGCACAAATCACCAGAATTTAATAAACTGGACTGTTTTTTTTGGGTTACGTTAATAATGAAGTTTATAAAATACCTCCAACAACAAGGGATGAGATGCAAAATAGAATACAAAGCGTATTTCGACGTGTTAATTTACAAATGCTTCGTAGAATAAGTAGCTCATTCAATGATCGTTTTGAGGCGTGCATAAATGTGTTTGGAGGTAATTTTGAACACCTTATGTAATTAAATATTAAAAATATTTTATAAAAAGTAGCTTCTTATTATTTCAAACATGTTTTTTTTTCAAACTGTATTACTAATAAATTATTTTTCGTTCGTTATTTGTCACATTGTTACATTTACAAACAAAAGTAGTGTTTAATTGTCTTCACAAAATGTTGTATTTTGTGTTTGTGTGTTTTTTTGTTAAACTTATTACATTTGTTACTAATTTTCTTTCTTAATTTTTTACATTTACATAAAAAGTAGTTTTTAATTGTTTTAAAAATATTGCATGTTTTGGTTGTGTTTTTTTTTTTTGTTAAATGTATTAGTAATAAATTATTTTTATTTCTTTATATGTTACATTATTACATTGATTACCGGATTGATAAACAGTAATCGTCAATTGTCAAGTCAGTCATGGCTTACTTTTACATAAACTTAGACACCTAAAATAATTTGCTCTGAAAAATGAAAATATCTCGAAAACTAATAAATTTGGACATAGGGAATGTTAGATTATAAACATTAAAGTACGGTAATGTTACTTTTCAATAATAATATAAAATACAGGATGTTCCATTTAACATTACTGAGAAACTAATGTACTTGCATTTTGACTCACCCTGTATTTGATATAAAGAAAATTAGCAATGTCACTAATTCTTTAAGATTTTGACAATAAATAAAAAAATATGGCATTGATAGACCATTGCTGTTGTGCTTATTATCAACAATATCGACCATTCTTGAAAATTTTGACAATACGTTAAAAAATATGGCATTAATAAACCATTGTTGTTTTGCTTATTTTTATTTATACAGGGAGTTGAACTTGTTACGATTTTCATAAAAAATTGGTTATAACTTTGTAAATACCCTGTATAACATAACAAACCTTTATATTTTTGTGATGAAGAAGTTAACAAGATTTCGAATATAAAATAAAATATAGGGTGTTCTATTTAAAAAACATAAGTTTGGTCTGCCACTGTGTTATCATACAGCTTGTAACATTCGAACTAATTTTGAAATGTGGAGCTCAAACTTTTATTGCTATCTATTACTATAGCGGATCTATTAAGCTTTACCCCACTAATCAATCACCCTGTATACTATAAATAATGACTAAAAATTCTGTTTTAAATTTTGATGAAGAATGAAAAATAATTTAAATTAATTTTCCACTGAACAAGTATGTAGTTCGATTGTATGCTTGGAGACCCCTGTCAAGGGTAAGATTTTTTTGATACCTTTCGTGTTCTTTAATGTTTTTAGGTTTTGATTTTTTTCCGTTATTTTTACATTTTTATTTTCTCATTTAATTAGGATCCGCCTTAATCTTAAATATCCCCCACTAAGGGAGTGCATATAGATTTTCACTTCGGAAAAAATCCAACAAGATAGAACTTTTTGTAATTTCATTAAGAAATGTTTAATAAACAACATATCAAAAATTTCTACTCGAAAAGTGGGTGCTTCATTTTTTATTAAACAAATGAACTACGAAGTTTGATGTTTTTTTAAATAACTCCGAAAATATAAATTTTAGAACAAAACTGACTTGACCATTAAAAAATTCAGAAAATTCTACAAAAAAAACCTTATATAAAGAATTTTCTAAAATTAAATCTGTGTCTTCTATAATTTTTTATTTATAACGCTAAAGTCACCCTTCTCACAAACATTGGCGTACTGTAAACTAGCGTACGGCGAAGTGCACGGTTGAGTTATTTTAATGTAATGCTTTAACTAATGGATCAAATGAAATTTTACAAATTGAACCTAAAAGAAGAATAATTAAGCTATCTTATGGTTATGATAAAGAGAAATAATATGTATGGGCATAAGTACGGTGGGGGCGGAAATTGAGCCTTACATGAATTTTGTTTAAAAAAGATTTAAAAATGTGTAACTAATACAATTTTCTTATAAAACCCTCAATTTTGCACAACTTACCTTTCAAGCATTGTACTAAATGATGTTTCATTAAAAAAAATCTCAAAAATTTAATTCAAATGATATGACGTCTTAAAAAATGTAATTTTTGAAATCTTCGTAGTTTTATAGAATTACTACCATTTTAAGACGGCATTACTCAAGTTTGAACAAATCTATTACAGTTTTATAAGTGTTTTTGGGATGTAGTCTTTAAAATGCGCTAAATTATTTTACTTTAGAAATGAAATAGGCTATTACTTTTTGAGAAAATTAAGAAAGATAAAAAAATGTAATACAAAAACCGAAAATTACCAGCAAAATAAATGTTTATACAAAGTGATAAAAACTTTTTTCTGTAAAACTTTTAATAATAAACTTAAACAATAATAAATGTTCAGCAAAATTTTTTTTAGCTCTTATACAGTACGTCTGCGTAACTTGGAACCTATTGATAACTTTTTTATTATCAGTTTTACGAAAAAAATTTATTCTTTATAAAATACTCTGCATCGTATATAATCTAAGATGAAATCATCAAATATCAAATTTAATGAATTTTATACGAGGTATGTCAAAAAATATGAATTTCACTCAAGAGTAAAGTATCGGTAAATTTCACAATATCGAAAATTGTTATTAAGAAAAGTTGTTTGGAATTAACAAATTTGTTTTAGTGTTCAATTCCATCCTTCTAATTAAAATATTGTGAATTATAAAGGCACTTAACTCTTAAGAAAAATTCATATTTTTTACATACCTCGTATAAAATTTAAAAAGTTTGATATCTGATGGTTGTATCTTAGATTTTAGACCAGGGAGAGCGTTTTATAAAGAATAACTTTTTTTCGTAAAAGTGATAATAAAATAGTTATCATAATTGTAATAAAATGATGATGAATATCCGTAATTTGAGAAAAAATTGAAAAATTTTTTCGATTAGAATAATGTAATTGTATATTTAAACATAGTTTTTAATTTCAAACAACTTTTCATTATAGCATCTTTTGATATTCTGAAATATAAATTCTCTTTAACGAAATTCATATTTTTGAAATAACTCGTATAAAATTGATAAAATTTGATATTTGATGGTTGAGTTTTAGATTTTTGACTATCTAGAGCATTTTATGAAGAATAACTTTTTTTTGTAAAATTGATAATAAAAATGTTTTCCATGTGGTTCCTAGCTACGCAGATATACTGTATAAGAGCTTCTGTATAATAATTTTTCAAATTGCAATGTCATATTCGGATTCAGTATAATCAAAAACAAAATAGAATCATACTTGATCAAAGTAAAATGATGAATTTAACGATATTTTTAAAATTATTAATACAAAACAATTGTTAATGTTTAAAAAATTTATAAACAATTAGCGGCCAAATCCGCGAGTAGAACGTTTTACTTTAACATGTATATAAACTAACAAAAAAGTTTTAGAAAAATATAAGCTTGTTTGAATTTTTCCGAAACAATGCATATTTTTGTTCTAATTGCACTCCCCTATATAAAAAGATTTCCATTCCCCTGGTATTTTACCTCACAAAACCTACAAAACCGATCCATCACTCGTGTTTATTTTTTGAACGACACTCATAATGTCACACAAAAGCGAAATATTTGTTTTGTCTACCAAAAAGTGTGTACATCGATTACACCAACTGAAAGGAATATTATATCAATTTCCAGATAACTTCTCTTCTTCTCTTTAATAAATCACGATCGGGTTGACATCCGTAAACTGCTTATAAATTCATTATTTAAGATTTATGTCTGCATGAAAGACAACATTGAGAAATAATTACGGTTCCAGATGGTAACACAGCATAAATTTAATCCAAATTTAGGCAATTAAAGATATATACATTTCACGTATTCAATAGAGTTTTCAGTTAGAGTTTTTTTTTATGAAAAATGGTTTTGGCAGACAGGCCCGGCCCCAGGGGTGGGCGAACTGGGCGGCTGCCCAGGGCGGCAGATTTAGGGGCGGCAAATTTTAGAGGACTGCCAATTTTTGGAATTGAAAAAATTATAAATTAATATGTTTTTGATATTATAAAAAATCAATATTAAGAACAAGAGCGGCAAAAATGCAACGGTAAAAACGAGAATTAGATAAGTGAAACAATCACAACTGCAAGGTTTATTCGACGGGAAATCGACAAAACCGCCTTCTTCTTCATCGCATAAGAATAGTGGGATCAGCATCACTACTTGAGAAAACGCATTCAAAACGAAATTATTCAGCTCCTCCATGACCAAATCAAAAATAAAATTTAAACTTTTTGAAATCAGCAAAGTATTATAGCATAATTTTAGATTGTAGGTAGGTACACCTGATATTTTTGGGCGGAACAAATGACTATTTTTGCACGTTTTGTCGAACCTAAGTTCCTGTTCACAAAGTGTTAAAATTGCAGAACAATTTTTTGGATTTGTGCCTATACTGGAAATTACTAGCTTGGGACTTACAGGAGTTATTTTGCAAAAACTGAATGAATTGGGAATACCTTTGGAAGATATGAGAGGATAAGTGTATGATAATGGAGCAAACATGAAAGAGAAGAATTTGGGAGTTCAAAACAGAATTTTGAAACTATATCCTAGAGCATTTTTTGTCCCAAGATCTAGCTACTCACTCAACTTAGTCGTGAACAATGCTGCTAAAGCCTCACAGTTTGCAGTTTCTTCCTTTTCCTTAGCGACAAAAATGTACAACTTTTTCTGAGATCTACTCATCGTTGGCTATACTGAAAAATCATATTTCTACCCTAACATTGAAACGTTTGTCCGAAACTAGATGGGAAAGTAGAATTAATGCAATTACTCTGAAAATTTCATGAAAATATTGCAAAATATACGTGTTTTTAAGCATGTAGCGTTCAAATAAAGTGGAAAAAGGCCTATTATATAATTTAGCACAAAGTACACATCAATAAAAATACAATTGTGGTTTACGGAGCACACTAGTCCGCTCCCATGGTCAAAAAACGCTTTTAATCATATACTAGTTCGCTCCCATGGTTAAGCGGATTAAATATTTGTCTACTAAGATCTAGGAGAATTAATATCGGCAAAAGTAGGTACTGTAATTTTTGTATTTTATTCAGAAATTATATAAAATATTATTTTTTAAATTATTTATATTCAAGACAGTTGAATTAGATTATTTAGTACAATATTCACTTTATTTTAGTCCTTATTTTGAAAAATGTTTATTTATTTATTTATTTTATTTATTTATTGAAATATACATCCACCAGGTATAAACCCATAAAGGTGTACATAAGAAAACTACATACATTGACTGAACACTTGATGACAAAATATAAAATAAAATAAAGAATAACCAAAAATGTTTCTGTTGTGAATACACATACACAATAATAAACAAAGACCTTAATAAAGAAAAATAACATGGCATCAATTCGATAAGCTATTGCGTATTTCGCGTTTAAAGATGTTAAAACTAAGAAAAAAAATGTCCACAGATCTTAAGTTATTGACACTTCTGCACATACTTTTTATCGGACAATAGAAATTATGTTGCGAATTAGGCACCGAAATATGAAAAGTTACACCTGAACGTGACACAGCTCGTGGTACATTAAAGTCTACAAGACTAAGCAAAACATCGCTATTAATTAGGCAATTGACAATTTTGAAGATGAATATTAGGCCGTTTATTTCACGCTGCTTACGCAGTGAATGGAATCCAAACTCAGAAAGGAGTAAATTATAGCTATAGCCTCTAACCGGATATCTGTTATATTTTTTGAGGTAACAATATCTTAAGAATCTTTTTTGAACAGATTCAAGATTAGAGACAAGTTCTGCATGATTAGGATTCCATACCACGCTGCAGTAATTAAGTTTACTACTAACTAGTCCAAAATATAAACTACGCAAAGCTTCCACAGACGTTACATCTCTGCAGCTTCTAATAATATATCCTAAAGATTTGGTTGCTTTAAAGACCACGGTATTAATATGAGTTGAGAATGTTAATTTACTGTCAAATATAACACCAAGATCTTTAAACTCTGAGGTAGAAGACAGTAAAATGTTGTTGACCTTATAATCGAAATGTATGTTATTGATCTTTCGGGTATAGGACATTACTTTACATTTCTTTATATTTAAGGATAGTTGATTATCGAAACACCATTCATTAATGGCAGAGATATCCTGTTGAAGTTTAACGCAGTCGGAAATATGGTTAATTTTGCGAAATATTTTCATATCGTCCGCGTACAACAGTGTTTCAGAGTCTACGATGGAGCAGATATCATTAACAAAAAGGAGAAATAATAAGGGACCCAGATTTGACCCCTGAGGTACTCCAGACGTGGCAACAAAACGAAAAGATCGAAAGCCTTGATATTCTACGAACAAACTCCTATCAGTTAAATATGATTTCAGTAATATTTGAAAGTTATTGGAAATTCCAAACTGATCTAATTTTGTTAGCAATTTATTGTGTGAGACTCGGTCAAATGCTTTACTGAAATCAGTGTATATGACGTCCACCTGTTGTCTTGAATCTAAAGCTGACGAAACATATTCTGTAAATATACAAAAATTTGTTGCCGTACTCCGAGCTTTCACAAAACCATGTTGACTGCTGGTAATCAAACAACGCACATGAGCATACAAGTAATCTGTCAAGATAATTTCGAACAATTTAGAGAATGCTGATATAAGAGCGACAGGTCGATAGTTAGATATATCAGAGTGTGAACCTGATTTAAAAATAGGACAAACTCTTGTATTTTTCCACGCAGCTGGAAATGTTGTTGTCTTAAGAATGAGGTTAAAAATTACAACAAGTGGTTCTATGAATGACTCGACGTGACATTTAAGTATCGAAACAGGAAAATTATCAGGACAGCAGGAAAATTTATTTTTTAATTTCTTTGCACCTTCTATAATATCGTTACTGGTAATTTTACCGATATTAAAGTAAGAACTTGGATTATAATTAAAATAAGATGTAACAGAAGGAGAGCTATTACTATCAGAAATATAAACACTCTTAAAGAAGTTTGCAAATGCGTTTACTATATCTTGACTCGTGGTAAACTTATCACTACCGTATTTCATCAGACCAGGTATCCGTGATTTATTATTTTTGGCATTAACAAAGTTCCAAAATTGTCTCGCATCTGACTTAAAAGAATTTTGGGATCTTTCAATAAATTTTTTATATTCTAGTTGTATTTCTAATTTAATAGTTCTCCTGAGATCTTTAGCTCGTTGGAGGTAAAAACAATATTTACTTCGTCTATACATTCTCAGATAATGATGTTTACGTTTAACTTTGGCGATTATTTCAGATGTAAACCATGCTGGATATTTTTGAGATCTAGTTGAACTAAGTGGAACACATTTATCTATAATTTCTTGGAGAGGCAAACTAAACGAATCTACAGCAGAATCTACATCTGAAAAATGTTTTAAATGACTCCAGTCCATTTCGGTTAAAAGTTTATTAAATTTATTTACGTTAGGGTAGCAGCACCATTTTTGGCCATCTTAAGGAATTTCTTGGCCTTAATAAATCATTAAAAATCAAAAATTAGAGCTGCGGACTTGTAATTGAGCAAACGTATGACGTTAACTTTGTTTGATTTAATAGCCACTTACGTTTGAAGTTAAATTATAAGGACATTTTGTTAGGTATTTTTAATTCAGAAAGCATATAAAAACTAACTTTGTACCATTTGTGACCACTTTGCTCCTAATGTGGTTTATTCAGAAACCATTTGTGGCCATTTGTTTAATTCTACATAGATAAGGATGATAGTTTCTAGTATTTTTAGTTACCTAACACATTTTTTTACTAAAGGTAGAAAAATTATATTTAATTACTAGAAATGTTAATAAAATTATATGAAAAGGATAGTAGTTTTAATAAAAAAAATTGTTATTACAACAGTTTTAATCAACACGAATTACTAAAATTTATAATATTTATTGATCTCTTCAACAAAAAAGTAACCCCTTGAATTTTTTTTTAAAGGTGGTTGAATTTCTTCCATTACCTCATCCTTTTCATACCAAATTTCATCCTTTTTTTGTGGCCACTTCCAATCATTCCCATATTTTTCCATTGTGCTGATTAAAACCTTGCCATTTTTTTCGTCAGTAATTATTCCTGGGAAAAACTTACTTTCGTACTGTACAATTACGTATGTAGATACTTTGTCCGCAGTACATATGTCAAGAGGGTTCTCTTCAACTACATTCTGTATATTTTTGGCCTCCTCACAGACAGGTTCCTCCCCTGATTCTTGTGCGAGATTGGTCTTTTCTAACCCGTTTCCAATTACTTGTTTTACATCTTCAGGGGCCTTTACATTACTCACGGAAACTGTTTTGTTTATTAGTTCGGTTTTTTTAGTCTCTTTAGATTTTATCTTAATTCCATTTTTCCCAGAAGTTTTTTTTAGATTCTCTTCTTTACAGGCTCTTTTCGCCTCTTTGTCTTGCTTCTTTTTTTCTTTTTTTTTCCATTTCAAGTTCTTTTTCTTTTTCTTTAGCCACCGCAAGTTCCAACCATGTATTACATGTTAGCACAGAAGGTAAGATTTCACGCTTTCTGGTTTTCTTGGAAATGTTTTCGTCACTGGGATAAATTAGAATGTTACTTAATAGGTCTACAGGCCTTCTTTTCGGAGTATAGACAATGGTAGTACCAACAGATGAAGTCATTAAGTCAACATTTGAAGGTATAGGCGAGTCCGTCAATTTATTAATAACACTGCTATTTTCCAATAGATCCATCGATTCATTGTCCATAACCACATCAGAATTTTTTGCTAACTCTTTATCTATTAACATTTCTGTAGCATTGTCTATGAAACTGCTTTCTTTAAAGGAAGGATTATTATACTCTGGAAAGTCAAATTCTACAATATTAGAGACTGTTGGAGTTGATGTTAGTACATTATTATCTTCCACTTCAATTACAATGGAATTGTCTACCATATAATGGTTAGGAATTTCCTCAGCCGACAATTTGCTGACACTCTCAATAGGGTCATGTAATAAATCTTCTTCGTTTTTAAACTGTACCCATATATTGTACAATGATTCATCAAAAGCATCGTATTTGGACTGTTTGAATTGTTTTAAAACGTCGGGATGAATTTTAGACTCCAAATATTTTAAATGTGTCAGACAAGTTTTCGTTTTGCTAGAGACTACTATGGGTTCTTTCTTTAATGTGATTTTAGAATAATCTACGTTATTAGCAGAAAACGGAAAAAGTCCACATGTTTTAAACCCATTTTGTACAGATTTAGTAAAATCAGTTTCATCCATAATTTTTTGAAGGAGTTGTGGAATGTCATGTTTTTTGACATCTCTGCCGTTGTGAAATCTGTACATTTTTACTTCAGTTTTCCACTTACTTTTTAACGGAAAAAAGAAACTGACATCCAACGGCTGAAGGATGTGTGTCGTATTTGGATGTAAACACACAACTATAATTTTATTCTCAATGCACAATCGACATAAAGGCAAACTTAAATACGAGGAATGTCCGTCCAAAAAAACTATAATCGGCAACGCAATATTACTTTCGTGAATAAAAGGAATAAACACATTTGAAAAGTATTCGTAAAAACACTTTGATGTCATCCATCCTTTGGGTGATTTTCCAACTCCCCAGTCTCTTGGAATATTTTTGCAGATCTCCTCAGGAAGCCGATCATATTTAAAAAGTGTAAGGGGTGGTGCCATTTTCCCTAAAGCATTTGCTGTTATTAAAGTGGTTATATTTTCTTTGTCCGAGGAGGATGAAGTATTGTAAACTGGAAGACCTTTCTCCGCTAAAATTAAACCGCCTTTTGGACATAAATAGAAAGACGTCTCATCCATATTCCAGATTCTTGCCGGATCATCCAAAACATGCTTATCATCTCCAAGTAAATCCAAAGTTTCTTTGAACCAGTTTCGGATTTTTTCTTCAGTAATTAATGATCTGGCTCTATTTATGTATTCAGACTGCTTTAATGAGAGTTCTGGAAATCTACGCATAAATAGATGAAACCACTTCCTCCCAGGAGTATTTGCTTTAAAAGGGGTTTTTAGTTGACTGTCTTCTACCAATTTTTTTATTGAAAAATAAAGGCCTTCTCGACAAATAGGAAAACCCATTTTAGCTGTAGTTTTGATCCAATGTACCAGCCGATCTTCTATGATCTTCCCTAAAACTGGACTTCTTCCGACTTTGCCTGATGTTTCTGGAGCTCTTCCACTTAACTTATTGCGTATTGTGGAACGGGGTACTTCATACAAATTACATGCTGTACTTACTTTCATTCCACCTCGAATAGCTTCCAATGCATTCTTTACTTGCTGAGGTTCGTATTGAAAAAATGTTCGTTTTGGTCGTTGTCGTACATTATTATTTTTTTTCTTGATTTCAATTTTCTTTTTACTCCGTGCCATTATCTGTAATAATAACAAACATTTATAAATAAATTATTTGTTATATTTTTATGTACATGATGTTTTACCGGTAACGGTATGGTTTCTTATTTGTTTTAAATAAATGTCAATGTATAGTAAATGCATACTCCAGGGTTCTCCATAAAAAAATTATATTTTTTGTTTTACAACCCCATTTTGGGATACCTTGATTATTACAAAATATTTTTAAATCATTTTGTTAACGAACGGTCCGTTGCGAGTAAAACACCCTGTAGAGTATAACTGGCTACTATGGGAACACGCGTGTTTTTAAAGTAGTCAGTAAATTATATCATATGACCAAAATTGGATTTAACTGTTCCATTAGTAGCCACTATTAAACAGTTACTGTGGCCACAAATAGGTCAGAAGTGTTCTAATAGTAGCCAGCAAATGGCCATTAATGGTGTGAATAAAAAATAAGTGTTCCATTTGTGGCCACCCAATTTAATAATGTATCGAGATAAAATAAGGAGTTTAAAAACAGATGAAATCGTAAAGAAATCATACCCAAAACTTAAAATCATACGTTGATCACAAAATTTTAATATTTGGCTTAAATACAGCTTAAATAAACTTACCTGTTTTCTTACGTATATCGTTAACAGAAGGTCTAATACACAGTGTCACCTACTTCAAGAATAAGTAGAAACTAACCTGTAAATCAGAATAAGTCGCAAATTGTAGAGCCGTCGTGTTAGAACGAATATAGTCGAAATTCTTCCGATTTCCGTAAAGGCGGTAAACTCGGACCTTATTATATTAGATTATTGGTTTAGGTGGCCACTAACGGTGAAGTGGCCAAAAATGGTGCTGCTACCCTATATTTTCTAAAATTAAGACGTTTCTGATTCGGAACAAAATATTCATCTTCTTTGACTTCATACGGAAAATAACAAGTTAAAGCAGGATGATGATAATCAATAGGAACTAAGGCATTGACTTCAGGTGTAACTTCGCAACTAAAAACTGACGGTGTTACAATCAAATCTAATATCTTTCCATGTATATTTTTTATTTTGTTACATTGTACAGAATCTGTATAGTTTAATAGTTGAACAAATCTATTAATTAAAGGAGTTATTTGACTATTATTAACATAATATGCCGCAAGATCTGTTAAATTAAAATCTCCAATCAAAACGACCTCATGAGTTTCATGGAAAGTTTCAATATAGTCAAAAAAATCAGAATACTCACTAAATGTCACGTTAGGTGGGATATAAACTGTTATAAAGAAGATTGGTTTGATATTGGTTTTGAAAACTTTAACACATAAAACATCAATTTTTTCTATAGGAAACACTACACTATGTTGTTCTGAATGACACACGTTATTATTTACAGCAAAAATCACTCCTCCTCCAAACTTGCCAAAACTTCGATCTTTACGATAAACTGTGTAGGTGTCTTCAGGAAATAGTTCACTACTGCGTACTCCATCCCGAAGCCAAGATTCTGTGATTGCAATAATGTGATATTGTGATATTAGGACATTTTGAAAAAATATAGTTGTTTTCGAATTTAGACCGCGACAGTTTTGATAGTATACAAAAAGGCTGTCATTATTTTTCGGTGATCCAGTGGATGATACTACAGGTTTTTTGAGACAATAAATGGTAGATTATTTTTGTATTTTATAATCAAATTTTTTTCACCTGCTGCCAAACGATCGCTAAGTTCCTTTTTGATTTTTGAAGTATACTCACGTTGCATAACAGTTTGATCTGACCTCATATATATATTCTTATAACAGTCTAATGATTTGAGTTTGGGATTTAGCTTTAAAAAATTAGTCACTTGATTACTATTCGGAAACGTAACTTTAATTGGACGAAATTTATTTGAGTTGGCTGACGGTTGTAGACCTAAACGGGAAACATGTAAACCATTTAATTGCGGATTTCGATTCATTGATATAGCTGTAAACATATTTTCAATATAAGCTTGCAAATGAATTTCAGTTTCAGGAACACCAAATATTAAAATATTACTTTCTTTTCTTTTAATTTGGTTCAACTCTGTCGTTATTTTTATCATATCGAAGGAATCCCCTTTTTTGTTTAAGTCAATTAGGCTTGCCTTAATTGTCTGTATTTCGTTAATGTTAGTGATTGATTCAGAAATTTTATTAGAAAATTTGATTTCTAATGGCTGGAGCGAATTTACCTCTGAGCCTTTTCTGTAGGGGATTAAAATGTGACCGCCGGAGCGAACTAGTATATGCCCGTGGTTTAAGGTGGCGCTCGCTGAAGGAAGGTGGTGAGTCATGGGTGTACCAAGAGAGGAGGGGGCGGCGGTCACCGATCTTGTCCAGGGCGGCAAAATCCCTAGGGCCGGGCCTGTTGGCAGAGCCAATTATAGTCAGTAGTTAGAGTTAATTTGAAATAATTTTTAACTGTCCTTAATTAGCACAGTCCCAGTAAATATATCTTTAATATTCTGACAAATTATTTTTACATTCTTCTTCTTTTTTGTGTAGACACGACCCTGTTTTGTTTTCAATGTGCCTCTTGTAAGTCGTCCTTCCATTGTTTTCGTGGTCTACCCACTGATCGTCTTCCTATTGGAGAATCGTCTCTCGCCGTCTATAGTAGGTTATCTGTTTGTTGTTATTCTGATATGATCTTTCCATTCTACTCTCTTTCATTTCTTACTTCTTCTTCTTCTTCTTCTTCGTCTAGCCATTCACGTCCACATCTGAACATAAGCCTCTTCAAGTCTTCCTTTCCATTGTTTTTTGTTGTACGCTACTTGTAGCCAATTTTTCCCGGCAGTTCGTTTCAGATCATCTGTCCATCTCAAAGGAGATCTGCCTCTGGGTCTTTTATGTTGGTATGGTCTCCAGGTTAGAATTGTTCTATGCCATTTGTTTAGATCGCTCCTAGCTACATGTCCAGCGTATTCCCATTTCAATTTTAATGATTTTTGTACCACATCGGTGACTTTGGTTTTCTGTCTAATCCATGTGTTTGTTTTCCTTTCCTTAAGTGATATACCAAACATTGCTCTTTCCATCGCGTATTGAGTGACTCTCAGTATGTTCATATTCTTTTTTGTGATTGTCCATGTTTGTGCCCCATACGTAAATATCGGAATAATGCATGCATCAAAAACTTTAGATCTAAGATGTAGTTGAATTTGCTGATTTCTGAGTATATAGTTCAGTTTGCCGAACGCTGGACATGCTACCTTTCTTTTTCTTTTTATTGAAGTTATACTTCTTTAGGCGCGATTGAGAGTAAAATTTCATAATTCTGCGCGCATGCGCACACAGACAGTTTGGTATAAACGTTATACGGGATCTGATTGGGTGTTAAAATCATCTGTCAATAATAATTATTCAATATGGAGATTTTGGATAAACAAATTAATGTTGTGTATATTAGTTTTTATTGTTGTGATGGCAGAGAAAAATGCAAGTTTATAATATTGTAGTGACTTTTTAAATAGTTTTTAAAAGCGACAGGTACGTAATAATTATTGCAAATGTTTCATTATCCAAATAAAAAATTTCATAGGTAAGACCTACCTATTTGGAAAATTTAAAAAGAACCTACTAAAATAGAATATAATGCTTTGATTTACATAATTTGATTACCATCAAAATTTCTATCAATATTCACCTAATATATTGTTTTCTTACTCTGTTTTTTTGTATTATAATATTTCTTTCAATTCTAAATAATTTCAATTCAAAATCAAAATAATTTGGTTAAATTCAGAACCGTCAAAAGTTTAATCCGTTTAGTTAGCCGATCTTCGCACATGATGACACATGGTCTCCGTGGGTTAAAGTTTAAGGTGAATGAATTTCAATACTAACTGCACTGATAAGCGGGTTCGAACCCCAATGGAAACTTTTATTTTTTTTTATACATTTTATGATTGTAAGTTTATTATATAATTTTTTTTTTCAGAAAATACGTATTTAGTTAAAAAATGTTCCTACATTGTTCAGAAATTATTTGTGGCCTTTTTCAATGTGTTTGTTTGTGCGTGTTTTATTCTTTTATTATTTTAATCCTTGGCAATGTTTTAATAAAAAATTTTGAGAATTAGTAAGTATTAAAATTAGTTTAATATTTAAATAAAATATAAATATACTGTTTAAAGTATATTAATTTCGTTGAAATCATATAATAGAAGTATAACTTCTTACGTGCGTACAAAGTACACACACATTCTTTTTTTCTTCCGTTTGAATTTCCCTATTTAGTATTATTTTTTGTTTTAAATATATATGTTCTTCAACTTTTTCTATAACTTTGTCGTTTATTATTGTCACGGTTTCTTCGGAGTGCATGATTTTTGTTTTGTTTAAATTCATTTTCAGTCCTATTTTAGAAGATTAGTTCTGAAGTGTAGTTCTGAAAGCATGGTTTGCAATTCTTGTAGGTGAGTAGCTATTAGGATTATGGCATCCGCAAATCGTAGATTACTGAGGTAGCGGCCATTGATGTTTATTCCCTTATATTTCCAATATAGATTTTTAAACACGTCCTCCAAAACTAAGGTGAACAGTTTGGGTGAGAGAGTGTCTCCCTGTTTGACTCTCCTGTTTAATGGTACAAGGTTCGTGTATTCATTTTCATTTAGGTAGTATGTAGCTGTATCTTGGTTCATAGTTTCTTTTATTAAGTTAATATATCTGCTCTATATTCTACAATTTTGCATTGCGTTTGTTACGACCGTGTGTTCTATAGTGTCGAAAGCTTTTTGGTAGTCTACAAATGCTATAAAACTGGAAACTTGTATTCGTTACATTTTTCTATTAGTATTTTTGTGGTTAACAGGTGATCGGAAGTTGAATAGCCTTTTCTAAAACCTGCCTGTTCATATGGTTGGTATTCATCTAATTTCCTTGTTAGTCGGGTAGTTATGACTTTGGTGAGTATTTTAAACAGGTGTGAAGTAGACTGATGGGCCTGTAGTTTTCAAACTTTCTATTATCACCTTCCTTGTGTAATAAGATTACTTTAGAGTTATTCCAGCTCTTAGGGACCTTGCCCTGGTGTAAACAACTGTCTATAAGCTTAGTTACAATTGCAATGAGTTCCTTACCTCCTTCTAATATCATATCTGTGGTAATCCTATCTTCTCCTGTAGCTTTATTTTTCTTGATATTTTCCAATGCTGTGGTTACCTCTGAAATTGTTACTTTTGGCATTATTTCCGATCCAAAATTTTTTAGTAATTTCCGTGCTGGTCTCATTTCATCGCCTTGATGATGTGTTCTGTAGAGTTCCGTGTAAAATTCTTCTATTCCTTTCTTATTATTATAATGTTAGCAGCCCCTTACAACGCATCAACTTGAGGATTATAAGGTGCCTAGAGAGCATTGGGGCTTGAATGATTGGTCATTGATCTAATCTAGACCAATCCTCCTTATTTTAATGAATAGGTATGCCCAAATGTTCCTACGGGTATGCAAGACCCATTGAGGTCGGGATATTATTGTACGTGTGTGTGTGTGTGAGAGCTAAAAAACCTTCATTGAGTTCAGCGCGCATTGTCAACGCAAATATTTGAACTGGTTATTTGATTTTTATTAGTAACTTGTCAAATCAAAAACCTGTTCACTTAAATAAAATAATATTTTT
The DNA here is from genome assembly GCF_917563875.1 of Diabrotica virgifera virgifera. NCBI lineage: Eukaryota > Metazoa > Arthropoda > Insecta > Coleoptera > Chrysomelidae > Diabrotica > Diabrotica virgifera. The sequence continues at coordinate 214,895,469 of NC_065451.1, read as the reverse complement.
GACTTATCGACAGAAAAACTAGTCAACTTTCGGAGTTTATAGATGCAATAATGCTGTAAAAAGCAGATCTTTTGGAGATAATTTGCTCAAACATTCCTTCCTCATTTAATTCAAGCTCATATATACGTAAGTCCTACTTGGCAACAATGCCCAGCGCTTCCCATTCTCATCAGATTTTTGTTCTTGTTGTATTCCGTTGTCGTCATTTCCGATCCAACATTTTTTATTAATTTTTTTTCCATTATTTACTGAGTCATTGATATTCCTCATTTTAAGTCTCCATTGTACATCTGTACTTCTAATTCTGTTCCATCGTGTCTTACCATCAATTTTTCTAAAGGTTTTCATCTTTGCTGTCATGGTTAAATGCACGAATAGTCCTAATTTATTATAGGCCAATCAAGTTAGGTTTTTACTAGACATAACGGAAAAGACGAGGTTTAGCAGTTGAAATGTGTAGTATGAGATATTACAAAAAGACTACCATCTTGGGATTCATAAATTTTTTAGTGGAACATTTTTTAAATAAACAATCAAAACGTGAAACTTAGTTTTTTGCTCATAACTTAGAAACTTGTTTATTTAGAAGTTTGACGTCCACAGATAACTTTTTCAGAAAAAAAAATATACATCGAATGAGATACGCTAAATGAAAATCGGTTAATAAACAAAAAAGTTATTGCAAAACGGAAGACAAAATCACTGTTTTTGAATATTATTAACAACAATTTTATTGTTTACTAGAATATGTTTTAATATAACTAAAATTGAGGGAATTATGGTGTTTGAATGGTGTGTAAAAAATGGTCCAGATCTGTTAAATAGTTTTCGCAAAATTAAATTTGTTTTTAAATTTTTTTGAAAAACGAGCTAATTTCTGAGGCTTGTCCAGTTAATATGGCTGAATGTATCTCAATAATCCGGGGCTCATTTCCTTCTTTAAGATGTATACTAACAGCCTATGAAAAAAAAGTAAAAAAATTACATATACGTACACAAAATTATTTGTTAATAAATAGCAGTTTTTTAGCTTATAAACAATTACAATAATTTCGTAGAAATTAGATCAAATTAAATGGCAATAAAAATACGGAAAGCTGGTTAAAATACACAACTTCTAAAAAAAATTTTAGGTCGTACGACCCTTGGGGTCTGAGACAGCCCCTTTTTTTTAAAAAATCACTGTTACGTTAATTAACAACACTAAGATCTGAAATTAACCAATATTTTACAAGAAAAGTCAAAGTTTTTAACAAAGTTTTTAGCAAGAAAAAATGTTAAAAATTGTTTAAACAGCAGTGTTATAAACAAAAAGTATTTTGCGTTCCGAGTAAAGTAAAAAATAGCGGGCGTAGTCGACTGACTGAATAGTGGGCGCCGTTGGCGACCGGCAGCAACTCCTAAAATTACATTATATCGACCACAAAAATCAACTTTAAAGTGAATAACAAATTTTCGTCATTCCTATGTTTTCGAGGTCTCCGAATCCGAATATGGAGTTTATTTTTTTCTAGAATTAGTGTAACATGTTCAAAAATAAAATTGTATGCAAAAATGCGATAAATCAATTTTGATGATTTTTCAATTTTAACTCACTGTATTTTTGGTCGCTGTAAATATTTCCCTTTGAAAATTTTACTGTGTTATCTTTGAAGCATTTAGATAACAACGAGATTTGTCCAAAATGATTAAACACATTAAAAGAGAAATTGTTAGTTTTTAAACATTTTGTCGTCAGATTTCGTTAGTTTCATGTTTACTTAAAAAAGTTGAGTGACAAACTTTTTAGTTTATAATTTTAACTAACACAGAAATAAAATATAATTCATGAAGAAATTTTTCAAAAAAATTTAATTTAAAATATGTAATAGGAAAAATGTTATGTGATTTTATAGACGAGCGGCACACTGGCACACCCCAAAAAAGCTTATTTCTCGAGATACTGATACTAATTTTGGTAATACTTTATATTTTTGATGGTGCTGAAAACGAAAATTAGGGTTGTATTGAATTTTACGTGGGGGAACATTATCAAAATCGCAACTTTACCCTAAAAATAAAAATCACGTTTTTAGCGTTTAACTTGCTAAAACTCAGTTCCATTGTAATATTTTTTTTCTGAAATTTTTATAGTACATATTTCTCATCATTCTGAAGACAATGGGACCTGCTTCAATATTTCTGTCTTGCTATAAAAAAAGTTATAAATTGTTTGAAGTAAAAGGTGCAGATTCTTGAATTGAAAAGTTTAATCGCAAAAGTTGAGTGACAAAATTTGAAATTTAGCTGTTTAATTAATTTTATGTTAAAATCTAGAGTACAGAGAACAAAATGTTTTATAGAAAAAAAGTGGTGTAACTTTTAATTTTAAGGAAAACCTGATTTCATTTTTTTTATTTTTAGGGTAAAATTTCGATTTTGACAATGTTTCCCCATCTAAAATTCAAAGTTAAACTCATTTGACAGCACCATCAAAAACATAAAGTAAGACCAAAATTAGCCATTCACCATTGTGTGGTTGATATCTCGAGAAATGAGCGTTTTTTTTTTGGCAGTACCACTCGTCTATAAGGTCGCGTAACTTTTTTTCTGTTGCATATTTTGACTTGAAATTTTCCAGAAAATTTCTTCAGGACCTATGTTTTAATGCTGCGTTGATTAAAATTATAAACAATTATAAACTAAACAGTTTGTCACCCAACTTTTATAAATTAACAGAAAACTAATGAAAATATTGTTTAAACAATTTTCCGGCCGCGGTAGCTCTTGGTACCCTCTGGATTTGTTATAAGGGACTTTTTTTAGTAAGTTTGTGCAAAAAATACGAATCGGAAAAATTTACCTAACGGGGTCGACGATATAGCCTGGACTACACACGGATTCAAAATAGAGAAGAAAAAATGGCCTATACCTACCAATCGGTTTCTACTGTACCAAGTTTACTATTTTTTTTTTATCCATGGTACCACATTAAAGTAATAATGTTTATCTTATTTTCATTGCAAAATTATCCAAAACAAAGCAGCTAATGGGATGTATAAACCTTTTTTAAAGTGGCCTTTTTATTGTCATTTTTTATATTTATTTATTTAAAATATAATTTTACTAAATAAATGTGTAACATAATAATATTCATAAAATGCAAGTTTCTATCAAAATATATAAATATAATATTAAGCTTCAAATCCGGTATACTGTCAATGTTAAAAATGGGCTGCAACGGTCTAGCGCTAGCGAATGGTAGTCCGCGAATTTATTCTCATTCGGCTACGCCCATTATTTTTTTTTTACTTTAGTCGCAACGCAAAATACTTTTGGTCTATAACACTACCGTTTAAACAATTTTTAACATTTTTTCTTGCTAAAAACTTTGTTAAAAACTTTGACTTTTCTTATAAAATATTGGTTAATTTCAGATTTTAGTGTTGTTAATTAACGTAACAACAGTGATTTTTTCAAAAAAAAAGGAGCTCTCTCAGACCCCAAGGGTCGTAGGACCTAATTTTTTTCTTTTTCGAATTTGTGTATTTTAACCAGCTTTGCGTTTTTTTATTGTCATTTAATTTGATCTAATTTCTACGAAATTATTGTAATTGTTTATAAGCTTAAAAACTGTTATTTATTAACAAATAATTTTGTGTACGTATATGTAATTTTTTTTACTTTTTTTTCATAGACTGTTAGTATACATCTTAACGAAGGAAATGAGCCTCGGATTATTAAGATACATTTAGCCATATTAACTGGACCAGCCTCAGAAATTAGCTCGTTTTTCAAAAAATTTTATAAACAAATTCAATTTTGCGAAAACTATTTAACAGATCTGGACCATTTTTTGCACTCCATTCAAACACCATAATGCCCTTAAGTTTAGGTATATTTAAACATATTCTAATAAACAATAAAATTGTTATTAACAATATTCAAAAACAATGATTTTGTCGTCTGTTTTGCAATAACATGTCTTTCCACCAAGACCTAATCATGACTACTTCACGAGAAATTCTACGTTTGACGTCTATATGCCGACCCCGTCCTCTGAGTTAGTAAAGAAATCTATATTATATTCCGCAAAAAAACTTTACAACCATCTCTCTCTACAACTTAAATCTGCAGCATCTTTCCCCAAATTCCGTAAACTGACAAAAGCCTACCTATCTGAAAGACCATATTATTCAGTAGAAGATTTTCTTAATCAATAACTAAGAAATTACAGTACCCTTTGCACAAGTAGTATTTTTATTATCATTTTTTTTGTCTATATTTGGGTGTCATATGCAGCAGCTTAACTTTTAAACTTATTAATTACTAGGTAGACTATGCATTTGCAATTTACTTAAATTTTGCAATTGACTACTTCTGTTTAACTTCATTATTATTGTTATTATTGTAAATATATTGACGATTTATGTAATTTTAGTAAATTGGATTGTTATTGTTTTGTTGTCTTGACTTTTTATAAGCTTTGTCGATAAAATTGTACAATTTTTCATGACAATAAAGCATATTTCTATTCTATTCTATTCTAACTTTTTTGATTATTAACCGATCTTCATTTAGCGTATTTCATTCGATGTATCTTTTTGTTCTAAAAAAGTTACCTTTGGACGTCAAATCTCTAAATAAACAAGTTTTTAAGTTATGAGCACAAAACTAAGTTTGACGTTTTGATTGTTTATTTAAAAATTGTTCCACTAAAAAATTGATGAATCCCAAGATGGTAGCCCTTTTGTAATATCTCATACTACACATTTCAACTGTCAAACCTCGTCTTTTCAATTATGTCGAAAAACGGCTTATTTTTTACTAACTTGATTGATATATTAGTGTATGTACAGCTGGTTCCAAAAAAAACTGATACGACTCTTAAAGCTTATTTTGTAGAAAATTGAGCAGTGTACTTTCTTCTTCTTCTTCTTTTTGTTTTTGGTCTCGCTGCAAGGCAATTACCAGCACGATTTATAGGCGATCTTGATGTAGTCTGGCTCTAAGCCATTTTAAAATCGCTGACTATGTTCTTGTAAAAAGCTTTTGATGAGGTGTAATATAATGAATATGAATTTAATTATATTTAATTTATTATATTTTGAAGGGTAAATACTTATTATTTACATACTGTCACTGCCAACTCTTAAAATTTGTCAGATAACTTCAACCTCAAAAAATGGCTGTTTGTTTGTTTATTTTATTATTTGTCTGTCATAATAAATATGACATAATAAATAATGTCAGACCTAACATACACTGCTCAAAATGATCAAATCTTACTAAGAGTCGTATCAGTTTTTTTAGGAATCAGATGTACATTTCTCGAAATACGTCGGAGCTGATTCTTGCATCACCGAAAAGTAACGGGTTTTGTCGCTATAAAACGATCACATCTTAGCAATAAGACGTTACGTGACGACACATCTTTCTAATACATGATGACGGACATATTATGTCAAACTAAGCGTGGTAGACTCGTGCCTTGGCAGTCGTGATGTCGATAGACGCGCGCCACATTGATTTGCGGAATAGCAATGAGCTTCAATGCTGAATGTCCACCTGCCAATTAACATATTTCAACAAAAGGGTTTTCTTTGTGCAGAAGATAATTTATGAACTGTTTAGTTCCTTTTAATGTAAAATTTTTATATCATTTCTATTTTTTTATATTTCTATTCTATGTATCATAGTTAAATACTCCTCTCAGTATTTGAAAAGTCGTAAAGCATAATTTAACGTGCAGAGGTTAACACCAACCGATTCTCTCGGTATATAAAAGCCATTTTGCGCGAGCACGACTGTAAATTTGTCCAAAAACTTTGTGTTAGCTAAGAGCTACCAGCTACCGATCCTAAATCAGGATAATACTTAATGTCGAGGATAATACGGGCCGTAGGACGGTAGGACCTCCGCAGATATGCGCTCGCTTTCTATAAATTCCGTTATTTAAAAGGCATATCCCACAGCCAGTTTGAATTTATATTTTTCGGCAGATAGACGAGGCGGATTGTGAAACATCACGAATTTATGCATGAAATGGGTTACACGGCTTTATAGAGGGGGCGGTTACCGCTGGTTTTCTTCGTGAAATAATGGCTGAGAGCTAGATTGGTGTATACACGGCGAAATGTTTTCGTGTTACCGAAACAATTTTATGTTATGCTGAAACGCCGAGTCGTGGACGTTATTTCGTCGAATGATTTATTTTGGCGGATAGTTAGGGCATGTTTGGGTTTACTATGAGCCAAGCCATTATTTTGAAAGGTAATAAAGTCTGAATAATAACTCAATATACAGGGTGTAACAAAAATACAGGTCATAAATTAAACCACATATTTTGGGACCAAAAATAGTTCGAATGAACCTAACTTACCTTAGTACAAATATGCACACAAAAAAAGTTACAGCCCTTTGAAGTTACAAAATGAAAATCGATTTTTTCGAATAGGTCGAAAACTATTAGAGATTTTTTGTTGAAAATGGACATGTGGCATTCTTATAGCAAGAATATCTTAAAGAAAAATTAAAGTGAAATTTGTGCACCCCATAAAAATTTTATGGGGGTTTTGTTCCTTTTAACCCCCCCAAACTTTTGTGTCCCTTTCAAATAAATTATTATTCTGGTGCCATTAGTTACATTAAATATTTTTAAAACTTTTTTGCCTCTTAGTATTTTTTCGATAAAGCAGTTTTTATCGAGTTGCGGCTTCTTTTTTAATATGTTTACATAAAAATTTTATGAGGGTTTTGTTCCTTTAAACCCCCAAATGTTTGTATACGTTCCAATTAAACTATTACTGTGGTACCATTAGTTAAACACAGTGTTTTTAAAACTTTTTTGCTTATTTGTATTTTTTTGATAAAGCATCTTTTATCGAGATGTGGCTTCTTTTTTAATATGGTTCAAAATATACCTAAAAATTAAATCATAAATAAATTTTCATATTATTACCAAGTCTCCATAATCGTACTTTACCATATACAAATATGTGGTGGATTTGACAAATATTCAAATATCTCGATAAAAACTGACTTTTGGAAAAAGTACTGAGGGACAAAAAAGTTTTTAAAAACTGGTGTTTAACTAATGGCGCTACAATAATAATTAAATTGAAACGTACACAGAAGTTTGGGGAGTTTAAAGGAAACAAACCCCCATAAAATTTTGATGGGGTGTCCAAACTTCATTATAATTTTTTCTTAAAATAATACTGCCATAAAAATACCACATGTCCATTTTTAATAAAAAATCTCTAATAGTTTTCGATATATTGGAAAAAATCGATTTTCATTTTGTAACTTCAAAGGGCTGTAACTTTTTTTACGTACACATTTGTACTAAGGTGAGTTAGGTTCAATCGAACTATTTTTGGTCCTAGAATACGCGATTAAATTTATGACCTGTATTTTTGTTACACCCTGTACATAGAGCAAAAATATCGTTCTGAAGTTATATCCTTGAGGCATCTTATGCAATTTACTACAGTAAAACCTGTCAATAACGGTCACCAATAATGACAGAACTATAATTGGCCGATATAAAAAGGTGGCCGCTAATACCAGGTTTTGTAGTCCACAAATTTTGGTTTGGGGAACTTTGAAACTGGCCTGCTAGTTCAGGTGGCCGGTTTTGACAGGTGGCCGTTAACACAGGTTTTACTGTATTTTATTTGAGAATAAAACAACAGTTTAGGTTTAAAATTAAATTTATTTGGCGTTTCAACTTCCACTTCGAAATTCGTTATCAAAATACCATTTCGATAAAAAAATATCGATTAATTATACGAACTTATCAAAAACACTGTTTACACGAAGCAGGATTTGAAACAAAATACTATATGAAAACCATGTTATATAAACCATACTGGTGAGATAGCGAAGTAGAGAAAAAATAAAATGTAAAAAAATTTTTCTTCTTCTTCAGCCTAGTATCGCCATAAGTTCTCCTATCTTATCTTTTTTTATTATTTTGTATTATGTATTCGAACTGCTCATTGATTTTCTTAATCAGATTGTAGAACAAAGTACTTCAACTCGTTCGTATAAAAATAGAGAAAAAAGCATTATTTATAAAAATGCTATTTTTTATATTTTTTGTACTCATTATCTGGGGGGTGGATATCCACCCAAAGAGAGGTTAGTCCTGCTCTATTTATGATTTTTTTTAGCTTTATATTCTGTTGGTATAAACTAAGTTAGGAACAAGGAATAATAAAATTAGTGGAATATGTAACAATTTTAATGCTTACTTTGATGGGGGATGGGGGTTAATTAAAACAATCAGATAAAGCGGTCGATATGGGGCTTTATGGAAGATATATATACTTACAGATGTCTTACTTTGTAGGAACAGAAAGATTCCTGAATATATTTTTAAAAGAGCGCCCTTTCAGGACCACTCTCTTGGTCAGAACACTGGATACAAAAATTTCCTCTTTCTTCTAGGGCTTATTTTCTTGATAAATAACTTGGTTAGATACTTATCATAGGGCATCCTAACTAGCAAATGAGAAAAACAATATTTATTTATTTTGTTTATTTACATTAATAATTAGCTTTTTACAGTTCAAACAAAAAAATATGGATACTGCTATCAAGACATTGAATACAAATGAGTGATAATATATTAAAATATGCAGTATGACGTGGAACAATTTTACCTTTTATTACAACAAATTGATAAAAATACAAATAATATTGTTTACAAAATGAAATTTAAATGTGAAGATATCATTCTGAATGCCAGCTGCACTTGCCAATGTATATATAGAATATACATCAATATTCAACAATTTAATATCCCACAGGAATACAGAAAAACAAAATAACAATGAGGCAAAAATACTTGAACAGCTTATTTCAGAAAGAGACCTGAGTCAGTTTTTAATTATTTTTTGTTAATAGGTTAGTTCATTTTTTTATAAATGAGCAATACTACTAAATGGGAAATTATTAGTTTCGATCTACTTATACAGATGTAGTTGACATAAAAGCAAAAAATTTCATGGTACTAAACTAAGGACTAAACTCATATCCAGGCAGTTTTTGCATATTTCTGGAAAGTTAGTTAACATGACTCGAGTCCCTTTTTGAAATCTGCTGTTCACTTATAATTGACTTCAAAATATAAATAAAATTGCCTAAAATAGCTTTTAGACAAATAAGTTCTAATTTATGTAATTATAACACATTCGTTACACAATACTAATGAAGAAACAACATGTTACAAAGATAGCTATGTATGTTTTCACCCGAAAATAATGAATAACAAATTAATTTTAAAGTGCAATTCTGATATAATATATGACATCGCGCAATGAAGTAATTTTGAGTTATTCCTGCTATATTCCTGCTAACAAAGCCGGGTTCGCCGCACAATCATGAATATGAATGCACTGAGGTTTTCTCTAGAACGAAAACCATACCATATGTTGATGTAATAATATAATGTCATATCACAACGAAATAATATCTCTCGAATTATTATAACAAACAATTGCAAACGATCTAATTTACATAACATAATGTATAATTGTTTATCGGATAATTGAACTTGTTGAAATGTTAACAAAATATAAGCAAGCACATACATATTTGCTATTACATTTTTTTTATTGTTTGTTTACTGTGAAATCAGTAAAAAACAGACCATAGACACATTTGTTGAAATTTAAAATGGCGGGAAGAGAAATATTTCAATAAACATTTACACTACATGAATATTACAATTACGTATACAATTAGTGTTTCTTAACTTAAGAATGTTAAATCTAATGGTAATTTTTGCATAAGGCGTCTAATTTGTTGACTATTGTCCAATAAATTTAGCGCTATTACATTTGGGTGGTTTTCTAGAACTGATGTAAGATATACGCATTACAAATGCATTATTAATATCCACGGAGAGCATAGAAACAATAAAAAAATTTATGAATATATATTCAAAATTTTCAGTTAAAGATTAATTGTGCTATACACATCCTAAACTCTATAAATTTGTTTCACCATACCAGTATAAAAGATCCATATCATTTTTAAGGACAAGTTTTATGTTTTGTGTGACCGATTCGTTTATTTTCACTGGAACTGTACGAGTGCGCTGCTAACTTTTTCAGGTTGGCGTGACTGAACAAATTTAAGTGAACACCAATCCTTAAAGGAGTGTTCAAATGGGCAAATAACTGCATTGATTCCCTTTATGGTTTTAGAAATGTTTTTACAGATAGTAATTTCACTTATTCGCTCGTCGAAAATGAAGAAGATTCTTTTTTAAAAGGGAACTATGAATGGCAATCATTTAACGAGGAAATAAGTGAAATTCTTTAATTTGTCTAGACAACGGAGATATAAGGAAAATTGCAAGTTTGGATTTAAAAGAAGAATGTAAGCTAGTTCTTAGACAAAGGGTTAAAATAAAAATTTTTTATAAAACATTTTTGTTTGTAAATGGGGTAAAATGCTTATAGAAAAGAACATACAGGATAATTAAATACATTCAGACTGATATTTAGTAGTTTATTGTATGTGATTATGATAAAAGACAAAAAATTATTAGTTATTTTAGAGTGATTCAAATTTCATTTTGAAGGGTGCGGTGGTCTCCAATATTATTGATGAAATTCAATACTTATAAAACCCTTAACTTTGGAAAAAAATTTAGTTTTCCAACCTGGAGATCAAACAAGTAGTGAAGTTGGACATTATTCCTAAGCAGTCTAAATTATGGTGGAGGCGCCCCAAGGAATTTTAAAATTTGGTTTATCTGTATAATATAATTTCCTAGCAAGTAGTTAATAAGAAGTGAATAAGTAAATTTCAAACCAGCCTAGAGTGAACCAGGTCATGAAGTTATTCTTTAATTAATTTAAGAATAAAAAATTATTTCCGGTTTTGACAGTCTAAATTTTGGCAGATGCGCTACCAGAATTTTTAAAATTCTACCTTACACGTTCGCACCTGACTACCACTATACTGGTAGTTCGAGTTTTCCATAATATACTGACTACCACTTTACTGGCTCCCAGCTCTACTAATTTCAATGCTTTATATATTCACACAGACCAGGAGGAAAGGAACGAGATGTAGACACCGCATATGTATGTAGTCTCTAATATTGTAATCTTTGCCAGTATACTGGTAGTTCGTTTCTAAGGGGTAAAACTAATAAAAATAATAAATAATCATTTCGTTGTGAATCTAAACAAGAGCAGTCTTATTTTAGTTAGTTCAGAGAGCGCCAAAAGTCCTGTAAATAATTTTAACTTTTGTTAGAATTTCTTCAAGCACATCGTCGGCTAAGAGTGTTAACCTGCTAACTACATTTTTCACTGTTAGTGATGGGCTGATTTCTGGGTCTGTGTACCTTCATACACCACCCCACAAACCTGCCGACACCAATGTAGTTTAGAAATAACTACCTCTAAACTACACTGGAGCCAGCGGGATTGTGGGACAGTGTATGAAGGTACAGAGACCCAGAAACCAGCCCAATATCACTCATAGTGAAAAATATAATTGATTGGACAGTATGTGTTAAATTGAAATTTTTCTCAATTTTTCTTTTCAAAAATTTGTCTATCGTTATCTATTTGTATATGAATATAATAATGAAAACAGTTTTCATACAGTTTAAGTTAATCAATAATTCAATCAAGTAACCTATAAAACCTTTTAAGAAAACCCTATATACGTTTGGAGAAACTCTCCTTTCGAGAGCCATTTCCAGGTTTTTAAAGCGCTGAATGATTTCAGAGCGATTTTCGAGAGAAAAACAAGCCATCAGTTATTCACAAGAAGAAAAAAAAACTAAGCCCGAATCTCATTCGGGACAATGACGTGCAGAATTTGGTCTAGTCGTGAACGAGGAGAAACAGTTGAACGCTACATAAAGGCCAACAAGATTGATAGATACTGTAGTTGTCAAGAAAGTGACGAGAGGTGCAGACTTCTTGTTCCCGATTGGGAATTTTGTTTCTTTCATTGTCGTTCGTGTGCTGTTTACGCGGTGCTATTCTGCGAACCTAAGGAAATTTAGAGAAATATAAGGAGGTTTTCGAATTTAAATATTTAAGACTTGCATTAAATAGGTAATATTGATGTTTAAATATAGCAGTATAATATTTTTTAGAAATACAGTTAATTTAAAAATGAATAACCATTTTCATCTCATTGCAATACGAGGCCAAAGTCGTCTTATATTTCAGTTCGTTCAGAGAGCGGAACAAGCACCCTTATCGAACAGTTTCAAAACTCGTCAGTTTTTCATCAGAGAATGCACATATTGCTATCTTTAAACCAAACTGAAATAATCCAGATGGCTAGCCTCGCTTTGCAACTAACTAAATGGTGTAGGTGTCATAGCGACATCTGCTAGATACCGTGTATCGTTCATTTAGTTTCAAAATCTAACCCTCTACTTAATTAAAAGTCGCAATAAAGACAGTTACATTACTTTGGCATCTTTTCTTGTGATCACTTTACCCATCAGAGTTTGTGAGTGTGTAAAGGACATAAACAAAGCTTACCTTTCTCTCTCTCTCTCTCTCTCTCTCTCTCTCTCTCTCTCTCTCTCTCTCTCTCTCGCAGGTGTTTAAATCCAAAGGCATCCATAGGGAAGTAAAGTTGAAAATATATAAAACCTTCATACCTCCAAGAGCAACACATGACAAAAAAGCATGAATTATGACATAAAAAACATTAGACCTTATTAATATTTTTAAAGAAAGATATTAATAAACATATTGGTACCCATCTGAGACACTATGTGAAGAATAAAGTGCATCAAGAGTTATATCAATATTACAAAAAACTCTCATATAGGTTTGGAAAATAATGAAAATGTAGACCAATTAGCAAAATAAAGTATTTTGTCTGGTATAGAAACTTCTTATAAAATCACGCCTTGCCGCTTCCGGGCTTCCTTAAAATTAAGATTATACCAAAGGTGGGATAATATATGGAAGGACTATTCCATTGTTAGCCCAAATAGATACACTTCTATTCAAACAGATATTCCTAAAACTCCTTGGTATAAGTTTTTTAATGTACCTAGAAAATATGTTACCACGATCATTAGACTGAGATGTGGACATGCTTGATATCCCAAACATTTATTTAAACTTAAGGTTTTAGATAATGAACGATGTGAATTTTGTACAGAAGAACGAAACCTAGATCATATATTTTTCAGTTGCCCCAGAAATACTGTAATCTCATCCAGATTAATAAATAACTTACATAAACACAATATATTAGCCCCTTGGAACCTTCACTACTTATTATCACTAAACTCGAGAGCAGTGTATGATTCCTTAGTTATGTTTTTAAAAGATAGTAAAATAACCATGTAAATAAGTATGCATTAGTTAATAGCGTAACCTTTGTTTCTAACCCAATTGTTAAATTCCTTTCTTACCGTGGCCTAGTGTTGTATGTCTTTAAAAAAATGCCTTGATGGCCCCCTAGGCGAGAAGAGAGTGACCCTGTTCAACTGTTTATTGTTTTGTATATTTATTTTGTATATAAACTTAGACAATCATTTTTATCATGTTGAGTCTGGCTGAATGACTAAAAGTCTATGCCAAAAAAAAATACCAAGAACTCTCTATAGCAAATTCTGCAAAAATACGAAGATTGCGTTGGGCAGGTGACTTTATATTTTTCTAAACGTGCCTATCTTCTATTGATGTTGGCGACTACATTTACGTATAGAATTCTATTTACAGCAGCTCGAAATATATTAGTATACGTTAGGCTAGTCCATTTCCTAAAATTGTCCAGGCTGGATATAAGTCTACGTCCAGGGCTTTTTATGGTTACCTTATGAGAGTGGATAATAATGGGACACCTAGTAGAACGCTTAGGCAAACTATTATGAGACGTTGGAGAGTTGAAAAACCAAGAAAGAAGTGGACAGATGAAGTGAAAACCAATCCTGAACAGATATTGGGGGTGGATATTTGAAGGAGAGTTGACAAGGAAAAGTATGCTTGGAGGTGGATTCTGGGGGAGGCTAGGGCCCGACCTGGACTATAGATAAGATAGAGAGATAGATATTTTAACTATCCCATCTCTGCCTGATATCTTAGTTTATTATTCATACCCTTTTAGTTTTACCAACTATAGATCTTAGTGTCTATATCTCAGCTATTCTTAGGGCCTATTGTGTTTTTTTGTATCAGCTTTTGTTTTTATTGCGCATTTCTATATGTATTGGGTGTATAGAAGAATTCTGAAAATATCATCGACAGAACACGTCACAAAAAAAGACGTTCTGAGAAAGATAAAGAAAGAAATGGAAGTCTTAAATACAATCAAAACCAGAAAATTGACATTATTTCGCTCATATTATACATAGATAGAGATACAGTTTGCTCCAACTCATTATGCAGAGAATGATACAAGGAAAAAAAGCATAGAGAAACGCAGAATATTGTGCCTGCGTAAACTGATAGAATGGTATGGATGTATATCAAATAAAATTTTTAGATCAGCCTTCTCTAAAGTCCGCATAGCTATGATGATTGCAAACCTCCGTCGCGTAGATGGTACTTGAAGAAGAAGAAAAAGAAGAAGATACGTATTGGTCAAACGCAGGATTGATAAATTCTTGTTTATGTTTTCAATCCTATATGATTGATTGTTCTTCCACACAATCTCTCTTACAACATCTCTAGTAATTGCTGCTGTTGACTTGGCTGTTTCTTTGTATATTTTATGTTTCAGTGATTTGTTATTGTGACACAAACCCTTTAATAATTTAACTTGATTTATTATTTTCGCTTCGATCTGTATTTGTATCTTCTTGGTTCCTTGGATATTATTATCTGTTATTTTTTTGCTGTGTTTTTAGTGTATTGTTGTTCTCTGTTGTTCATATTAGCTACTGATCAGTGATAGAGTAACGTCTACGTAGCCTATAGTGTTGGTGTATCCACCTTTAACTTGGTACTCATTCTTGCCCTCTTGTTCATTCTTAATTCACTATACGCATATAGTTGTACTAGCTCTTCATAGAAATCTATTATCACATCATCCTTAAAGCTTTTTTCAATCCCACACTTTAAAAAAGCGTGTTCTACTTTTTTGTGCTCTATATCTTCTAAAATGATTATTCTATCATTTTGTGGTATGTTATCCTCCTTGTCTTATAGTTGTTCACAAAATACTTTTTATTATTTCATTGGATTGGCGGCTTTGGATACATAATAGGCTACAAAATTAATTAATGCATTTTCAATTTGTATGAATGCAATCAAAACTCAATCACTAAGGGCCGGTATTTCCAACCTCACTTAAGCCAAAGCTTACTTTAAGCCTTTGCTTAAGCTTAGATGCCTGTATTTCCACTTCAATTTGAGGCTTAAGCCTAGGCTTAAACCAAATAATTTTAAGCCCGCGCGGGAGTTGGTTTAAGCCTTTGCTTAAAATTTGTTTTCTCTTTTTTGAGGTTATTTCTATAGATTATTAATTAGAAAGTTATTTTTAAAACCAACTTTTGAGTAATAACGTTATTATTAGATTATTAAATCATAATCTATTAATCTATTAATCTATTAATCTATTAATCTATTAATCTATTAATCGTAATAACATTTATTAAAATTCTTACTACTTTTGGAAGGTGTAGGCACATGAAAATTATTTATTTCTACAATGCTTGGTAGGTATATTTATTTTACAAAAATAAACTTACATTCGAATTTGACATTTGAAGGAATATATCCAATAAACAAAATTAAAAGACTATTGCTTATGCAAAATAACAATAAAAATATAACCAGAGAAAATATAGACAATAAATTAACAACACATGTATCATGTACACAAAATTAAGTGAAGTAATTGACATTGATACAGATGACAATATAAAATTAAACGTCAACAGTAGTGGTTTTTACCTCAGAACAGTTAGTTCTGGTATTTTGATGTATTCAGAGGTACCAAACCAATTAACTTTACAGTTGAGCATCAGTTTAGTTAAGGAAATGATGGAAATACGGCACCCGGCTTAAGCTTCTCCTTAACTTTTGACACAGGCTTAGCTAAGCAAAAGCTTAAGTAGCTATTGAAATACCGGCCCTAAGAAAAATTGTCAAGAATTTTACTTAAATTTTTTAAGTCAATCAATTTTAAATTCTCTGTCAGAATTTTTTTTATTAAATTTCCATACACACGATTCGAAAAGCTACCTTAGGAAGCACATTTAGTTAAATCCTATAGAAAATACTATTCTTCCGATACGTTTTCCCAACAATCTTATACATTATTCGTCAATCTAGCGGCCCAAACATGCGGTACATCTGACCTAGAAATGTAATCGATAGAGACCAGAATGGTCCTCAAACCGTAACAAAATATTTGGCATCCGTAACGACTGATTTACATTACAATGAGCGTGTATCCAGTTGATACTCAGGCCCTTGAATCCGAACTAATCTTCCAGGGATATCCAGTTCAGTCGATGATGCTGAAACATTTTTTGGATCAATTTGAATATCTATTATATAAGTAGTTATTTCTGTAGAACTTATTTTATACAGTGATATTATACAGTGATGAGCGCTCTAATAACCGGAATAATAACGCAAAAGATGGAAAACATATTAAGTTGTGAGATAGACAGAAAACAAATTAGGAGAGCTGGCAGATTTAATGATAAAAACATATAAACTTATATTCTACTTATTGTTTCCCACCTTTAGACGTATCGGACGAGATTGGCAACTGTCTCTGTGACAGTGACAGTTTTAGTTAACATACTCCTCTGATACGTCTAAAGGTGGGAAACAATAAATATAATGCAAGTGTATAGGTTTTTATAGCTAAATCTTTCACCTCTACTAGTTTCATTACTTTTTATCTCACAACTTAATATGTTTCTTATCTGTTGCGTTATTTTGCCGGTTATTAGCGAGCTTATCACTGTATAATAGCTAATCTACTATATACAGGGTGTCCAAAAGCTCTCCTGACAAACGAATACCGGAGATTACTCAGATAATTTTAAGATAATTTAACTCAATTTACCTAGTCCGAAAATGGTTCCTAAAGGATCTATAGCTCTTTGAAGATGGCGTCTTGTAATTAGTTTTTTTTAATTTCTCCAGAACGCTTCTATTTAGAAAAACGAAAACCGTTACGCCTATTTATCTTTCAGAGATAAATCGATTCCACCAATTGCGGATTAATAAAACCGGTCATAGGCGTCCGTTTTGGGTAGAGTAACGGTTATTTTACCACATACCTTTTTTTTTCTTTAACTTTTAAGCATTTTTGACACTGGATTATTAAATTGTAATGTAGTATAGTACTAAAATGTACTATTGCTTTAAGTCGGTAGGATGCACTATTTTCTAGAAAAATCGATTTTGAAAATTTTTCATTTGTTGATTTCGAAAAAAAAAAATAAAAAAGCGGTGTATTTTACCGACTTAAAGCAAGTACTTGAATAGCTCATAATTTTATAATAAAGTGTCAAAAATGCTTAAGAGTTACAGACAAAACAGTTCTAACAAAAGTTCTTCAAAATAACCGTTTACCTACCCAAAACGGACGCTTATGACCGGTGCTAGAAATTAGCAATTAAAGAAGTCAATTTATCTCTGGAAAATAAATAAACGTACTAGTTTTCTGTTTAAGTTTATGTCGTGGGACTGCAACTAATTGGTCTTCTTCTTTTTTTGTATCGCTCCATTTTTCTCGCATGGTTCATATTCCGATATCAAGCTGTGATTTTCACCAACTCAAAATCGTGGGGGAGGCTGTGTAACATCAAAGAAGGGGTCCCAAAAGAAGAAGGGCTTTTTAATTATGTTTCAATTTCGTCAATTATCCGAAAGAAGGACATTCGTCTCACCCTGTAGACATGGTTTACATACATACATATATTACCTTATGTCTGTGAGATATCTGCGTTTCGGATTTTTATTTCCAGGCGTCAGTTTGTTATTCTTAATTATTAAGTAAACACCTCGTTCCTATAATAAATGGAAGTTTGTGTAAACAATAAATATTTTAATGATCCCTGGAAAGCACTTTGGAAAGATTTGTTTATCAAAAGCCGTTAATATACAAAGATAAGTGTTATATTATTTTTTACTATAGTTTATTTTTTAACCAGGCCGAGTAAACTAAAAAGACAGATTCACACCCAAGAAAGTCACTAGAATAATAACCAAATACATCTTCTTTTTTGGTTGATCTAGTCGGCACCCACGGTAATCCATAAATATTATATTAAATTAATATGTCGCTAAAGCGTTCCAAAAACAACTGCTTTTTATATAAAAGCAAACTAACAATCTAAAAATTAAAAGAATAATACAGAAAACACAAAAATCGCTGATATAATTTAATTAACCTATGAAATGTCACTAGTGTTAAAATGTGATAAATGTCGTTAGTGTCAAAATTTTATAACAGTGGAGTAAACTTGTCGGCGGTTGGACCAATTACAAACAAGCAATACAGCGCGGTAAATTTTAATCACTCCTCTTGGTTAAAAAACAAACTATAAGAATTATCGATCTAGCTACGGTAGTCAATGGTCTATGGTCAAGTTCACAGGATATGTATGGCGGGTGTGAAAACATGCCGGTATTATGATGCCTGCATGTGTTACATTTCGGTGTGGAAAACACCTGCAGTTTCTTGGAAAGCTAGTTAAAAATTAAAATTATGTAATGAAGCAGTATAAAATAAAGTTGTGTAATGAAGCAGTCTGACAAGTTGTTGTAAGTTATTGAAGCATTCTAACACTTCATTTTAGTTTTCAGTAAATACTTTTAAAATGTGTAAAAAAATAATTTTTTATATCGAACCCCATTTGTTTTTCGGATCTCACTATAAATTTACGTTAGTAGACATTGCGACCGTAAACTGTGAAATGAGCTTAAACTGGAGGTTGGCCTATATTTAATACAGATCGCTAAACTCATTAATATTCGAAGAGTAATATAAACTTTCCAAAGGAGTGTTTAAAAAAAGTGGAACTTGAAAATAGTGCGTAGTCATCACCAAATTATAAAAATTATGCTAACGTCTCAAAAACTATTTTGCCAATCACTATAAAATTTTAACTACGTATTTGTTACATATTTGAGGTATGGTATGAACTGAAATACTTGATTATATAATTTTAATTTTTTCTAATTTTCCTTTGTCAAACTGCCAACAATTGCCAAAAAAGAAACGCAAATTTTGTATTTAAACTGTTGCCCTACAGGCATTTTATTATAGATTTTTTAAGTTCATACTATAGTTATAGTCGGTTTGCTAAACTCAGACACAGCTGGCTAGTAATTTTAATAAGTAACTTTTTTGTTTTTGGCCAATTTTGACAATAATGGGCAAAATTTCTAGAAATATTTAGTAATTATTTTTTTGCCAATTTTACCAAATTGGCAAAATTACTTACTAAAAAAACTAGCCAGTTGTGTCTGAGGTTAGCGAACCGACTATATTAGTATAAAGGCACCTTATAAACATTTCATTTTAGTCTTACATAAATCCTTTTTTTGTTTTTTTTTATTTAGTTTACATGCCTCGATAACTAAGCCCATTAATATTATGGAACAGAGGATTTAGCAATCAGATCATGGTCGACTTCATTGTCTGTACAAAGAGGCGTTTATTGTATTCGAAAGTCTGGGTCCCTCAGCTGAGTACCGATAGAAATTTTTTTAAAAATGAATAACTTTTAATGAAGAAAAATTTCTCACTCAGCCTGGATTAGAACTAACAACCCTTGGACCCAAAAAATATTTTTAAAATGTCTAAAAAATATTTTTTATATCAAACAGTCTGCACCTTCACTTGTTATTTGGATCTCATCGAACATTTATTAGGACCAAATGTTTTTAAGCATATTTTTTTACGAAATGTGGGCGCGGACTTTATTTCCAATTAAATTGATAAAGGGCTTTGTTATTTTTAATAAATTTTATATTAGATGCAGGCGAAATCTAACCAATTCTCCCACTCTAATGAGATAAAACTCATTCACAAAAGAGTTCTCGAGCAAACAATAATAAATTTACGTCAGCAGCCATCGCGACAGTGAACTGTGAAATGAGCTCAAATCAGCAGTTGGCTTCTATTTATTTCAAATCGACCAAACTAATTAATCATCGAAGAGCTATATAAACATTCTAAAGGGGTGCTTAAAGCAGAAGGTCAGCTGTGCTCATATTACGCCAATGATTTCATGCACTTTTAAAATAATTATACGCAGACATTTCCAATTACAGGGGAAAACTTAAAAATAGTGCGTAGTTCTCACAAAATTATACAAATTATACCTACTAAAGTTTCAAAAATTATTACATTTGAGTAGATATCATATAAACTAAAATACTGTTACAATTTAAATTTTTTTCTATTTTTTTCGGTTATCAAACTGTCAAGAATTACCAAAATAAGAAACGAAAATGTTGTTTTTAATTTATTGCCATACGGTCATTTTATTATAGAACTTTTTTTGGTTTATACTATAGTTATTAGTATAATAGAGTAGTACATAATATATGTATAAAAGACCCTTATAAACATTTCACTTTAGTCTTAGATAGGTAAATACTTTTTTTTTCTTTTTTTTATTTAGCTTATATTCCTCCACAATTAAGCCCATTGGTATGGTACAGTGGATTTAGCGATCAGATCATAGTGTAATGTGTAGTGTGTGTTGAGTAAATGTCAATACTGTAGTAAAGTCGACTTCATTGTCTGTACTAAGAAACCTTATTTTAACGTCTGGGTCCCTCAGCTGAGTACCGATAGAAATTATTTTAAAAATTAATATCTTTTAATAAAGAAAAATTTCTCACTCGGCCTGGATTCGAACTCACAACCTTTTTTATATCAAACGGTCCGCACCTTCACTTGTTTTTTGGATCTCATCGAACATTTATTAGGACGAAATTATTTAAAGCATATTTTTTTACGAAGTGTGGGCGCGTACTTTATTTCCAATTAAATTGATAAAGGGCTTTGTTATTTTTAATTAATACACTTTCGATGCGGGCTAAATCTAACCAATTCCCCCACTCTAATGAGATAAAACGCATTCGTGAAAGAGTTCTCGATCACACAATAATAAATTTACGTCAGCAGCCAACGCGACAGTAAACTATGAAAAGAGATCAAACCGGTGGATGGTTTATATTTATTATAGATCGCCAAACTAATCAACATTTCCAATTAGAGGGGGAAACTTGAAAATAGTACGTAGTCAACACAAAATTAATTATAAAAATTATACCAACATCTCAAAACTTAATTGACTGCTCTTTCTGAAATTTGAACCAAGGATTTTTCAGACATTTTAGTGTGCTAGTTTCTCTACTAATAGACATTTGAGTGTTACACGAACTAAAATAATGCTATGAGTTTAATTTGTTTCTACTTTTTCTGCAAAAATTTAAAAAAAATTCAAAATTTTGTCTTTAAACTGCTACCATTCGGTCACTTCTTTATAGAACTTGCTTTTTTTTAGTTGACACTATTGTATGAAAACTGCAGAAAATATGAAAACTAAGTTGAAAAAAAAACGATTTTAAAATAATACGGTTCCACAAGTTTTGCACAAATCGCTTACCTCAAAATTGGTTTTCTTTAGGATTTGGTGATGCTTGCAGCCCTAACGGTGACGATTAATGGACTTCTTCCATGGAACTCCCGATGCACGTGCCAAGCCGACGGTACCGTCAAAGATCACGAAAAGTTCGGAGTTCTGGAGTACTTTCACCGTTGAAGGTTTTAAGCGAAGTCAAGTCGTAGAATCGTACCTTTTTTGGCCTAAAGGTACTTAACGGAGCATGTCCAGTTGTATACGATACGCAAAGCGAATTTTTACACTTGTGGGTTAGTAAAATAGACATTGAGCCTTTATTTAAATTAGAACACACACAAGGTTATTCTGCATCATATTACAGGGGGCAGACAAAAGTAACTATATAGTTATTAAATTATCAAAACTTATTCCAGCCGAAATAAATAAATATTAGAATGATAGTCAATGTAAAATAAAGAAATAAATAAGGATTCCCCAACAACTATATTTATTAATTATATAAATAGTCCAAGTAATGAAGCTTAAAATAGGACAAAACCTCGCAATTTTTACAGAATGGATCAATTTGCTTGAAAATTTGAGAAGAAGTCGTGGATAGTCCAAGGATCAAAATCTATATGATGCCAAAAGGCACTTTTACCATGGGGGTGGTTGCCACCCCATGTCGGGGGTGAAAATTTTTTATTATATTTTGACCGCAAAAGTTGGTAAACACATTCATTCTAAGCAAAAAGTGCTCTATACATTTTTTTGATGAAATTAATAGTTTTCTATTTATTCGCTATCGAAAGTGTTAGTTTTATATTAAAAAAATTAATGTTTTTAATCAGTTTTCTGCAAATAACTCAAAAAGTTTTTGTTTTATCAAAACAACTTTGCTTAATACAAATGTACCTTTTGAAAAAATCAACAAAACCCGATTTTTTAAATTTTCTTTATGACCAATAGTAATCGAGCTATACTTTATTATATGTTAGGTCTTCTTCGGCAAATGCTAAATAATGTAGTTTTAAAGTCAAAAGACGGGAAAACTATGCATTTTTCGAGGATCACTTGTTTAAACTAATTTGAAGTATTTAAAAATATCTATCTTCAGAAATAAAAAAAGTCTTTAGCTCAAAAATTAGGTGGCCTATAATGAAAAGAATGTCAGACCCTATATTTTTCAGCGAAAAAGTGATTGAAAGCAAACCCCTAATCACCACCCTGATTAAAATTAGTCGTTGACCTTATTTCGTCTTCTTTACTTATGTATTATTAATAGGTTCTAGAAGTTTAACTGGCTTAGAATGATTAGTTTTTAAAAAAATGGAGTCAAAAGCAAATATCGAATTTTTGAAGTTTGGTAAAAAATTCCTTTTCTTCAGAATAGAAAGATTATCATCAGAGATACAAAAAAATATTTAAATATAAAATTGTAGCTAATTTAATTCCCAAGGACTTGTTTGCAAAAATTTTCTCTACGGTAAAAATTGAGTGAGTTATTGACAATTAAAACTTGTAATAACATGCCAAAATCACCTTTATCAACCCTTTCAAAGTCACCACTTTTTGCGACTGAGGATTTAAAAAGGATTTGGTATTAATAGTCTTATAGATCCTGTAAAAACCTACAAAATTATTTTTTAACAAACTTTCTAAGATAAAAATTAAAAAGGTTACGGTTAAAAAATCAATATATTTTTTTCAAAAAAAAAGAAATATAATTGGAAGCATAATAATGTAAGCTTAGCTTTGCTTTTAGTCATTCGCCTTATTAATTCTTCTTTTTTTATGTATTATTAATAGATTTTAAAAGTTTGACTGGCTTAGAATGATTAGTTTTTAAAAAACTAGAGTTAAAAGCGAATAACGACTTTTTGTAGTTTGGTAAAAAATGCTGTTTCCTTCAAAATAGAAAGATTAGCATCAGATATACGAAAAAATGTTTTTATATGAAATTGTAGGTTATTTAATTCCCAAGAACTTGGTTTGAAAAAATTTATTCTACGGCAAAAATTGAGTGAATGGTAACTGAGTATACATATATCGAAAAACATTGATTTTTTCTATATAAAACTAACACTTTCGATAGCGAATAAATCGAAAAGAATTAATTTTATCAAAACAATGTATAGAACATTTTTTGCTTAGAATGAACGTTTTTATCAACTTTTGCAGTCAAAATATAATAAAAAATTTCCACCCCTAAGATGGGGTGGCAACCGACCCCATGGTAAAAGCGCCTTTCGGCATCATATAGATTTTGATCCTTGAACTATCCACTACTTACTCTCAAATTTTCAAGCAAATCGATCCATTCTGTAAAAATTGCGAGGTGAAATGCTTCGGTTCCTGGACTAAAAGGACCCTTGTAAACAATTTATTTTAGTCTGCGGTAAATATTTTTAAAATTTCTAAAATTATTTATCTTTCACATCAATTGATCCGCTCCCCACTTGTTTTTCAGGTCTCATCGAACATTTATTAGGACCAAACGTTTTTAAGCATATTTTTTTACGAAATATGGGCGCGGACTTTATTTCCAATTACATTGATAAAGGGCTTTGTTATTTTTAATTAATATACTTTCGATGCGGGCGAAATCTAACCAATTCCCCCACTCTAATGAGATAAAACCCATTCTCGAAACGAATTCGAGAGCTTTTCCCATTCAAAAGTCCCAATGGAGAAGTATATAGAAATAAGTAGGCGATCAATACGTTTGTATATGGCTTGGATTTTCCGTTTAGATCTTATGAACAAGAATAACTCTGGAGATTTTTAAGAATTGTTTCGTAAACCATTTAGAGGTTCAATGGAGGAATGGAGAATTCTTGTAGGATCGATATCCATTGAGGGGCGAATAAATAGTTGTTGAATTTAAACTATAAGCGGTTAACATAATTCAAAACTAACAGTTTTTTTTTTAATTACATCGCTGAACTAAGCCACATTATCTTTGAAAGTTCATATTATTAACTTCTCTTCTTCAGCCTGTTTGCACCCACTCCTGGACAAAGGCCTCTCCATGAGTTCTTCACTCTTCTCTGTTTTGTGCTATTTGGTGCCAGTTTCTTCCCACTTTTGTTTTGATGCAGTCTAGCTATCGTTTTTGTGGTCATTCTCTACTATGACTGTGCTCTCGTGGTCTCCAATGTACATTTTTTTCGTCTAGCCTTCGATGTTTTGTCGTGCAACGTATCCTACCCAATTCCATATCGTTTGCGCAATTTTTCCAATAACAAAATCAATGGAAAAATCCATTAAAATAATTAAATCCATTAAAAATCCAATTAAATACATACTATTCTTTCAGTAATTTAATTAAAATTATATTTTTTCAACCTATCATATTAGGTAACCACCATTACTTGTTTTCAACTTGCTTCTGCTAAACACTCTTCTCTCGTTAAAAACTTTTACAGTAATATATATTTCTTCCATTTCAGTCTGCTTACTCCATTACCTTCTATATATTTCAAATTATTACTTCACTATTTCAGACAATAAATTAAATTAATATATTTTTTCAATTTGCTAATAACCATTACAACCACAATAATAGGCAACCAACATTACGCTTTTATTTTTACAACATTACTATGTATCTTATCTTTGTACGTCTATAAGTTGTTCACATTTAATTATTTTTCTTTCTCTTTCTATTTCAAATTTTTTCAAAGTTTTTATATGGCTTGGATTTTCCAAGTTTAGATCTTATGAACAAGAATAACTCTGGATATTTTTAAAAATTGTTTCGTAAACCATTTAGAGGTTCAATGGAGGAAGGGAGAATTCTTGGAGGATCGATATCCATTGAGGGGCAAATAAATAGTTGTTGAATTTAAACTATAAGCGGTTGAAATGCTGCAATAACCGGTATGGTTTAATATTTCGTATTTTTTAATGACATGTGACTTTAATTCGTAGTTAAAGCTACCTCCAACTAACTAAGTTGATATCATTGGCAAGTATTGTTGGTCAGAATGATTAAAAAATTCGTAATCTGCGTCAAATATTAGATACATTACCCAAATTAGACGTGAAAAACGATGCATTCAAGTTGAACTCTCTGAACTGTTTAAGATCAATCAGTCAACCCTTTGCAAAGTTTTAACATGCAACAAGACAGCAAAAGGGTTAAAGCTGCTTATCAACACCAATTCTTGAGAGTTCGTACAATGAGACAAAGGTTTGTTACAAGTACTTCTCTACAAAACGAATAATTGGACAGTTACAATTTTAAAGTATGGGAAAATATAAGGTTCGTTCTAGCATCAGTTTCAAACGGTTTGAAACCATCAGCGAATAGTGGACTAGCGCGAGTAGAGGGGATAGCACTGGTGACTGTATTATGTTCTCTCACTGACCAACTGTTTGCTGACGGTTTCTGACTAGTTTGACTGTTTGCTACAACCAAATACTATGGACTGTCCATAGTATTTGCTAGAAAAAACCTATTATAATAAAAATGTATCTACACTACTGTCATTTGATCAACGCTAACTTACGGAGCTATTACTTGGGTACCAGAAGTGCCACAGGCAACAGCGATCAACAAACTAAATCATATTTAACGGATGGCTTGTCTAAATATAACAGGTGTCATGAAAACAACACCAACTGCTGCAATGGAGTTGATCGTGGGCATCATCCCTCTATTAATCAAAGAGTTGGCGCTGATGACGATGATGCGATTGCGCTCAGCGGGTGCAAACCTTGATGTTTATATAGGACAATTGAGATGTCGTTTCTGGCTGGATGAGCTAGAGGCTCTACTCCTGCTACATTCAGGCCATGGAGGTGAACCCTACAAAACCCTACAAAACCGAAACAAGACAACATATGGAGTCAAACGTGACAAATGTGTATATATAGTCCAGATATACTCCAGATCAGTGAACCTTAGTATAAAATGGGGTATGGGTAAAAATGCCAGCGCAGATCAGACTGAACTGGCTGGTTTCTCCATAACCGCAAAGAGAACGTGGAAAGGTATAGCCGATAAAACCATAATAACCTGCACAGACAGCAAACAACCGCTACTAACCCTGTAAAGTAACCCTCTGTCAGGGACCCCAAAATGGGCTGCAATTGTAAAGCCGAAATGGGTAGTCCAGTTCTCAAAAATAAAACGAATTGTTCTTTTTTCTCTTTTACCTATTGAAAATTGAAATTTGTAATAGGTATTTTCCTAACAAGTGCAGAAAGTCATTCTTTTCCGCACACGACTGCAGTTTGCCGAACGAAGCGAAGCGGGAGTTCGGCAAGCAGTCGAGTGCATAAATGATACTTTCTGGAAGAGTTAGGAACAATATTTTTTCTAAGAGTCTTTAAAAAATTACCAAATCTTAATCAAATAATTTAATTAATATGAAAATACATATACAAATTAATTATTTGACAAGGTTGTCAAAACCAAACTTTCAATATAATTAGTTAGCATGACGACGATCTTGGTTTCCATGACGATGATTCAAAACGACTGTTATTGTCTACCGATTTGACTTTCGAATATTATGTCAAAATAATTTTATTTTGTCAGTAGTAATTGCACAAGAGCTCTGAAATTATTGAATTTTTCCCGAGTGACACTTTGACAGTTTTAATTTCACGAGCCGAAGGCGAGTGAAATTATGTCAAAGTGTCACGAGAGCAAAAATTCTATATTAATTTCAGAGGTCGAGTGCAATTTGTTGCGATTATTTCATGAATAAAACTGTTCAAAACCAAAATTTTATTGTAATTTATTTATGTAAGTACCATTAAACACACATGTTTTTCTGAAGCTATTTCCTTGTGGCATTTTTATAATTACGTATTTTTTATGGGAAATAAGCCACAATTTTACTAAAAAATGAATTATTTTATTTACTAAAATTTAAAATTAGTACAAATTTTATATTTTAGTATTACTTATTGTATATCTATGTAATATTAATATTATTTATAATTTAAACATATTAAAGTCAGAATTTGGTATTAGTTTTTTGAAGGTAGATTAAATGTAAGACCAAATACTTACGATGTCGGGATAGTATCACGAGGTTTTTTCCTGGTTTTCCCTCGTGATTTACTATGGAATCTCTAACGCAAGAATTTTACTGTCATCGTTGCATTTGGTTGTCTTTTTAAAGACAGATCACATGCTATGATTTTTTTGCGACGGATATTCTTGAGTTGGGATTGATTTCATGTAATCGAATGAACTATCTTTTAGTAAAGTCGTCCCAGGAACGCAACTCATAAATATTGGCGATATCATTTTAAAGTCTTCTACTTTAAAATGTATAATATACGTCTGAATTGCCAATATAAATGAGTCAGATTAAATAAATTATTAGAAGAATTTTTTTACTTAGCAACATATTTGTTTTATTTTAATAATATTTTGTATTTTGACAACGAAACCCGATTTGGGCTTCGAATCGTTAATAAATTCATTTTTTAGTAAAATTGTGGCTTATTTCCCATAAAAAATACGTAATTAAACACACAGTTTTTATAAATATTTGACGATTGAAAGTGATCACTTTTATAATTTTTAAAACATTAATTAATGTCACTAATGTCACTGAATGTATTTTTTCGTAGCAACGAAGGGCATCTGACGTAATATACTTAACGACGGGAGATTATCAAAAATTATCGATTTAATTCAGATTTCTGTAGCTTTCTATTGGTCAGAATCTCCTATGAATGAAATAATCGCGTTAATTTCATTGAAACAGGAACACAATAAGATATATTTGAAATAAATTAGTAAATAATATCTAAATATTAGTTTATTGCATGTATTATAATTACTTTAAGGCCATATTAACATATCTAAATTAACACGCGTGCGGAAAAGTAAAAACCGCGTGCGGAAAAGTAACACGCGTGCGGAAATGTAAAACTTTCTATACTAAAATGCATGCGCGAAAGTAGACATTTTTGCACGCTCGTAGAAAAATAATTTATCATTTGGTCTACGTATCTGCCTTTTCCACTAAAAGTGGGTCCGTGTAGTCATCTTGCCAGGGCCCCACAGCATATTATGTATTTATGAAATATATTTTTACAAAAAAAATATGTATTATTAAAAAATAATTTGCAAAGTAATCAAAATTTTAGCTTTTTAAACAACGTTTTTGCATCCAGTGATTCTATATGAATGGTACAATCGACAGTATTTGTATTACTGTCATGATCATCATCTAAGCTATTATTAGTATATTCATATTTTCATTTTTATTTTTGCTCTATAGCGACATATTTTCTATGTGGTACTTCTTGTAAGCAAAAAGTTTGGTTATCTTTTTTAGTTTCTATTTTATTAAAAAAACTTAGTACACTGACCTAATTTATTTGTATACAATTTTATAAGGAAGCAGACAGCATCACTCGATAAAACCATTAAACATGGGCCAGTTATAATTCTTCATAAATTTTCTTCCGTAAGAAAAAATAAGGGCTGGCACCCGATAAAAGTTATCAATCACATTCCGATACTTTTACCTACTCTCCTTTCGATTCAAATAAAATTAATGCCCCAAACATTTCTCTTTTCATGTCGATGTTTCTGACAGCTCTTTTGTTGCTCTTTGATATACTCTATCATTCACCGATTCAAAATAACGGTTCTATTTAGAATAAGAACTATGTTAATCTTTATCGTCGTGATGGAATAATATAAAATATTTTAACTTTGTGCGGGAGTTAATTATTAAAATAATACCAATTGCCCAGTCAAATACAATTTTAATATACTAGGGCGGTCTGATAGGTTTCAAAAGTCAAAACCATAGAAAAAAAAAGGAATGTGTGAGTACTTTGTACGCACGTAAGAAGTTATACTTCTATTATTATGATTTCAACGAAATTAATATAAAAATCCACGAGGAAAATAAAATTCCTGTAGCTGGCTGTATACCATAAATCACAAAAAATACAAGATCCTTTGTAAACGGTATATTTAAAAGACCCCAATAAGGGTTACATCACAAAACAAAACGTTTTCGGATTAATAGGCAATCCATCATCAGTGTTAAGCCAATAGCCTGTATGCGTGATGATGGATTACCTATTAATCCGAAAACGTTTTGTTTTGTGATGTAACCCTTATTGAGTTCGTTTAAATATACATTTTACAAAGGATCTTGTAGTGTTCAAAATTAATATACTTTTATTTATATTTTATTTAAATATTAAACTAATTTTAATACTTACTACTTTTCAAAACGTAGCAAAAATTAAAAAAATATAAGAATAAAACACACACAAACACATTGAAAAATGCCACAAATAATTTCTGAACAATAATTGTTGGAAAAATTTTAACTTAATACGTATTTTCTGAAATAAAAATTATATAATAATATACCTACAATCATAAAATGTATAAAAAAATAAAAATGTATAAACATTCTCAATTTCTTTGCAAAACGAAAATGCAGCAGCTGCATAATACTCTGGTTAAAGCGGAGAGTGCAGGAAGAGTCTATACCGGTTTCGGAGATCTTTTTCCCCTCATCAGTAAACCCATATCCTCTTCTCTCCGCTTTAACCATTTACCATAGCTTAGGGCCTTCCCGAATTGCAAAGAAAGAAATGTCACGGATGAACTAGGGCCATCTACCGGAAAACAAACTAAGTTATCAATCGAAGCAGCGCAGAAAACGACAATAAATATCGCCTCCGTACCACCAGATTGACAACAGGTGGAATACTTTCTTTGGTTACACCTCCTGAGACTTTTACAATTTATAAGTCATACAGGTGCCGAGAAAATTAAGATGAGAGAATTTTAAATAATTCACAACTCATCTACTCAGCATGGTAAAGCTCCAACAAGAAATATTCCTTAATACTCAAAAGAGTAAATGAATTAAAAATGTATAAAGATTCTCAATTTCTTTGCAAAACGAAAATGCAGCAGCTGCATAATACTCTGGTTAAATAAAAATCTGGAAAAAAATAAAAGTTTGTATTGGGGATTGAACCCGCGTACATTGGCGCGGTTAGATTTGAAATTCAAGCATCCTTAGATCTTGGCTACGGAGACATATGCATCTTGTTGAAAGATAGACCAACTGAACGTTTTACACTTTTGACAGTTCTGAATTTAACCAAATGTTTGATTTTTGTGGAATTGAAATATTAAAATACAACAAAACATAGAGTAAGAAAACAATACTAGATGAATATTGGTAGAAATTTTGTTGGTAGTCAAATTATGTAAATCAAAGCATTACATACTAGGTAGGTTTATTTTACAGTTTTCAAATAAGTTGGTACCTATGT
This sequence comes from Diabrotica virgifera virgifera, assembly GCF_917563875.1. Lineage (NCBI taxonomy): Eukaryota > Metazoa > Arthropoda > Insecta > Coleoptera > Chrysomelidae > Diabrotica > Diabrotica virgifera. The sequence goes on along the minus strand of NC_065451.1, from coordinate 214,864,643 downwards.
AATTTTTTATTACGATACTGTAATATTTACAATTAAGTACGTACCTGTTGTTTTTAAAAACTATTTAAAAGGTCACTTCAATTATAATCTTGCTTTTTTCTCTGCTCTCACAACAATAAAAACTAATATACACAACATTTGTTCACCCATAACCGACATATTGAACAATTATTGACAGGTCATTGTAATTACCCAATCAGAGCCCGTATAACGTTTCAGCTGCGCCCAGGATCAAGACTTTTGATGAATTCGCGCACATATAAATTTACTCCCAACGCGCCTAAAGAAGTATAACTTCAAACAGTCGTATATATAGAAATTTTTACTTTTTTTAGCAGCTTTGTAAAAATAGGATTTTATAATATACAACTATAATATACATAATTTTGCCTCGATTAATATATTATACATATTTTAAACATACCTACTTATAAGATTTAATACCATGCATTTCCAAATCGAGTATAATATAAGCAATTATTATCTGCTCTCATCAAGCATCTATAGGTATACTAAAATACGTTCACTGCTTGATTAATCTCGATCTTAAAATCGTTCCTCTCTCTGCATTCCATGACTTGATGATTACTCGAATCGTTCATTCGTCCATAACCCTTCCTCGATGGTCGGATCATCGCTGATAGAGAGCCGCATTGCACCAAAGATGAAACTAGAACCGAAGATAGCTATAGTTGTTCCACTGTATCTTTGCACAAACGTCATGAGTCACTTGCAAACTTTTAAAATCAAAACATTAAGTGAAACGTACGTCGGCATTTATGTACTATCAATGTATTTTTTTTTGCTTTTTTCGTTATGCTGGACGGCAGATTAAGTAGGTGAAGAGTTAAAAAAAACGGCCATCCATATGGAAGTGTTTTAGAACCAATGCTCTTTAATATATTATTGTGTTTTCAATTTATCAATCAAAGGCAAAATGAAAATTAAATTAAAATTTTTTTAAATAACGAGGGCACATAAATTTAATACACCCTGTATATTGATCTGTAAATATTTATTAGAATTTAATTTGGATGTAAGTGGATTTCTTTTTTAATGAGCTTTCCGATGAACCATTAAAGACTTTTGTGAATAATTAAAGTGAAAAGGACGATGTATTTAGATTTAAAATGGAAAAAGATTGTTTATTACGGGAACTATAGAATCCACAGGTAGAGGTAGTTATCATTTTCTAGAAAAATGGTTTAAAAGAAAGTTTGGAATTTTAATATCTTTGTTTCAACCCGAGTAAATATTGTAGGGTTCCCCGAAAGTAATTAGGATGGTCGGAATAATCTTGAAAATGACTGTTTGTTTGTCGAATGGAAAAGAGAAATGTTTCTGATTCTTGGCAAGTTGGAAGGGGAAAAGTGGTTTGAATGTTGAGTGAGTTTGAAAAAGAAGTTATTATGTTTTTGGCATCGCTGAGGAGCAGTTCGACGTTTTCGTGGATAAGTAGTTAGCAAGTACCAGTGGTTGTTTGATAGTGGAGAATAGTGTTGAAAAGTGGAACGAGAGACAGATCAAATTGAGACGAAATACCTCTTTGATTCTGTATTATTGTGAGAAGGAGAGTAGAGAATTTTTGGAGTTTGTGTGAATCGAGTACTGGTTAAAAGAGGCTTTGGCTCGTTGGAGAATTGGTGCTGGTATGCTGATAGTTTTGAGGCTGGAGAACGGAGAGGGCTTTGATGAGTAGCCTTTAACATAGTCAACGAGGGAGAGCTGTTTTGGGTCACGAGAAGACATCAGAGTGAGTGAAGCAAAAGGTCAGTCAACTTATGTGAAAGATATTTTTATGTTCGGAAACTAAAATTTTGAGTAAAAAGAATATAAATTAAAATTCCAATATTTCTAAAAGTAAATAGGAAGTATAGCTAATCTTGCGAATACATAAATTTGTTTTGTTTAGTTTGCTTTACCAAAGTCATCGGGAGCAAACCGATAAATTGTTTTTTTTTTTAACTATAATAAATTTAAGTGGTAAAAATTTCATTTGGACATCTGTGTCCACAGGTTTTAGGTTTGATAGATTTTTAGAGTATTGATTTTGATAAATAAAAGACAATTCTATATGTTTATTTTATATTTTTGCTTTATTTCTTTTTCCTATTTTATCCCGATTAGGATCAACTAAGAGATACTGAAACCACGAGTGAAGATAAATATAACGTAAGATAATTTAGACATTTTTTAATATTATAAAAAGGCACCCTGAGATTTGTTTATTCATTTTTTATGTATGATTTGCGACAATTAAATAATTAATCAAATAAATAATAATTAATATAAAATTAATGAGAAGCAGATCATAACAATATATACAAACGACCAACCTACGCCGACTGAAAGCAGACACTTCCTCTATGTTGACGATTTCACAATATGTGCTTAAAGATATGGTTTTAAAGAAGTGAAAGAGAAACTAGAATCTGCCTTAAGCACAATGATAGCGTACTACCTGGAGAATTCGCTTAGACCCAATCCTTCTAAATCTCAAGTGCGTCCCTTCCACCTTCGTGCAAAGGAAGCCAAGCGAAAACTCGAAATTGCGTGGAATGGAATATTAGAACACACAGATCAACCTACATATCCTGGATTAACACAACAAATGCGCGCCAATGTCACTGAAAATGATAAACGTCAAAATTTTTAGTAAACAAGGTATCAAAGACATTACGTATTGTTTATCTTTGTTTAACTTGTGGTTGTTACGGAGAAGCGGCTTGATTGTGCGATACTAGTTTCTGTGAATAAAAAAGAGACCTAGCATAAAAAGTAATTCGTGAATAATTTCGGGCATGTACAAAGATCCAATGGAAGAACTATAGCTCTAACTATATGCAGACAAGTGTGCTACCGCGTTTGAGCCGTTTAGGCATCTCTATCGTTTTATTAACCTTGTACGTGGAAGGTATTAAAAAATATCTTGACAGCATCTTTGCTCATGTGATTTGTGGGTAGTTACTACCGGTTGATTAATCCTGCCGGTAATTAGAAACTGGGACATTACACACTGAGAAAAAATGATTTATGGGATGGTGGTGTGCACGAAGTCTGATATTACTGTTTAGGAGGGTTGATAGATGTGCATCAGAAAGTCATATGCTATTTTAGTATTATGTGTAAATAGGATTGAGCCACAATTATTGGTGTAATCAAAAATTACATTTTTAATTAACTAATGTTTCGAAACGTTTCGATTTTCAAGTCGGAAATCGCTCTCAAGAAAGAGAAAGTTATTCTGAAAAATTCCGGGAAGATTTTTATGGAATTTTTATGAAAAAATTTTTTTGTGCAACTTTTAGTATTAGCTTTCAGGTAGTTGATTTAGCATTAAAAAACGTGGTCCAGGAAGGGCTTACGTAGGTTGCATGGACGAAAAGGAAAAATTTCAGCTAATATTACACCCGATGAAGCTAATAATCACGTGACAATGCATATAGGAGTTTTCCTAAAATGAAATCTCATTATAGTCGCCGCGATACAAAGAAACTTTATTTGGCTTCTGACTTAAACCTTTCCATTATATACAGATTGTACAAAGACAAATATTGCTCCCAGAAAAAATTACACCGGTTTCCGTCAACATTTATAGATCAATTTTTAAGAAGTATGATCCTCAGCTGTCCTTCCACAATCCTAAAAAGGATATATGTTCTATATGCAATATTTATTATAATGCCTCAGACAAATCTTGTCAAAGCTATGACAATCAAAAATCAAGAAGCTATGACAATTAAAAAAGCAGACAAGAAGAAAGCTATTGAAGTAAAAGGAGTCAATTATAGAGCGACCACGTTTGACTTAGAACCAATTTTGACACTGCCATTTTCTGCAGATTCTCAGATTTATTACAAACGAAAACTTTCAGTTTTTAATTAAACCGTTTATGATTCATTTGATTAAAGTGGTCACTACTGTGTGTGGATGAAACCCAGGGCTCCAAAGGTGCCTCAGAGATAGGTACATGCCTTTTACAATATCTGTATAGTTTGCCAGAAACCCTTGGACGTGTAGCCAGGTGTAGCCACTTTCTCAGATACATGTGGTGGGCAAAACCGCAACCAGTTTGTTTGTGCTTCGATGCTATACCAGAGAACAATAACCACATTGTGGTTATTGTTCTCTGGCTATACGCCGTTGCAAAAATTGACAATCTTAAGACGATCGACCTAAAGTTCATGGAATCTGGCCATTATTATTTGGAAGCTAACTCAATTCATGCAACAATTAGGCATGCTCGTAAGTACAAAAAGATGTTCACGACCGAAGAATGAGCACTTTTGATTAGCATGGCAAGACACAAACCAAAACCCTACGAAGTACATACACTGAACTATTCAGATTTTTATGATCTGCAGAATCTTGCTTCCCTTATAATGCAAAATAAGAAAACCAATACGTTAAGTGATGCAATAAAATGGCTCCAGGTTAAGCGGTTCCGATTCCAAAAAACAAGGCCATTTGGTATTCAATATAAATATTCATTGACTAGTGAACATTTCTTAGATTTTGATGTCATACAAAACAAAAGACATACTAAACAAATTACATAAGTTGCAAGGACAGATGTCCAGCTAAAAGCCAAATGTCAAAAAAGACTTTTCATATCTGAGGCAAAAAAGAAAGACTTATTAGTCCATGTGGTGAGACCGCTCCCGTCTGGAAAAAATTTCTGGTCCGGTTTCTTTGTGGATTCCTATTTAAAAAGTCCCCTTTAAACAAATATGAAGGGTGCCGGGCGGAATTTTTGGGCAGAAATTGTTTAAACAATTTTTCTAAACAAATACAAAAGATCACGTTTTTTTGCTCCATAACATATATTTTTAAGTTTCGTGGGTCATTCTAAACAAGAAAGGTATCTTGTAAATTTTCTCAATTATTGATAATTTTCGAGTTACAAGCGATTCAAAATCTGAAAAATGCGGAAATACCCATTTTCGAGGCTTAAAAGCTCATATTTAAATTGGTATTTTTGAGGTTGCCATATACTTAAATTGAAGTTTAAACTTTCAGCTTCAAGATTCTGAAGAGTTATCGCGTCTAACGTTAATTTAAATCGTTGTTTTTTAATTGTTAAATATGCATGTCCATCCGATTTTTTGCCGGTGCGGCGCGTTCTATTCCAAAAATCTCTTATTTTACTCCGAAAAATATTTTTGCAGATTCTTTGGGATATTTTAAATAAAAAATGTTCTTGGCATTGTTCTCAAAAATTAATAATCTTAAAGTTATAAGCGATTTAAAAATCGATAATACGTTTTTTTGTCATTTTTCGGATTTTAAATCGCTTATAACTTTAAAACTATTGACCTTCGAGAAAAATATCAGGAAACTTATTTTATTTAGAATATCCCAAAGAATCCAGAAAAAAATTTTTTCCGAGGAAAATAGGAGATTTTTGAAATAAAGCGCCGCGCACCGGCAAGAAAAACGGATAAACATGCATATTTAACAATTAAAAAACAACGGTATAACTTAAAGTTGGACGCGATCACTCTTCAGAATCTTTAAGCTGAATGTTTAAACTTCAATTTAAGTATATGGCAACCTCAAAAATACTAACTTAAATATGAGATTTTAGGCCTCGAAAATGCGTATTTTCGCATTTTTCAGATTTTAAATCGGTTATAACTCGAAAACTATCAATTTTTGAGAAAATTTACAAGATACCTTTCTTGTTTAAAATGACCTACGAAACTTAGAAATATATGTTATGGAGCAAAAAAACGCGATCTTTTGCATTTGTTTAAAAAATTGTTTAAACAATTTTTGCCCAAAAATTTCGCCCGGCACCCTTCAGATTTGTTTAAAGGGAACATTTTTGAATAGGAATCCACTAAGAAACCGGATCAGAAATTTTTCCAGACGGGAGGGGTCTCACCACATGGACTATATTGTATTTACTAAATAAGGAGATCATACCAACAGTTTATAAAACATATTTTGAAAGTCTTCCAACATAAAAAACAAAAGATCTTGTACCTTGGCGGACCCCTGAAGATGAAGAAAGTGATTCTGAATAAAATTTATTGCTTTTGTGTTTCACTGTTGGGTACCCATTTTTTGTTTTAACAAATAAAGCATAAAATAAAGAGAACTTTAACAAACTCATTATTTTATTCATCTATGTTACACATGTTTTATGTACAAACAGTAAGAACCCTTATGCTGTATGTTGATACAAATTTTCAAAAAATACATTTTTTACCTCAATAACACATAATATTTTGAAAATTATCTACATTAAGCTAATAATGATAACCGAACTTATTACACAAACATTATGATATATCAGTATATCACCAGTATCAAACAAAAAGTAACGCAAAAACTTTAAAACGTTCTCCTCAACAATTAAGATATTTGGACATACTATATCTGCGCTTTTAACCATCGACATATACAGGCAAGATATCAACAAAAATAACCAAACACATAAAAAGAGAAAGGAATATCACCAGCTTTAGGAACGAACAACAACTTAAGCAAATATATTAAGAACAATAAGAGCCAAAAGAAAAAGCAAAGAGAATGGCAGAACCTTTGACAAATTTATATCAGAACACAAAACGGCTTTCAATACGCGCTTCACCTTCTAGATCATAATAATTCTTATAATAAACAGTTTCAATTTCTTCATATATTCAAAGTAAAGGCCTTGGGCTGTTCCTACCCCCTCCCCCCTAATGTAGCTGCCGAACTTTGACCAACGAGGTCTTCGTATCTTCTTGGTATGTGATCGGATTTTTACCATCTCAAGTCACGCCTTGGTCTATGTAAGGATAATCATCATCCTGACCTTGTCTTTTAATTTTAGTCTTTATGACTTTTTTACCCTCCGATAATTAAGGTTTACTGAAAAGTATGTATATCAACTGTTTTATTTTGTTAGTAAAATAATGACAATAAATGACCAGTATCTCGAAAATAAAATTATAGGCCGTAGTTATTATACATGTAAATAGTGGAGTCACTGAAGGTGGATATCAGCTATTACCTCCGATTTCGTTGAACCTCCATCGATTTTCATGAAAATTGGTGAGTAATTAGAGGTTACCTCAAGGAACAAAGGTGACATGATGCCAACTTGCGCTTTTACCCTGGGGGTGGATGCCACCCCTTCTCGGGGGTGAAAATTATTTTATTAAAAATAACCCCATAATTTGATAATGGGACAAATTTCAAGCAAAATTTGTTATATAAAGTTATTAAAATAAATCAAAACTTTTTGAGTTATTAAAGATCAAAAATTTTAATTTTTCTTGAGAAAAATGCATGTTTTTAACCAATTTTTCATCAATAACTCAAAAAGTGTAAGTTTTTACAAAGAAGTTATAATTATCAAAATTGAAGCTATTAAAAAATGAAATAAACCCCTTACTAAAAAAACCTTTTATTGTTAACTAAAAGTGAGTTTTATAGGTAATTGAATGTATATTTTTTCGGCGAGTAAAAAACTCTTAAGTATTCAAGCTGAAATAATGGGAAATTTATGCATTTTATAACATAAACTTATTAAGCATTTGTCAAAGTACTGAAAAATATCTATTAGATGAGCCCCCAAATATGTTGATAACGTTAAAATTTATGCTCCAAAATTTTTTCAAAATTTATCTTTTAAAAATTTTTCCAAAAAATGTTATTGTTTTTTTTTAATAACTTCGTTCATGTTTACGATATCAGGTTCATCTAAGAACTATTTGAAAGTTAATTCCAAGTGCTATTTAAGCACGTTGAACCTAATCTTTTAAACCGCTTATTTTTTTTTAAATAAAAGGTTAAATGACTCCGGTTGCATGGTTCCCACAGCAAAATTTAAGATTTAAACATTTCTATCTCGGTTATTTTTTACCCTATAGAAATAGTAAAACAGGTAAAATATTTGGCACAGGAAAAACTAAAATTTGGTTATATATAATTTTTTATGTATATTGAATATTTTTGGAGTTATTATCAAAAGAATAAGAGAATTACAATAATTTTAAAAATTATGATTTTTTTAAATTATACCTTTTTTTTCAAAAATATGCATTCTAAACCGGTCAAAATTATCGAGCACATTACTTATGCTAATATAAAGAAGTTCTTGTAAGGGTTACTATAAATTTTAATTTTTGTGGAAATGGCGTATATTTAATTTCTCACTTTTTCCTAAAAAATTCGAAACGGTTATTTCATTTTCATTATAACTTGCTTAATTTTGACGCTATTACCTTGTTCTGAAGCTCATTTGATAGGTATTCCGAAGTACTTAGGCAAATGTTTAGCAGGAATATTTTATACATTGCATTGTTTTCCCGTTATTTAAGCTTGAATACTTAGATTTGAGTACTCGTCGAAAAATATACACATTCAATTGCCAATAACTCACTTTGAACTAACATTAGTTTAGTTCTTTATGTAAGGAATTTATTTAATTTTTTTGTTATCCTTAATTTCAGTAATAATAACTTTTTTGTAAAAGCTTATAGTTTTTGATTTATACGTGAAAAACCGATTTAAACCGTGCAATTTTTTACGAAAAAATAAAATCTTTGGTCTTTAATAACTCAAAAAGTGTTGATTTATTTTAATAACTTTATATAACAAATTTTGCTTATAATTTGTTCCTCTATCGACTTATGGTATTGTTTTTAATATAATAATTTTCACCCTCGAGAAGGGGTAGCATCCACCCCCAGGGTAAAAGCGCAAGTTGGCATCATGTCACCTTTGTTCCTTGAGGTATCCTCTAATTACTCACCAATTTTCATGAAAATCGATGGAGGTTCAACGAAATCGGAGGTGAAAACCTTCAGTGACTGCACTAAAAATAAAAACAATTTCCATACATAAAAATAGAAAATCGGTAACAAAATGAAACATAAAGCCGATAAAAATTAAATACCATACCCACGAACAAATTTAAGGGTTCAGGACGAATCCTGTAAATTTTTATGCTATATGGTTTTGTGTTTGATACTGTAAATTTAATTTTATTATTTTGTGTGGGTTGGTTTCATTGATTGGTTTTAAATTTTTTGCTCATGCGGTGTGTGGTTGTTCCAGTGTGTCGTGGAAAATTAACCGCGTCAGAAAAATTACGAACAGAAGAATATTATTTTGATTATACATATATTATTAATAATATTATTAAGGGAACAATAGAATATTATTTTGATACATTTACTGAAATACTTATTATTTTTAATAAAATAAATATAAGCCTAAAATTGACTCTAACAGTTATATTAGCTCTACAGTCTCTAAATATACGTAAACAAAATTTTAAAATTATACATCAGAAGTAGAAGACTTACTTACACCGTGGCGTTTCAACGCAAGCACAGGTCCAAAGATCTTCCTTAGGATTTTTTTTCCCAAACATGTAGTTACTCCTCTTCATTTTCCTTTGTGGTCGTCCACGTTTCGCTACCATAATAGTCCATTCTTTAACGGTAAAATATTGCAAAACCTCTAAATTTTAAAGAACCTCTTGGATTGACATGAAATTTGGCATACATATAGCTAAGAAGTCAAAGAAAAAAAGTGATATTGTGCCGATATGTGCTTTTGCCTTGGGGGTGGTTTTCACCCCCTCTTGGGGGTGAAAAAATATTTGTCCAAAGAAAGTCAGGAAATGGATAAACTGGCTAATTTTAAGTAACTTTTGTTCTATAGAGTTTTTTCACTAAGTCAATACTTTTCGAGTTATTTGGCAGTGAACATGTTCATTTTTTCAACAAAATAACCACGGTTTTAGACGGTTTTTCGCAAATAACTCAAATAGTAAGTATTTTGTCGAAAAACATTCTTAACAAAAATATAGCCTGTAAAAAATTTAAAAAAAATGGTGTATATATCATGTCTCTACACCTAGTATGAGCAGAGTTATAGCTAATGAAATATAGGTTCATATTCGTCAAATTCCAAATGGAATACTTTAACGTGAAATAACCAAAAATGAAGCACATTTCGGGGAAAACTCATTACAACTTATTTAAAATGTTTAAAAAATCTTCATTTTTGTTTTATAAAAAAAATCTCTAGCATCAAAATTAAACAAGTTACGCTCAAAATAAAGTTAGTCCCTTTTGGTTTTGGTAAAAAAATTGAGAAAATCACCCCCTAATTAGTATCCTAAATGAACTTAATCGTTACGATTTCACAAGTTTCTTGACTCGTGTATATATTGTTTATATGATCTGTGAGTTTCATTGCATCAAAGTCCTTATTATTGAAAGGGCTGTAGCTAAAAGGGGTTGAACAAGTCACTGATCACGAATGTATGCAAATTTAGAAACACCAAATCTTAATCAATTTTTGTCTAACAGAAAAACAAAAAAGTACATGATATTCACAAAAACAAATCTTACTTTTTTTGTTTTTCTAGATTTTTGGTATCTCTAACAATTTTTAAGTTATTTTGAAAAAAAAGCATATTTTTCAAAATTTTAATTTTTAAAAATTTTAATTTAAAACTAATTTTTTTCAAAAATAAGCACTTTGAATCGATGAAACTTACAGATCATATAAACACAACATAAGTAAAATAATTTGTGGAGCGGTAACGATTAATTTCATCTAAGTTGCTAATTAGGGGGTGGTCTTCCCGAATTTTTTTTGCAAAAACAAAAGGGACCAACTTTATTTTGAGCGTAACTTGCTGAAATTTAATGCTAGAAACTTTTTGTAAAAACAGAAATAAATCTTTTTTTAAACACTTTAAAAAAGTTATAATGGATTTTCCCCAAAAAGTGCTTAATTTTTTGGATATTTCACGTCGAAATATTCTATTTGAAATTTGGTGAATATGAATCTATTTTTCTTTGGCTATAACTCTGGTTCTACAAGATCCAGAGACCTAACGCGTACACCATTTTTTAACTTTTTTATAGGCTATATTTTTGCTAACAACGTTTTTTTCGACAAAATACTTACCTTTTGAGTTATTTGCGAAAAGCCGTCTAAAAATGTGGTTATTTTGTTGAAAAATTAACATAATCATTCGCAAATAACTCGAAAACTGTTGACTTGACGAAAAAGCTCTATAGAACAAAAGTTACTTAAAATTAGTCAGTTTACCCATTTCTCGACTTACTTTGGACATAAATTTTTTCACCCCCAAGAGGGGGTGAAAGTCACCCCCAGGGCAAAATCACACATCGGCACAATATCACTTTTTGTCTTTGACATGTAAGCTATACGTATGCCACATTTCATGTCAATCAAAGCGGTTCTTTAAAATTTAGAGCAAAAACCGTGAAAGAATGGACTATAATTCACTACGGGTTGTCTGATTGTTTTATACGAGGATAATTCGTAAAATAAGGTTCCTTATGCTGGAAGACATCCATCTGGCAACACTTCCTTACACCTCAACTCTCCATCTCATGTCTGTTAGCCCACCAATTTCGCCTCGCTGCATTGCTCAGTGTTGGCCGAGCAGCCTTCGAAGATGAAGGTGCCGGTCGCTGTTACCTCTATTGTGAAATTCATGCTGTGTGATCATTTTTTTAAATTCAAAATGGATTCCACCTATTGACTTTCATTCATCGTCAGTTAATCAAAGTTTATGGGTAAAAGTGCATATATTTTCAACATGTTTGAAAATGTTGTTGATATGGTGATGATATTCAGTGAAAATCGGAGCGAAAGGCCTTCGGATTCATCGAAAATTTCCGTTCGGCCTTCACTGAATTCTTTACACCATTTGTGAACATCTTCAAAAAGTATGCACTTTTACCTATAAACTTCGATTAACTGAGAATAGGTAAAATCTATTTTGTATTTAAAAAACGTATCACAGCATGATCTTCACTTTTGAGAAGTCGACCAAAAAGGGTGCAATACCAGAAAAACAGGGCAGAAAACCGGGAATGCAAAATGGTACGAAATAACTAAGAGGACCAGAGATTAAAACATATATATTGAAAAAAACATGAAGAGAAAGCCACATCTTTCTGTTATATAATGTTTATATAAAGTTAAAAAAGAACTTACTATTAACTTGGGTTTTTTTCGCTACAAAACTGTACTGTCTGAATTAATTACGTGACGTCGTGCGCTATGGTGGGGAAGAACTTAGAATGACAGAAGGTATGTGTGGAAGGGTACAGCTTGTAGCCAGACTAGTAAAGATTTAATGGTAATATAAACATTTTTACATAGTCCTTATTCTATTTATCAATTTATCATGACCTAGCCCGAGACCTAAGAGGACAAAATAAACATCCGCAGTCATGTCTGGATGTTTGAGAGGTGTGGTCTAGAATTACCCTTATATGAGAATGGACAGCAAAGTTAGAATTTATAAAACTTGCTTCAAACATGTTATGACTATGGTATTGAATTAAGAGAAAACACCAATAAAACCAAAACTATGCTACGAACAGCCGAAATGAAGACACTAAGAGCAATAACAGGGAATACAAGAAGGGGTAGAATACGAAATAACATCATTAGGAAACAATGTGACATGCAAGATCTAGTTAGATGGGGTAGGCAAAGATGAAGAGAATGGTTCAGTCATGTAAAAAGAATAAGGAGCAGAGACTACCAAGAATTGCGCTAGAAGGAAAACCAGCTGTCAAGCGTCTACAGGGGAGACCACCAAAAAATGGAGAGATAGCTGGCAGTTTACCTCTCAAGAAATACTTCAACATCGGAATTAACAGATCGACAGATCTACAAGTATAAATAGAAGAAGAAAAAATCGTTATTTGATCTTGTGTTTATGTTACATGACACGCTGATGTGTGACAATAAACACACGCCAGTTAATGATATGAAAACTAAAAAAATAATGTGGATTGGTACAGAAAAAAATGTACAACAAAAGTTTTAAGGGCTAGAAAAATGTAATCCTACAAGTTTACTGCATTACCAAACACTCTCTAAAATTAATATTGAACCAGTTGCATAAAATAATAATTTTGTTTGAAATATTTTCGAAGGACGGATTACTCGGACAAATTTCATATCTCCCTTTTACCAAATAATTGTGTTTACATGTTTCATTAAATCTGCGTGACGCTCACAAATTTACAAATAAAACGGATATCAAAAGCGATAGAAATATACATCAATAGTCCTGTATGTTGTGCTGTTTTAATTATTGAAGCATTTCGAACGCTGTTTTTACGCATTTTGACGCTAACAAATATATCAAACATTATTTGAACTGTGTTTTTGACGTAATATAGGTAATGGTGATGATAATTTTATCAAAAATATTGTTTTTGGGAGTTTAAACTGGTTTAAAATTTTCAGGAGAGTTGATTACATATGTACAGGGTTCGTCACTCAAAAGTTTCCACTCAGATCCTAATTCCTCAACGTCACTATTAAAAACAATTCCCTAGTTCTCCTCTATTCCACTCCATCTCTTGACTGTTGACAGCCACACGCAACAGAAGTAAAATATAACTCACTCTGGTTTTGACCCTAAAATAGATCATACGCACTGTTCTATCCTCTGTTGTGCTATCTTCTGGCGAAGCTCTCTTGTGCTAAGTATCGCAAAACTCTCACTCTTTTGTTGACATCCATAGGCAAGAGACGTACGATAAATCTCTCTACTACCTCGTGACTAAGGGAACAGACGCGACTGTCTTTGCTTTCCACTCTTGCAGACAACATACGTGTTAATAAATATCTCTGGGATATCGTTTCTCGTATAATGTCACGCACAGATGCCCCAAAACTGCTTTTTTCTCTTGAAGGAAATATACTTGCTCTTTCGGTCTCTCGTATGAAAAGTGAAAAAATTCCGCTAATCGGTTATGGACAAAAGCTGCTAGTCGGTTAAAGTCAATTAGAGGATCTTTCATACGAGAAATAACCGCATGTGAAACCTGCTAGAAATACATCAAGAGTACTCTATGTTGTGCTGTTTTAAATATTTAAGCATTTCGAATTCTATTTTTACGCATTTTGACGCTAACAAATACAGGGTGTCCAAAAACTCTCCCAACAAACGAAGACTGGAAATTCTTGAGCTAATTTTAAGACAATTTAACCCAATTCACCTAGTCCGAAAATGCTTCCTAAGGGAGATAGAGCTCTTTGAAGATGGCGTCTTGGAATTAGTTTTTCTTAAATATCTCCAGAACGCTTCTATTTAGAAAAACGAAAACCGGTACACTTATTTATCTTCCAGGGATAAATCAACTACATCAATTACGAATTTCTAGTACCGGTCATCGGCGCCCGTTCTGGGTAGGGCAACGGTTATTTTATCGTATAGCTTTTTTATCTTTAACTTCTAAGCATTTTTTATACTAGATTGTTAAATTGCAAGGTATTTTAGTACTAAAAGGTACTATTGCTTTAAGCCGGTAGGATGCACCGTTTTCTAGAAAAATCGATTTGAAAATTTTTCGTCTGTTGATTTAAAAAAAAAATTTCAAAAAAAAAACCATTTAGTAAAACGAAAATTGGTACGTTTATTTATCTTCCAGAGATAAATCGATTTCCTTAGTTGCGAAATTCTAGTACCGGTCATATGCGTCCGTTTTGGGTAGGTCAACAGTTATTTTGTCGCATACCTTTTTTGTCTTTAATTTTTAATCATTTTTAACACTTGATGATTACATTATGAGGTATTTTAGTACTAAAAGTTACTTTTGCTTTAAGTCGGTAAAATATACCTTCTTCTTTTGAAAAAAATTTTCAAAATTTTGTCAAATTCAATAAACGAAAAATTTTAAAAATCGATTTTTATAGAAAACGGTGCATTCTACTGCCTTAAAGTTCGAGTACCTTTTAGTACTAGAATACCTCACAATTTAATAATCCAGTATTAAAAATGCTTAGAAGGTAAAAACAAAAAAATTATGCGATAAAATACCAGTTGCCCTACCCAAAAAGGGCGCCTATGACCGGTACTAAAAATTCGTAATTAATGGAATCGATTTATATCTGGAAGATAAATAAGCGTACCAGTTTTCGTTTTTCTAAATAGAAGCGTTCTGAAGGTATTTAAGACAAACTAATTACAAGACGCCATCTTCAAAGAGCTCTAGCTCCCTTAGGAAGCATTTTTGGACTAAGTGAATTGGGTTAAATTGTCTTAAAATTATCTGAGAAACCTCCTGTCTTCGTTTGTCGGGAGAGTTTCTGGACACCCTGTATATCATACATTATTTAAACTGTGTTTTTGTTGTAATATAGGTAAAGGTGATGATCATTTTATCAAAATTATTGTTTTAGGGAGTTACTGTTTAAAATTTTTTAGGAGAGTTGATTAAATATGTACAGGGTTGGTCACTAAAATGCTCAAATAATAAATTCTAGTACTGAGTTTTATTCATACTAAAATACAGACATTTTCTTAGAAACTACAAATGAACACACTCTCTCTATCGCTTGAGAGACCGCAGGCAACAAAAGTGAAAAGATAACTCACTATGGTTTTGAACCTCATATAGAACATATGCTATGTTTTATCTCTGTTGGTGATAACCACTAGTTACCGCGTGGTGGAAAAGCACCACGAAACTCCCTCTCTTGTGTAGACTTTCATAGGCAACAGACGTACGATAAATTTCTCTGTTACCTTGTGTAGACAGACGCGTGTGAAACTTGATATAATAAAACATGCTTATAGATATACATCAATAGTGCTCTATGTTGTGCTGTTTTAATTATTGAAGCATTTCGAACTCTGTTTTTACGCGTTTTGACGGTAACAAATATATCAAACAATATTTGATCTGGAAATGGGAAACTGATTACAAAAGAATTGCAAGTAAATCTACAAACCATTATTTCAGAATTCACCCTACACTTCCAAAAAACATTCCTCATTTCACCTTTAATTATAATAGAGCACACATGTCAGTATTGACTCGTTTAAAATTGAACCATGCTCGCTTTCCATCTCACTTGTATAAAATTGGAATACTTAACTCCCCTGTCTGTAGTTGTGACAATATATCCATTGGTGATCTAAATCATATATTTCTAGAATGTTCTCTGAACCCTCAATCTTCTTCAATTCTGTATCAAGAACTAATTGATCACGAGTGTCCATTGCCACTAAATATTACAGCTCTCCTTTCTTCCTCAGATAAAGCGGTACTAGATTCCATCATTAATTTTCATATACGTCAAAATAATTGTCAAAGTTAATTTAAATTTGGAAATCTCTCCGAAAAATATTAATTTTTGGCGGATTATTTGATTTATACCGTTCTAATTTAGTTTGTTTAGTTTTGTTAAACTTTTCCTTATTTAGTTTACATTTTGAAAGTGTTCATAAGTTAAACGTTACTTGAAAACTCCTCTATGGAGTCATCTAGTGGAGGCGAACCGCCTGATATTGAGAATTCGATGGATAGTAGCTGTGATTTACAAGATTTAAATGGATTTCTACCCAACCAGCCTCAAAATAAGATAAGTAGTAGTATTAATCTTAACAATATTAATGAAAAACAAAATACTTTAGTAAACTCAGATCAACCAGAAAAAACCAGGCCTGTTTATTTATACGAAAAAATTGATTTAGGACCTTTTTACATTTTCATTGAAAACTCCAGTTTAAATTTTACAGGAAAATTAAACGCTGTTAAAATAGGCGAGATCCTATTTACGTTACATCCAGAAATTGACAATTATAT
Organism: Diabrotica virgifera virgifera; assembly: GCF_917563875.1. Classification (NCBI taxonomy): domain Eukaryota; kingdom Metazoa; phylum Arthropoda; class Insecta; order Coleoptera; family Chrysomelidae; genus Diabrotica; species Diabrotica virgifera. Next base: position 214,848,036 of record NC_065451.1, on the reverse strand, counting down.
AAAAAAAATTGACTCAATCGGACGCAACCGAGTTAGGGTCTCATTTAAAAATTATAGTAGCGCAAATGCTTTAGTTACTTCCAAATTCCTTATTCAAAAAAATCTGACCGCATACATTCCAAAATTTCAATTGTTTAAACTAGGTGTAGTAAGGGATATAGATTCAGATATATCGAAAGAATATCTTAAAAATAGAATAAAGGAATTTGATCACCATTGCAAATTCTCGGTTGAGTATGTGAAACGAATAACAAGAAAAATAGTAGCAGATGACAAAGTAATATTTAATCCAACAAAATCAGTTATTGTGTCTTTTAAATGCCAGAATATACCAAAGTATGTAGTAATTAATCATGTCTTACACACTGTTGAAAAATACCAGCAAAAGGTAATTATCTGTTACCACTGCTATAGGTATGGGCACATGAGTAAGCAGTGTAAAAGTAATCCTCGCTGTTTTAAGTGTCATGAATCTCACCTTTCCGATTCTTGTCCTTTATCATCGTTTAACAAAAAATGTCTATCCTGTGAAGGTGAACACTTCACTAATGAATGGGATATATGCCCAGAATTTGATCGCCAAAAGAAAATAAAACATTATATGTCTGAAAACAGCTTATCTTTTAAGGAAACAATTAAACTCTTTCCTAAGATAACTTATGCATCTATAGCAGCCAATAATTCCTCAATAAATTCTCATCAAACTCCAAATATGAATGCACCATCCTCTTCATATTCCTTTACTCAATTGTCCACGTCTCAAACATCTTCCAATCAGTTCGCTCTACCTTCAGTTTCAAATAGATATACAATAATAAAACCACCAAAATACAAACGACCTATCTCTTCCTCACCAGACCAAGTAACAATGGAACATCAAAAAATAATAAAGTTAAACCCCATGTCCAACAGACCTGGTGGTATTATCACCTCTTCTTCGTATCAATCTACATTTAATCCAGAACAAGGATCTAAAATACATGAACCATCAAAAGAATTAACAGAATTAATATCAAATATAGTTACAAGTATTATCTCGAATATAAATCACAAAAATTTTGAAATTCCAGAAAAATCAGTTCTAGTAAATTCAATTCAATCAGTTTTAAGTTCTCTCTTATATAATAATGAATAGATTGGTAATTTGTCAATGGAATTGTAGATCGGCTAACTCTAATAGAGAAAACCTTATCCACCTATTAGAAGACCAGAAAGTTGATATCGCATTATTATCAGAAACTAGATTTAAACCAGAAAAGTATTATAACTTTCACGGGTACAATATTGTCAGAGACGACCGCTTTTCAGTAACTGTTGGCGGTGGCTCAGCAATTTTAATAAATTCAAACCTATATTACGAGGAAGTCACCATGAAAGTAGATTTAATAAACGTCAATAAAGTAGCAATAAAAATAAAGTTTAAGTCATATACTGTCACATTTATATCTATGTATGTTCCCCCAGGAACCAAGTTATTGTTACAACAATGGAACAATTTCATAACATCTATAGAAAGACCATTTATAATAGGAGGTGACCTTAATGCTCACCACATTGCCTGGGGCCTAGACAACCAAACAGATATGAAAGGTAAAATCTTGATGGACTGTATAGACGATAACAATTTAATATTCAAAAATGATGGCTCTCCTACTTTCTTTAGGAACTTCTCGAAATCGGCAATAGACCTGACCATTTGTACTCCTGACTTAAACCACCTGATCACTTGGAAAACACTTCAAGACCTATTTGGTTCAGACCATACACCTATAAGAGTAGAGTTAGAGGATCAACCAACTCATACATATAATCCATATTCACAAAAGTGGAATTTAAAGAATGCCGACTGGAAATTATATGAACAGTATTCGGAAGATGTATTCTCTCAGTTTAAAGATATAAATTCTTATGAACAAATTTTTCACAATATAAATACAACTGCATCCTACTGCATCCCCAAATTTAAAATAAAAAAACCGACTTCCAGAGGAAAATACTGGTGGGATTTAGAATGTGAAGAAGCAGTCAGAAGAAGACAGGAAAGTTTTTGTATATTCAAAGAAAATCCAAACCATGAAAACCTACTTAAGTATAAAAAAGATGATGCACATGTCAAGAAGATCACTAAACAAACTAAAAGAAATAGCTGGAGAGATTATGTCGGATCCCTAAATAGGTCAGTCCCTATTAAAGATGTATGGTCAAAAGTTAACCGAATAAAAAATAGAAAAACAAAGAACAAAGTCCCTGTTATTCTGTCGGAAGCTTCGTGGATAGAAGAGTTCCATCAAAATATCACACCGCCGTCTGCAGAATTAGTAATTCCTGATTTACAACTAAATGCTCTGTACGACTATCCAGAACCAATCCGTTTCCTAGTCAAACCATTTTCTGCCACTGAACTAAACTTTGCGTTGAAGAAAAACTCAAATTCAGCACCAGGTACCGATAATATCCATTACTCGATGCTATCAAATCTTTCAAGAATTGGTAAGGCTGCACTACTAAATATATATAATGAAATTTGGATGCGCCGCATAAAGATTCCTGACGATTGGCACGTTTACACTATTATTCCGGTTTTAAAACCAGGAAAATCATCAAAGAATTGGGATTCTTACCGTCCAATCGGTCTGGCTTCCTGTATTCTAAAAACATATGAGAGACTTATTAAAAACCGTCTGGAATTTTGGCTAGAAAAGAACGACCTATTACCAAGAAGTCAGTTTGGTTTTAGAAAAGGTAAATCCACACAAGATAGCCTCTGCCACTTTTTAATAGACATTTATAGTTCCTTTACTTATAAGAAAGCAGTTAGTGCTTTGTTCTTAGATATAAAAGGGGCTTACGACAACGTTAATCTTCACATACTATACGCGAAAATGTTGGAAACAGGAATACCCGAGATAGTAACATGGAACATCATTAACTTATACATTAATCGAGCAGTTCACGTTAGATTAAATGGAGATCAATCTAACTCCCGATACACATCTTTGGGACTACCTCAGGGTAGCATCCTAAGTCCTATATTATATATACTGTATACTGCTGACTTAGAAACTAAACTTCCTCAACACATAAAAATTCTACAGTACGCTGATGATGTTGCGATATATGCAGAAAATAAGTCAATAGATAGATGTAATAATTACCTTAAATCGACATTGAATATTATAAAAAAATGGGCTACCGATAATAACTTAACAATATCAGAGAGTAAATCAACCATTGTTACCTTTACTAAAAAACGATATGTTCCTCAAAGCCATCTACAATTTGATAATACTAGTATTCCTTATAAAACTTCAATAAAATTTCTTGGCGTATTTTTAGACTCCAAATTAAATTGGAAAGAACACACAAATTACATATTACGAAGAATGGAAAATGCAATGAATATCATGAAGACTGTAAGTGTCAGTAACTGGGGAGCTGATCCAAACATATCAATATTACTATACAGAAATTTGATAAGATCAATCTTAGACTATGGATCTATTTTTTATGGCTCAGCATCAAACTCTGTACTCCAAAAAATCGAGAGGATCAAAAATAAGGCACTTAGGTTATGCACTGGTTATCTTCGTAGCACACCTATATTGGTCATGGAATGTGAGCTTAATGAACCTCCACTTTCATTACGCAGGGAATACCTAAGTGAGAAATTTATAGTTAAAACAGCGGTTAACGATAAACTGCTATTAAATAAAATTGTTCATTTAACCACCTCATACCTAACTCATTATTACTGGGAAAAAAAGAAACTGCTTTTAGTTGTGGAAAGCTTCCTCAACGTTTCTAATTCCATTGGCGACATACACCAAATTGAACAAAGCTCGTCTCGAAAGCTAAATTATGAAGATTATTTATCTCCAGTTAACTGTCATTTAAGTAATATTCGTGCGACAGACTTCCTTACTAAAATAGACCACCTTCAGTGTGTACAAAAAAACTGGGGGAGTTATCAGAAATTATACACGGATGGTTCAAAAATGGAAGGAAAAGTTGGATATGCTATATATTACCCACAAAAAAAGTATAAAAATAAACAACAGATTACCTGATAAAATGACAATTTTCACAGCTGAACTCATTGCAATCAAAGAAGCATACAAAATATGTATTAATCAAAAAGAACTCAATTATGTTATATTTACAGACTGCCAAAGCATTGTAAAGACATTGAAATATAATGTACATAATTTTGCAGAAAATTATATCATCAGTGACATCATAGCAATGAACAGTGAAGCTTTGAAATCGGGCAAAAATATAATATTGTGTTGGATAAAAGCACACATTGGTATAAAAAACAACGAAATAGTAGATGATCTGGCTAAAAAAGCAACAACGAAGGAATCCACTCTGCATACTTATCAACTTCCTATGGGAGACATAATTTCTATTATGAGATCTATCAAACGGACGAAATGGCAGGAACAATACAATAATTCAGACAAAGGAAATTATTACAAAAAAATCCAGCCTACACTTCCCATCAAGACATGGTTTAATCAAGTTTCCAACAAAGGCTTTATCAAAACTATTTGTCGAATAAGAAGTAATCACTGTCTGACTCCAGCCTACAAAAGAGAAATAGGACTTGTAGATAATGATGAATGTTTATGTGGAGAGCTAGCTGATCTACAACATATGCTATTAGAATGTCCTTTACATTTTATTGAAATATCAAACTTTTTTGCCAATCTAGTTCAAGTTAATGTACAATTTCCTTTTAATCTTATATACCTTTTACAATCAAACAATCTAGATGTTTATAAAATTTTGTACAACCATGTTAATTGTTTAAAATTAAAGCTCTGAGAAAAAAAGAAAAAAAAAAAAATAAAAAAAAATAAAAAAAAAATAATTAAATAAAATAAAAAGTTACTAAGATCTAAACCTCCGCGAGGTTGAATCGGGTTTAGGTCTTAGCGCGATAAAAAAATATACAAAAAAAAAAAAAAAAAAAAAAAAACTAAAAAAAAAAATAAAAAATGTAATAAAAAAAATGTTAAAAAATATAATAAAAAAAAACAGAGTAAAAAAAAAACAGTAGTACTAATAGTTTTAAATTTAGATACTAAGCATATATTTTGTAAAAGAGAGAATTCAAAACACATTGACTGGCCAGTTGGTTGCTTAAACCAGTGCCAATAAAACATAAACACACACACACACACATCATTAATTTTATCAGAAATTCAAAAATAGCGGTATAGTTTAGAAATAGACAATATGAAATCATTTAATGTAATTAAGAATTTACATGCTTTGTGGCAAATAGATTTTGTCTGATGCCAGGATCTCACACACACACACACAATATTTGATCTGTGTTTTGACGTAATATAGGTAATGGTGATGATAAGGGGTCCGGACAAATAATCCCCGGACAAATAATCCCGGACAAAAAATCCCCACAAATTATCCCTGGACAAAAAATCCCCGGACAAAAAATCCCCGGACAAATAATCCCCGGACAAAAAATCCCCACAAAAAATCCCGGACAAATAATCCCCACAATTTTTTTTGGGCAAAATATCCCCACAAAAATCCCGGAGAAAAAATCCCTAAGAAATATTTGCTGCCGAATAGTTCTCTAAAAGTTTTCCTGAAATTTTAACAAATTTCGAATTTCAATTCCTTGCTGAAAACTTCAAATTTTACATGACAAGAGAGTGTGAGTTTTTTCAAAAATCGTGGAAGATATGGGGAATGAGCTAAGGCCCCGTTCTCATGACAGGCGCTTAACGCGCGTTTTGATAACGCGCGATTACAACTACATACATTTTACTGAAGACCGTTCACATGCTAACGCGCGTTTTAGGTCATTAAGACGCGTGTTGGCATGTGAACGGTCTCAAGTAAAATGTATGTAGTTGTAATCACACGCTAACCTTTTCACTTCGGGAACCGCACATATACGTAAAATAATTTCGTGCCCGTACAACGGGAACCGGATGAATACGCGTAACCTTTTTCGGCATTCGCTGCGGCAACCTTATGAATCAGTGTGTTTGCGTATTTTATGTTGCCTATAGAAGAGAGTTAGGCATATTATATCAAAATTTACAATAGGTCTGTTCGTAGAACGATCAGCAACCGTTTCCAACTATCAGACGCATGCGTGTTCGTAGTCTACGATCTCTAACTGGTAACTGCGCAGCGCTAACTGGTAACTGCGCATGCGTCTGATGGTTGGCAACGGTTGCTGATCGTTTGGATCGTACTACGAACAAACCTAATACATTTAAAAATTTTATACTTTACTGCGGGAGCCGTACAAATCCAAATCCGCAGCTTTTTATACAGGCACGCACTCTGGAATATTTTTTTGTAAAATCTTAGGATTCCCCTTCGCCGTATTTATGTAGGATATAGTATAGTATAGTTGATCCAAAAGATGGCATAACCCAGACATCCAAAGTGAAAGTTATCCTTCAACACCAAATTGTTCTATATGGTCCACACCATGTCCAGAAAAAAGTCACACCATTTTGAGCGTCGGGTTTGGGGGGAGAGGGGGGAGAAACCGGTAAATTCGTAGTTTTTTTAAGTTTTTCGCCAATATTTCTAAAACTATGCGGTTTAGCATGGACAACCCTCTATACAAAATTGTTCTACATTAAATTTTAAATAAAAAAGGCTCTATGCATAATCTTTCTAAAATGAATTGTGCCAAAGTTACGGAGGTAGTATATTATAACTGGTCCAAAAAAAGGCCTAATCCAAACATCCAAAGTAAAACTTTTCCTCCAACACCAAAATGTTCTATATGGTCCACATATTGTTCAGTAAAAAGTTACACCATTTTGAGCGTCCGGTTTGGGAGGGAGATGGGAGAGAAGCCGGTAAATTAGTAGTTTTTTTAAGTTTTTCGTCAATATTTCTAAAACTATGCCTCAGCGTAAACAATGTTACATACAAAAATGTTCTACATAAAATTCAAAACAAAAAATGTTCTATACATAATTGTTATAAAATCAACGGTTCCAGAGTTACGGAGGGTGAAAAGTCGAGGTTTTCGATACTTTTTATATTTTTTGGGCAATATTTATGATATAACTATACCAAAAACCCAGACATCCAAAGTGAAAGTTATCTTCCAACACCAAATTGTTCTATATGGTGCACACAATGTCCAGAAAAAAGTCACACCATTTTGAGCGTCGGGTTTGGGGGGAGAGGGGGGAGAAATCGGTAAATATAAATAGTAACGAAAACCTCCACTTTTCATCCTCCGTAACTCTGGAACCGTTGATTTTATAACAATTATGTATGGAACCTTTTTTGTTTTAAATTATATGTAGAACATTTTTCTATAGAACATTTCTTACGCTAAAGCATAGTTTTAAAAATATTGACGAAAAAATTAAAAAATCTACTAATTTACCGAGTTCTCCCCCAGCTCCCCCCCCCCCCCCAAACCGGACGCTCAAAATGGTGTAACGTTTTACTGAAAAATATGTGGCCCATATAGAACAATTTGGTGTTGAAGGAAAACTTTTACTTTGGATGTCTGAGTTAGGCCTTTTTTTGGACCAATTATACTATACTACCTCCGTAACTTTGGAACCGTTCATTTTAGAAGGGTTATGAATAGGGCCTTTTTTATTTCAAATTTAATGTAGAACAATTTTGTGTAGAAGGTTGTTCATGCTAAACCGCTTAGTTTTAGAAATATTGACGAAAAACATAAAAAACTACGAATTTGCAGATTTCTCCCCCTTCTCCCCCCAAAACCCGACGCTCAAAATGGTGTGACTTTTTTCTGAACATTATGTGGACCATATAGAACAATTTGGTGTTGGAGGATAACTTTCACTTTGGATGTCTGGGTTTGGGTCTAACTATACCATACTAATAGTGTTTATCAACTTATTCCATTTTAGTTTAAGAATTCAATTGTGTGAATTGCAGCTGCTGCTAAACCTGTTATTGACTTTGGAAAAAGTACAGGAACATTTTATGGCCGGTAATTTGATAAATAATCATAATAAAAATAATAGTAAATAATCTGAGATTTTTGAGTTGCATTTTCAAGATTTTGGGTGTGTAGCATGTAGCATTTAGCATCAAAATGATTGCAAATGAGGGCTGAAAATTGAATAACATATATCCAGTTTCGCCCGTCCTAATAAAAGTCGGAAAAATCTACAAAAATAAAATTACAAACAGTTGAAGAAGGTCTGTAACGTCGACAAATGATTAATTTTCAATAATCTAACAGCAACAAATTAACAATTATTTCTACAAAATTGCAAATACAGTCCTGAATACACTGTATTGATACACTGCGCGAACCGTATTTATACGCCATAGTACTACATCGACTGACTGCGGCAACCGGATTAATCAGCACAGGCATGAAACGCCCGTACCAGAGACCATACTACTTTTATAACTAGCCGCAGTGAAAAGGTTAAGCGCCTGTCATGAAAACGGGGTCTTAGCTCATTCCCCATATTTTCCACGATTTTTGAAAAAACTTACACTTTTTTGTCATGCATAATTTAAAGTTTTCAGCATGGAATTGGAAATCGAAATTTGTTAAAATTTCAGGAAAACTTTTCGACAGCAAATATTTCTTGGGGATATTTTGTCCGGGATTTTTTGTGGGGATATTTTGTCCAAAAAAATTCGTGGGGATTATTTGTCCGGGATTTTTTGTGGGGATTTTTGTCCGGGGAATATTTGTCCGAGGATTTTTTGTCCGGGAATTTTTTGTCCAGGGATAATTTGTGGGGATTTTTTGTCCGGAATTATTTGTCCGGAGATTATTTGTCCTATCTTCTATGATAATTTTATCAAAAATATTGTTTTAGGGAGTTACTGTTTAAAAATTTTTAGGAGTTGATTAAATATGTACAGGGTTGGTCCCTAAAAAGTATCTGCTCAAATCCTAAATTCTCAACCTCAATATTAAAAACTTATGCCTAAACCAACCTTTAATAATAATTCCTAGTACCTAGTATAGTAAATGAATACTACCTCTCTTGAGTGTTGACCGCCACAGGCAACAGATCTGTACCCTCTGTACTATCCTCTGTTAGTGGTAACCAGTAGTTACCGCGTGGTGAGAATTACCGCGAAACTAACTCTCTTTCTTGTGTTGACCTCCATAGGCAAGAGACGTGGGATAAATTTTTCTACTGCCTCGTGTACCAGTAAACATACGCGACTATCTCTCTTCTTAAAGACCACATACGTGCTGATAAATCTCTCTGGGATACAGCTTCCCGTATGGTACCACGCGAAAATACCGCGCATCTCTATGCTTTCTCCTGTTAAAGGCAATATACAGGGTGGGGCATTAGTGTGACAAAGTTCAATTACTCATTTGTCGTAAGAGATACGAAAAAAAGTTATTTAGGTAAAAGTTGGGGCACACATAGTACCATAATCTAAAAATATTTTTAAATATACAGGGTCGTCCGTATTGACAGGGTGACACAAACTTATGTTTTTTTTAATGGAACACCCTGTATATTTTTACATTTTTGGATTCTCCTCGATGTTTCCTTTCTTAAAATATATGGTTTTGTAATATTATACGAGGTAGTTTAAAAGTTAATTACGTTTTTTTGTTAATTTCTTAGCAAAATCTACACCCTGTAGAATTTTAGTGATTTGACATCAAATTACTATTTTATGTTCAAACGATTTTTAATATAGTCTACTACTGTTGAACATTAACAGTATAGCGAAATGTTTAATTTTAGTATACAGGGTGGGTCGAAACTCGGAATGAGTATTTTCTGAGTTTTCTTAAATAGAACACCCTGTATTTAAGTATTGTAATCAAATGATATTTTATGATACTTTTTTATTTCTTAAGTATTCCCTATACCTAAGTGCTTTAATTTGTAAGTTATTCGTGATTCTTTAAGCCAAACATTAATTGTAAGAAAAATTACGTGAAATTTTATTGGGTGGCCGTGAAAATATTTAATCAAAAATAATTTTTGGAAAAGAAAATACATCATAATCTAGTCTGATCCTTAATTTAGTACTATTGGATGAAATATCCAAATAAATTCGTAGTTAAGGTTGTTGGTGCGCAAAATATTAATAAAAACATACAATATTCTACCTAGTCGGCTATGACACTAAATTTCCTTAAACATTTGACATTACACTATTTTTATAGATCCAGTTGCTTTGTTACCATTACTAATATGTATTTTTCTTATGAGAAACTGATTAATAAGATTTTGGTGCTAGTGGAATATAACAAAAATGTGCTACTAGCAGTAAGAATTTTTCATCAGAAATTCCCTGATAGACGACAACTAAGAAGAGAAACGTTTAAAAATATACTAAAACGGTTTCAACGGACTGATTACTTAGATTATGATAAATCTGCTCGAATAAAAACTATTGTAAGTGAAGAAAACAGCAATTAAATGTAATCCTTAGTGTCACTGAGGATCTGCATATTAGTACAATCGTTCTTACAATCTAAGTATCTAGTCTGTTGAAACCGTTTTAGTATACTTCAAAAGTTTCTCTTTTTGGTTGTCGTCTATCAGGGAATTGCTGATGATAAATTTTTATTGCAAGTAGCTCATTTTTGTTATACTCTCCTAGCACAAAGACATTTTAATCCGTTCCTCATTAGAAAAATTAATATTAGTAATAGTATCAAATCAACTGGAACTATATAAATAGCATAATGTCAAATGTTTAAGCAAATTTTGTGTCATAGCCAACTAGGCAGAATTTTGTATGTTTGATTCATATTTTAAGCACCAACAACCTTAACTACGAATGTATTTAGATATCTCATCCAATATTAATAAATTAAGGATCAGGCTAGATTATTATGTATTTTTTTTCGAAAAATTACTTTTGATTGGATATTTTCACGGCTACCTAATGAAATTTTACGTAATTTTTGTTGCAATTAATGTTTGCTTAAAGAATGACGAATAACTTACAAATTAAAGCACTTAGGTATAGGGAATGCTTAAGAAATAAAAAAGTACCATAAAATATAATTTCATTACAATACTAAAATACAGGGTGTTCTATTTAAGAAAACTTAGAAAATACTCATTCCGAGTTTCGACCCACCCTGTATACTAAAATTAAACATTTCGCTATACTATTAATGATTAACAGTAGTAGACTATACTAAAAATCGTTTGAATGTAAATAGAAAATTTGATGTCAAATAACTACAATTCTACAGGGTGTAGATTTTGCTACGAAATTAACAAAAAAACTTAATTAACTTTTAAACTACCTCGTATAATATTACAAAACCATATATTTTAAGAAAGGAAATATCGAGGAGAATTTAAAAATGTAAAAATATACAGGGTGTTCCATTTAAAAAAACATAAGTTTGTGTCACCCTGTCAATACGGACGCCCCTGTATATTAGAAAATATTTTTAAAATATGATACTATGTGTGCCCCAACTTTTACCTAAATAACTTTTTTTCGTATCTCTTACGGCAAACGAGTAATTGGACTTTGTCACACTAATGCCCCACCCTGTACGTGCTTTTTCGGTTTTTGTCGGTTTCACACAGAAAGACAAAGAAATATTGAGGATCCTAGAGAAAAAATAACTCTGAGCAGACCCACTAAATTTGGGTAATATTGAATTTAGAAAACTGATGAACTACGAAGTAAGAGAACTTTTGTAAGAAGAAAATATCGTCAGATTTACCAAAGCATAGAGACTCAGATAGATGGGACATATGGAAGATACACATCCAACAGCAGTTATTAAGAAAATTACCCAATGATGTCTAGTATCAGGCAGACTACGAGGACGGTTTAAAACCAGATCGGAGAACCTGATAATTGCAAACCTTAAGAAGATGTGAGATGGGAAGATTGATGGATATGGATAACCCAAAAAACAGGAACGAATAAAGAACAATTGTAGAATGTTACTGAGGACCAATCTCCCGCAACAAATGAATCGGAAGACCCCTAAAAAGGCGGCAATCACTCCTCGAGGAGTGTAGGTCGTAGGTGCCACGATGATAATGGTGGTACCCAAAATGTTAGATGTACATACTTTGTTGATCATTACTAGAGTCCGGATTTCTAAGCATAATGCTTATAGTAAATAATACAAGCAGGACTATTTTCTTTTTTAAATATGAAGAATTATGCAAAATTAAGTCATTTTGACAGCCCTTTTTTATGCTTTTTTGCTTTTTTTTAAATTATTATGCTTTTCTGAGTTTTTGTGTTTATTTGGTGCTTTTTTTATATACTATTATCATTTTTTGCATTTGCGAACAGAAGAAATTTAATTTTGATCTACATAGTGCAATTTTGGACTCTGATCTCCCTTTAAATAAATTGCAAAATGAAAGTTTTAAATCATTTATGGAAAAGTACCTACTATTGAAGACATGTGCCGGATGAAAATACTCTGCGAAAAAATATGTTAATTGCATTTAAAATAAAACTAGAAAAAAAGTAAAAACACAGTGGGAAACAATTACATCTGGTTTGCTGTGGAGAGGCTACTAGTCCGTTCTTTAACGGTAAAATATTGCAAAATCTCTAAATTTTAAAGAACCGCTTGGATTGACATGAAATTTGGCATACACATAGCTAACAAGTCAAAGAAAAAAAGTGATATTGTGCCGATATGTGCTTTTGCCATGGGGGTGGTTTTCACCCCCTCTTGGGGGTGAAAAAATATTCGTCCAAATAAAGTCAGGAAATGGATAAACTGGCTAATTTTAAGTAACTTTTGTTCTATAGAGTTTTTTCACTAAGTCAATACTTTTCGAGTTATTTGGCAGTGAATATGTTCATTTTTTCAACAAAATAACCACGCTTTTAAACGGTTTTTCGCAAATAACTCAAATAGTATTTTGTCGAAAAAACTTTCTTAACAAAAATATAGTCCGTAAGAAAATTTTAAAAAATGGTGTATATATCACGTCTCTAGACCTAGTAGAAGCAGAGTTATACCTAATGAAAAATAGGTTCATATTCGTCAAATTCCAAATGGAATACTTTAACGTGAAATAACCAAAAATGAAGCACATTTCGGGAAAAACTCATTACAACTTATTTAAAGTGTTTAAAAAAAGCTTCATTCTTGTTTTATAAAAAAATTTCTAGCATCAAAATTAAACAAGTTAAGCTCAAAATAAAGTTAGTCCCTTTTGGTTTTGGTAAAAAAATCGAAAAAATCACCCCCTAATTAGTATCTTAAATGAACTTAATCGTTACGACTTCACAAGTTGCTTGACTCATGTATATATTGTTTATGTGATCTGTAAGTTTCATCGGTTCAAAGTCCTTATTATTGAAAGGGCTGCAGTTAAAAGGGGTTGAACGAGTCACTGAAAACGAATGTATGCCAATTTAGAAACACCAAATCTTAATCAATTTTTGTCTAACAGGAAAACAAAAAAATACATGATGCTTAGAAAAGCAGATCTGACTTTTTTTTTCTAGATTTTTGGTATCTCTAATAATTTTTAAGTTATTTTGAAAAAAAGCTATTAAATAATAGAGAGAAATAGAAATAAATAATTAAAATAGATATAAAAAAAGCAAAATTTAAATTTTTAAAAAGTTTACTTTGAAACCAAATTTTTTCAAAAAAAAGCACTTTGAATCGATGGAACTTACAGATCATATAAACATAACATAAGTAAAATAATTTGTGGAGCGGTAAAGATTAATTTCATGTAAGTTGCTAATTAAGGGGTGATTTTCCCGATATTTTATTTTTGCAAAAACAAAAGGGACCAGCTTTATTTTGAGCGTAAGTTGCTTAAGTTTAATGCTAGAAACTTTTTGTAAAAACAGAAATAAAGCTTTTTTTCAACACTTTAAAAAAGTTATAATGGGTTTTCCCCAAAAAGAGCTTAATTTTTTGGATATTTCAGGTCGAAATATTCTATTTGAAATTTGGTGAATACGAATCAATTTTTCATTGGCTATAACTCTGGTTCTACGAGATCCAGAGACCTAACGCGTACACCATTTTTTTTACTTTTTTATAAGCTATATTTTTACTCAGAACGTTTTTTTCGACAAAATACTTATTTTTTAAGTATTTGCGAAAAACCGTCTAAAAATGTGGTTATTTTATTGAAAAATTAACATATTCACTCGCAAATAACTCGAAAAGTGTCGACTTGGCGAAAAAGCTCCATAGAACAAAAGTTACTTAAAATTAGTCAGTTTACCCATTTCTGGACTTATTTTGGATATATATTTTTTCACCCCCAAGAGGGGGTGAAAGTCACCCCCAGGGAAAAAGCACACATCGGCACAATATCACTTTTTTTCTTTGACATGTAAGCTATACGTATGCCAAATTACATGTCAATTCAAGCGGTTCTTTAAAATTTAGAGCAAAAACCGTGAAAGAATGGACTTATACATATATTTGTGGAAGATACGTCGCTAATTACTTCATAGGCGTACTTCACGAAGAAATCTTGACGAAGGGTTATTTAGTGTGCTCAAAAGAACTAGAAGCAATAAATAACAATGCAATTCCGAGATTCGTAAATGACGCTTTAGCAAATTTTTATCTTCCCGAGGACGTGCCCACCAACAAAATAGTATTAATGCTTTTCGACGCATCAAATATCAATATGATCAAAATGGTATCAAATCTTAAAGTGTTTTATCCAAATCTAAATCACTGTACGTGTCTAGCACATGGCCTGAATCGCGTTGCTGAGACTATACCGCTGCAATTTCCACTTGTTAATGAGTTGATAAAAAATGGAAAAAAATTTCAATAAAGCTCCTTTAAGGATGCAACTTTTTAGAGACAGATTCTCTAAGATTCCATTACCACCGGAACCAGTGTTAACTCGGTGGGGTAAATGTTTAGATGCAAATAGCAACTTTTGTTCTGTGAGTGAAACAATAAAATATTTGGAGAAACAGCAAATGTCATTAGTTGAGTCGATCCAAAAAATAAACAGTTTTGAAAAAAAAAGATGGAAGGTATCCCTGGAAAAATTGGTCAGATAGTATTAACAAAATTCAAAGATGTATTAACAAAAAACTAAGGATTTCAAAAGATGAAGAAAATATTTTCAGTTTTAAATTGAGAACACGTTGAAGATATAAACATGGATCCGGCAGTAGTGGCAAAGTATACCGATCCAGCTGCCACTCCTAATAAATAGATAGGAAATACATAGTATCACCAAGACTCATACATACGATTTCTGCTCTGGATGTTTCTCGTCTTTCCTGTGCGACATCTACTAGTGATCCCATTTTTTATTTAGACTGATTTCAAAATTTCATTAGTTGGTCTAAAGTACCCCACACAAACCGTATGGAAATTATGTCCCAGTGGATTTCGTTCATACTTTGGGAAAATACTCTTTGGAGCATCCTGATAAAAAGTTCTCATGCGCACAACTATATCGTATGAAGGATTTTCAAGATATAGAGGCAAAATCTTGGAAAATTATAAGGTTTACTAGGTATTCCAATTCCCTGAGTTACTGGTTATCTGGCAACATGTTGAAGTTTGGATCAAGGAAAAGTACTAGTAGTCTAGTATTTTTTCCTGGCTATCCAATGGCGACCTTTACTTTGACCTTGACCTCAACGGACGTCATCTTCTAGAGTTTCGAGGGTTTTCGGCATTCAATTGATATAAACAGATTACTCATGTGTTTTTTGGATAGCTAAACACGAATATGCCATCAGAATTGACCTCCGGAGGACGTGGTGGCCAGGGTCACTGCAAGGGACGTCATTTTCTAAAGTTTAGATGGTTTTCGGCATTTAATGGATGAAAATGAATTATTGGAGGCAAAGTATGCTATGCACCGATAACCAATGTGGACGTTGAAAGAAGCTTTTAGATATACAAAAATGTTTTGATTGATAGGTGCCGAAACTTTACGATGGAACGAATGAGTAATTAGTTATTTCATGCTTTAAATAAAAATGATATATTTTCCTTCATCTAAAGCGTGTCGATAAAAATTAGGTTAAAGCATTTTGGTTTCAGTTACCTATTTTTTTTTGTTTATTCTATTTTATTATTAAATTTATAATAGGTCTTTACTAGTTCTTAAGCTAAGCCTAGAGATAATTATATATATTTAAAAAAAAAATGGTTTGTTAAAATTTATATGCTTATTTTCATGCTTTTTTTGTATAATAAAATGCTTTTTTTCGTAAAATTGTTATGCTTTTTAAGCGCTTTTTTGCGTTTCTTTATGCTTTTAAATCCGAACTCTAATCATTACGGTTTATTTTCTTTAAGAAATTTGAGAAAATCGCAATTTTTACTATACAATTCTGTGCTTGAGACATCCTTTATAAGTTTCCCTAGTGCCACCATCTGCACGAAATCGAAATCTGCTTCTAGAAGTTGTTGTTTTTGCTGCAATCAAATGGGAATAAATTGACTAATAGTCCTATTTTGGAATATCCCGAGAACAATCGCTTCCCCGGCAAGCGATTTCTGCAATGGTGTGTCGACAGAGATTCAATTCCGAATTATCCGAGTGGAATTGTACGCGTATTTCTGCAACAACAATAAGAGACGAACCGATGGCACTGGATATGAAGCTAAAAGGTTTGGTCTATTCAGCTCATTTAATATATACTGACTGTCTCTCTCCAAAAGCACTTTTAGCACTGACCTACAGTTAAAATATATGTAAAGCCTGAGTGAAAGGTTCGAATTTTCGCTTCTTTAAAAGCCTACATTTCAGTATTATATTAAGTATAATTTTATTACCATTTCCTTTTTTCCTTTTTAAGTACATGGTCATTATGAAAGATTCGAGACAAAGAATTAGACAAAACATTTCGATAAATGCATACAATTTCTCAAAGAATTCAAATACTTGGTGCAGTGATAACAGCTACGAAAACATGCAGAAGCTAGAATCATGTCTAGTCCAGAGAAATAAGATTTTTCTCGTGACACATCCCCCTTCAGGCCGAAACCAAATTTTTTGAGTAGTATGGACATCTATATTATTAACCTATATGTTTCCTGCAGCCGATTTTGATGATATACATAGTTATAAACAAATGAAAATCAAAAAACGCTAAATTTTCGCTTTTTTCGTCTATTACCAAAAAGTTAAGCAATTTAAACAAATTTTAGTGTAAGAAACTCATAAATCGTATAAAAAACTTCAATATGGCGTTCGCTGAATATGTCTATCCTTATTGGTTGCTTAGAAAATTGCAAAATAAATCATAAATTTTGAGTTTTTAAAAATATTCATAACTTACGTAAAAATTAACTTAGAACCTTCTTATTACACGGAATGCTGATACTTCTTGTACTTAAATTATATTTTAAATTTCAAAGCAATTGGTCAAATAGTTTAAAAGTTATTTAATTTGTTTATCCCAAATTCATTTTTTTTGCAACACTACAAGTCAGAAAATTATGAGGCTACAATCATACTTCGGACAGTTTATGAAAGAAGAACATTTATACTATTACCATTATTAAAAATAAATGACAAAAAATAATTTTAAACAGTGTAAAATTATTTTGAAAAAACATGTCGATTTTTTGCTTACTTATAAACAATTAGAATAACTTTTTAACTGTTACCTGTAGAAAAATTATTTTTTCATATTTAGAAAGACCGAATTTTTATACACATTTAGAAAGAAAAACAACTGTCCTAGGACAATTAGGGACAAAGTTAGCCCCCCCATTTATTTAATTCACATGTTTTTGCAAAATAATTTTGCAATATTTATAATTATTTTTTGTATTTTTTTTTAATTAAATTAATACTGTAAATTTCCTTCTTCCATAAACTATCCAAAGTATTACTGTAGCTTCATCATTTTCTGACTTACAGTGTTGCAAAAAAAATAAATTTGGGAAAAACAAATTAAATAACTTTTAAACTATTTGACCAATTTCTTCGAAATTTAGGATATAAATTAAGCACCATAAGTCTCTGCATTCCGTGTAATAAGAAGGTTCTAAGTTAATTTTTACATAAGTTATAAATATTTATAAAAACTCAAAATTTATGATTTATTTTGCAATTTTCTAAGCAACCAATAAGGATAGACATATTAAGCAAACGCCATATTGAAGTTTTTTATACCGTTTATGAGTTTCTTACTCTCAAATTTGTTTAAAATGACTATTTTCTTAGTAATAAACGAAAAAAGCGAAAATTTACCGTTTTTTGATCTTCATTTATTTATAACTATGTATATCATCAAAATCGGCTGCAGGAAATATATAGGTTATTATTATAGATGTCCATATTACTCAAAAAATTTCGTTTCGGCCTGGAGGGGGTTGTGTCACCAACGGGCTATTTTTTTTCCTTATTTCTCTGAACTAGTCAGAGAATAGAACGTTGTTTCTGACACCAAAATTGCTCTAAAAGACAGCTAAAACAAAGGTATATATAACAATAATTCGCTCCATAATAACGTATGGAAGTGAGACTTGGACACTTAACCAGAGCGAATCATCAAAATTATAGAATAGTTTTAGAACAAAAGATCCTTCGGACGATTATTGCACCTTGTCAATATGAAATAACAGGAGAGTTGAGATGGAGAAATACCTGGAACTCCAACTACTCTATAGAGACGAGAACATATACTATTGTGTTTTCAATTTATCAATCAAAGGCAAAATGAAAATTAAATTAATTTTTTTTTAAATAACGCGGGCACATAAATTTGATGCACCCTGTATATTGATCTGTAAATATTTATTAGAATTTAGTTTGGATGTAAGGGGATTTCTCTTTTAATGAGCTTTTCGATGAACCATTAAAGACTTTTGTGAATAATTAAAGTGAAAAGGACGATGTATTTAGGTTTAAAATGGAAAAAGATTGTTTATTACGGGAACTATAGAATCCACAGGTAGAGGTAATTATCATTTTCTAGAAAAATGGTTTAAAATAAAGTTTGGAATTTTATTATCTTTGTTTCACCCCGAATAAATGTTGTAGAGTTCACCGAAAGTAATTAGGATGGTCGGAATAATTTAGAAAGAATGACTGTTTGTTTGTCGAATGGAAAAGAGAAATTGTTTCTGATTTTTGGCAATTTTGGAAGGGGAAAAGTGGTTTGAATGTTGAGTGAGTTTGAAAAAGGAATTCAGTATGTTATTGGCATCGCTGAGGAGCAGTTCGACGTTTTCGTGAATAGAAAGTTAGCAAGTACCAGTGGTTGTTTGATAGTGGAGAATAGTGCTGAAAAGTGGAACGAGAGACAAATCAAATTGAGACGAAATACCTCTTTGATTCTGTATTATTGTGAGAAGGAGAGCAGAGAATTTTTTGGAGTCTGTTTGAATCGAGTACTGGTCAAAAGCGGCCTGGCTTGTTGGAGAATTGGTGCTGGTATGCTGATAGTTTTGAAGCTGGAGAACGGAGAGGGCTTTGATGAGTAGCCTTAACATATTCCACGAGGGAGAGCTGTTTTGGGTCACGAGAAGACATCAGAGTGAGTGAAGCAAAAGGTCAGTCAATTTATGTGAAAGATATTTTTATGTTCGGAAACTAAAATTTTGAGTAAAAAACATATGAATTAAAGTTCCAATATTCCAAAAAGTAAATAGGAAATATAGGTAATCTTGCGAAAACATAAATTTGTTTTGTTTAGTTTGTTTAACCAAAGTCATCGGGAACAAACCGATAAATTGTTTTTTTTTAACTAGAATAAATTTAAGTGGTAAAAATTTCATTCGGACATCTGTGTCCACAGGTTTTAGATTTGATAGATTTTTAGAGTATTGATTTTGAAAAATAAAAGACAATTCTGTATGTTTATTTTATATTTTGCTTTATTTCTTTTTCCTATTTCATCCCGATTAGGATCACCTAAGAGATACTGAAACCACGAGAGAAGATAAGTATAACGTAAGATAATTTAGACATTTTTTTAATATTATAAAAAGGCACCCTGAGATTTTTTATTTATTTTTATGTATGATTTGCGACAATTAAATAATTAATCAAATAAATAATAATTAATATAAAATTAATAAGAAGCAGATTGTATAATATTAGAAATAATGCCAGAGACAGTTATTATAGTTCTTTATTAATTGTTGAACAACCATGATGCCACACAAGAATGAGTAGTTGAGTAGACAAGCGAGCGACATAAGGCAGTGACTAATCATCCGCCGGACGGTATACAGTATCGGATATGTTCCGAATACCAACATTATAATACATCTCCCCTTTTAAATTACAAAGGTATTTAACATTAGGAGTAAAATAAAACTGGTTTTAATTCACAAATTAAACCTACTAGGTTTCTTAACCTGTCTACCAGACCTAGTTATGACCACAGCTGAAGGCTGAGGCGCTTGATTTAGTGCTACTTCCTTGTTTACATTATCTTTTAAAGGTTGAGCAAACGGTGTGGGAGACAGGATGTTTTGCTCTGGGGATCTATTTATTATAGGTAACGTCTTGGGTGGATTGTTATCAGAAGAAATATCATCTCTTTCAAATTCTTCATTCAAAATGGGGTTCTCCACCCTGAATGTATTGGGTGATGGTCGAAGATCCACACGATTTCTTCTAACAACATTCCCCTCTTTATTTTCTACCAAGAATGACCTAGGTGAATCATGCTTTGCTACAACCCTGCCTGGTTCCCAACATTTCTTTACATGGTTATAAACCGTAATATTATTATCAATATCTAACTCTTTTAAGTCTCTCACATGTTGATTATAATAATCTAACTTCTTTCTTTGCTTAGCGATCAATTTCTCTTTAATATTTTCACATAAACTTGGACGTAGCAACACATTGGAAACCGGCAATTTTGTTTTGCAAACACGGCTCATAAGGAGCTGCGATGGAGAGTAGTCCATATACTTAAGTGGTGTGTTTCTATACTGAAGTAACGCAATATGTATGTCAGTGCCATCATTAAGGCACTTTTTTATCATATTCTTTGCAATGGATACCGCTTTTTCCGCTAATCCATTGGCACGTGGATAATTTGGACTTCTTGTCACAATGATAAAATTCCATTCCTGACCAAAGCTTCGAAAACAAGAGCTATTAAATGGGATGTTATCAGCGACAAGAGTATCAGGAACTCCAAATGTGGAAAACAATGATTTTAGTTTTGATATTATGGTTGGACCAGACTTATCCTTAATATGAATTATCTCTAACCAGTTTGAATATGCGTCCATTACTACTAGATACGATTTATCTGAATAAGAAAAAATATCAACTCCTAGCCTTTGCCACGGACGTTCTGGAATATCAAAAGGATGTAAACTTTCTTTACAATTTTTTCTACTAATGTTTTCACATGTTTTGCATTTTTTTATAAACAATTCTACATCATTACTTAAATTTGGCCAGTAAAAAATTTTCCTTGCACGAGCTTTACATTTTTCGATTCCCAAGTGCCCCTCGTGAATTAATTTAAGCATCTCTAAATGTAAAGAACTAGGTACTATTAATTTATAATCCAAAAACAATAAGCCTGACGACATGTTAATTTGTTCTTTAAGTTAAAAATAATGACGCAGGTTTTCAGGGATATCAGTTTTAATCAAGGGCCACCCATTTTTAACATATAAAAGCTTGTTTAATTGTGAATCATTTTCTGTCTCAATTTTAAACTTATCCTTTTTTTGATCAGACATTGGTAATTCTGTTACTAAAGAATGAATAGCAAAATCAAATTCCTGATCTGATTTTAGCCCGCTGCAATTTAAAAAGGCCCTAGATAAAGTATCTGCAATGTATAAATATTTACCAGCTTTAAATGTCACATTCAAATCATAGTTAAGTAACCTGATTAGCATTCTTTGCAAGCGTGGTGTAACAGAATGTAGATTTTTACGAAAAACTGACTCTAAGGCCTTATGATCACTAGAAACTTTAATATTTTTCATGCCATAGAGCCAAAAATGAAATTTTTGTATGGCAAACACGATAGCCAGAGTTTCCTTTTCTATCTGCGCATAATTTTGCTCAGTTTTATTTAGACTTCTAGACACGAAGGACACTGGGTGTCCATTTTGTAACAGGCAAGCGCCCAACCCATCCCTACTAGCATCAGTCTCTATCTCAACAGGTAGATTGGGATTAAAAAAAAATAACACCGGAGCGCTTGTTAGTAGGTGTTTAAGTCTATTTAAAGAATGCTCGTGTTCTGTTGACCAATGCCACGGGACCTTTAAACTTGTTAATTCTCTCAACGGCGCAGTGATTTTGGACATGTTGGGTACAAACTTACTCAAATATTTAGCCATACCTAGTATTCTGAGAAGATCAGCCTTTGATTTTGGCACAGGCATATCTAGAATTGCTTTTACATTATTATCATTAGGCTCAATTCCCTTACCTGAAAAAATTTGACCCATATACCTAACACTCTGCTGCTTAAATTGCACTTTTGAAATGTTAAATTTAACATTAAACTTATTAGCTCTTTCAAGTACTATCTTAAGGTTTTGGTCATGCTCAGCCTCAGATGAACCTGCAATAATGAGGTCATCAAAATATACTCCCACTCCATCCAAATCACCAAATAGTTCATAGTTGTACTTCTGAAAAACTTCCGGGGCGCTACATATTCCAAAAGGCAACCTATCAAATTTAAACCTACCAAAAGGTGTTCCGAAAGTGCAATATTCTGAACTGTGTTCATCCAATTGGACATGAAAATACCCATCTTTCATATCAACAACTGTAAAAATATTTTTACCACCTAGCTTATGTGCAATTTCATCGACTGTGGGGATCAAAAAATGCTCACGCTCTATAGCTTTATTCAAATAAGTCGGGTCCAAGCATAACCTCAAATCTCTATTTACATTATTCTTTTCAACTATGACAAGAGGGTTTAACCATTTAGTGGGCTTATCAACTTTCGAAATGACACCTTGATCTTCTAATTCTATTAATTTTGATCTAACTCTAGCATATAAAAATCTAGGAACCCTCCTTACACGTTGAACCACTGGTACAACATTTTCTTTTAAAGTTATATGATGTTGACCTGGAAACTTGCCCAACTTTCCATCAAAAACAGTTGGATAAGCCTTAATAACATCATTAAACGTTTTAAAATTAGCACCCTTATTTTCATAAACCTGTGTACTATTAATTCTTTTAATTAAATTCAAGGTTACACAAGCTTCCAGGCCTAACAGAGGTATCTGATCATTGGCTTTTACAACTTCAAATGTCAAAACATGACCTACATTATTTTTATTATAACAGTTTAATGCAACTTTACCAAGAGATCTAGTTTTAAAATCAATACTACCATATGAAACTAGAGTCACTTTTGACTTAAGCAAACAAGCATCTGGGCACACCCGATTCAGTACATTTAATGGCATTACGCTTACCTCAGCACCAGTGTCTAGTTTGAACTTGATTTTCCGCTCATTTACCTGGAGCTCCTCTGTCCACATGCGGTTGCTGCCCTCATGAACCGCCCCAACATGCCTGCCTAATGAGCTTACATAAAACTCTTCACCTTCGCTGTCAGTCTGTTCATGTTCTTCGACATGATGTACCCTTCGTTTGGACCCACTTGCCTCGTCCGATCCAAGTTTTCCCTTACTTTTGCAAACATTAGCAAAATGATGTCTCCCTTGGCACTTGGCACACGTTTTGTTATACGCCGGACACTTTCTTGGAAGGTGAGAGTACCCGCAAAACCTGAATGATTCTCTGTTACCTGAGCTGTTACTGCTACCACTACCACTATCTGCTTGCTTAGATGGTTTGCGGTCAATTTTCTTAACCACATTCAACTGTACTACCTCCTGCATCTCTTTTGATAAATTTTTGCTGGTTTCTGAAGCACGACAAATGTTTATTGCTTTTTGTAGAGTTAGAGACGTTTCTCTAAGCAATCGTTCTTGGGTGCCCTTTTCAAAAATGCCCATGACTATCCTGTCTCTTAACATGTTATCTTGATCCAGGTACTCTGTGGTTTTTATGGCTTTACGAAGTTCCGTCACGAATGAGTCAAAAGACTGACCCTCTTTCTGCACAACACTATTGAACAAGAATCTTTCAAATATTACATTTTTCTGACCACGAATTTCCGTCACGAATGAGTCAAAAGACTGACCCTCTTTCTGCACAACACTATTGAACAAGAATCTTTCAAATATTACATTTTTCTTGGGTGCACAATATGCATCAAACTTGTCCTTTAATTTTTCAAGAGTCAAATCACCTTCAATGGTAAATGTATTGTACAACTCCAATCCATCATCTCCTACAAGACTTAAATAACAAGCAACTTTCTTTTTCTCAGTTTTCTCGGCTAATCCAGAGGCCTCCAAATAAATTTCAAATTTCTGCCAGAATTTTTTCCAGTTGGCCGAAACATTGCCATCCAAGCTTAGAGGCTCAGGTGGTCTAAAAACAAGATTTTCCATTTTCTTCTTAATTGGTCACTTTACCTTTAATAACATGAACACCTGACACCATGTCTCTGGTTCCCGAGAGGGAGCGTGGGTTCGGACCCCACACCTGACACCATGTATAATATTAGAAATAATGCCAGAGACAGTTATTATAGTTCTTTATTAATTGTTGACAAAAAGACCAACGTTGGAATGCCACGATACAACATTGGAGACCTTACCAAAGTAAACGACCGAGAGGAAGACCACAGATGAGATGGGTTGATGATATTAAAAGAGTAGCCGGAACGAATTGGAAATATGTTGCTCAGGATAGAGACCGATGGAAGGAGTTGGGAGAGGCCTATGTCCAAACGTGGACGATAGAAGGCTAAGAAGAAGAAGAAGATTAATTGTTGAACAACCATGATGCCACACAAGAATGAGTAGTTGAGTAGACAAGCGAGCGACATAAGGCAGTGACTAATCATCCGCCGGACGGTATACAGTATCGGATATGTTCCGAATACCAACACTATAATACACAGATCATAACAATACATATGGTGGATCCAAACATAACTATTTCTAAAGGTGTTAGACAGAGTTGTATTATGTGCCACTGTTATTCAAGTTAATGTTGTTCTGAAGCTATTTTGTTGTGGCATTTTTGTAATTAACTATTTTAATGGGAAATAAGCCACAATTTTAGTAAAAAAAATTATTTTATTAACGTTTCGACATCCAAATCCGATGCGGTTGTGAAAATACAAAAAATATTTATAAATTAAACCACATTTTTGTTTAATTTATTAATATTTTTGTATTTTGACATTTTTATTTAATTTATTAATATTTTATGTATATTGACAATGGCATCTGATTTGGACGTCGAAACGTTAATAAAATAATTTTTTTTAGTAAAATCGTGGCTTATTTCCCATTAAAAATAGTTAGTTATTCAACTTATTATACACGGAACAAATATTTGTAGAGGCACTAAAATAATACAATGAAGGCACCAAGATTATTGGCGTACCAATAAGTAATCTTCTACATGCAGATGATACTGTTATACTTGCCGATCAAATCAAATATATTATACAGATGATGTTCAATCGAGTAAATACTACAGGCTATCGATCGCAACTTAAAATCAATCGGTAGAAAACTAAATTTATGCTGATTAATAAAATGAACATCCAAAATAACGAAAGCCATGCATATTGAAAGAGTACACCGATTAACATATATCTGAATAGTCATTTAATGATAAGTGTGACCGTTATATAGAGATCAAGATCCAAAGTGAAATACCTAGATCTAGATTCACAAAAATGATAAAGATCTTAAGCGACCCCCACCTAAGAGTTAGCATCATATGGCGCGCAACAAAATGTTACTTACCCTCTATGATATTTTACGAATTGAAACGATGGCTGGTAAAAGTTAGAGGCTTTAGAAATAAGGTTATATCGACACATACGAAGAATATCTCAGATAGACGGAGTGGCCATTACAGAGGTATTGAGAAGAATGGAATTATTGACAACTGTTTAAAGCAGGAAATCGTCATATGGGTCACTGGGCTATGAGTTTCGTAATAACTATAAGCACAGTCTGCTAAAGGCTTATACATAGTTAGTAGAAGGCAAGATTGAAGGTAGAAGGAGGTTAGGCAGCAAAAATAACCTAGCTAATAGACGCATTGATATTTTATAATGATTTTG
The DNA here is from genome assembly GCF_917563875.1 of Diabrotica virgifera virgifera. Taxonomy (NCBI): domain Eukaryota; kingdom Metazoa; phylum Arthropoda; class Insecta; order Coleoptera; family Chrysomelidae; genus Diabrotica; species Diabrotica virgifera. The sequence continues at coordinate 214,821,954 of NC_065451.1, read as the reverse complement.
GATACTTCTTCTTCTTTGGGTACTCCTCTCTTGCCCTCAATGTTTTTTTGGATGATTTCTTGAGTGATTGCGTATTTTTCCCCTTTCAAGATATGACCCTGGTATCCAATTTTTCGTACTATGATCAAGTTTGAGCAATTCTCTCTCAGTATTTGCTCTTCTTAAGGGTTCCTCGTTTCTCACCCTACATGTCCATGGTATGCGGAACAATCTTCGCAAGGTGCACATTTCGAAGGCCTCCAACTTAATTAATGGAAGATATTTTCAACGTCCATGTCTTCATGTCGTTTGATGATGTTCAGTTCTTCGAAATAATTCCGAAATAGAACTGAACATCATTAAACAAATAGCAGTAAACAATAGCTATTACGAACAAACAATTAATAAAATTTTAAACCAAAAACTCCATAAGAAAGCCCTGAAATTAGCCTATCCACCACCACCGAAAAAAACCAGTACCTTCTGCTCTAACACATATACTGGCAAGATATCAACAAAAATAGCCAGATACATAAAAAAGAAAGGAATAACAGCAGCTTTCAGAACTAACAACAACTTAAGCAAATATATTAAGAACAATAAGAGCCGAAAGAGAAAACAACTACAGAGTGGTGTCTACAAACTAACTTGTGGTGACTGTCCGAAAACTTACATCGGTCAAACTGGCAGAACCTTTGACAAACGGATAGCAGAACACAAAAAGCTTTCAACAATAGAAAAACAGACACTTCTACATACGCACTTCACCTTCTAGATCATAATCATTCTTTTAATAAAGAGTTTCAAATTCTGCATATTCAAAATAAAGGCCTTATTAAGCTATCTTTATTAGAATCTTTGGAAATTAATAAATTAACAAATACAGATATAATTCTGAATGACCAACTCGACACAAACAGCTCCCCACTCCTCAACCTCTTCAGTTTAAGACTTTAAAAAGGCAAACCCATAGTAAACTAAATCACTTGAGAAAGGCACTCGGCCGAAACAGCTGTAGTCGCATAGTTATAATAAATTTTGTGGAAGTATAGAAATCAAACGTTTTTAGTGTTTTATTGTTAGGTATTTATTTTATTTAACATCAACTGCGGAACGAACATCATATTATGCAGTTGACGAATAAGTAAAATCTACGAATTAGGGATATGCTCGTAAACTACGGCAACATTGTAATTGCCTTTATTCACTTAATAAAAATCAAGTATATCTTGAAACTACTTAAGTAAATAATTCTGTAATTATAATCCAAAAATTCCTGTTAGGAGTCCCAATGATTCCTAACAAGGCAAAAATTCCAATTTTATCAAAAGTAAAAAATTTAAAATTCAACTCTCAGCGTTCATGAACCGTAAACACTTGTTAGCAAATTAAGCTGATTAGATCTTTAGTTGCGGTCGGTTTTCTATTACAAAATGGAGTAGTTCGCATAAGAAAATGTTCTCCGGTGCCTGCAGGCCGCCATTGTGAATGCAATCTGCATCTGCCGCCGCTTCTTCTTTGCACTTGCCAAAGCCAAGACGACCCCTCTGCAATCCGCCGACGGAATCTCTAATAAAGGATTTGGTGGAGTTAGGGTCGTTATTTTTGAGTTACTTCTTTGTAACGACAAAGTGGAAATGTAGAGGGAGGTCAATCGGAAGAGATTTGGAGAAAATGAAGAATTTTAGGTGAAAAATTTATTCTCAAATGAACTACTAATATTTAATAAAAAAAGAATGTGTGTACTTTGTACGCACGTAAGAAGTTATACTTCTATTATATGATTTCAACGAAATCAATATACTTTTAAACAGTTTCTCTACTACTTTCCAAAAATTTTTATTAAAACAATACCAAAAATTAAAAAAATAAAAGAATAAAACACACAAACACATTGAAAAATTACACAAATGATTTCTGAACAATAATTGCTGCCAAAATTTTTAATTAAATACGTATTTTCTGAAAAAAATTATATAATAATATACTTACAATCACAAAATCTATAAAAAAATAAAAAATAACAACTTGCTTGGGGTTTGAACCCACTTCACGTCTATCGCGCCGTACGAATGTCGAAGCGATTTCCCACTGCACCACCTTCACGTATACGTCATGTGGGAATATACACAAACTAAACGTTTACACCATAAACTTTTTGACATTTTGTTTATTTATATGAATTTAATCAAATTATTAGTTTGATTTTTGTCGAATTAAAATACAACAAAATATAGAGTAAGAAAACGATATATTAGATGAAGATTTGTAGAAAGTTTGTTCGTAATCAGATTATGTAAAGTAAAGCATTGCCTACTAATAGGTAACTACATTATTTTTTTACATTTTCCAAATAGATAAGTATGAAGATAATTTTTTATTGGAATACAACTGAAACATTTAGAATTACGTACCTGCGGCTTTTCAAAACTATTTAAAAAGTCACTATAATTATAAATTTGATTTTATTTCTGTCCTCACAGCAATAAAAACTAATATATACAATATTTTTGTTTACCGATAACCTCCATATTGAACAGTTATTGACAGATCATTTCAACACCCAATCAGAGCCCGTATAACGACTAATACCATACGGTCGGTGTGCGCATGCGCGCAGACTAATAAAATTTCACCCTCAATTAAATCGCGCCTAAAGAAGTATAACTTCAAAAATAGACTAATATTTTGACTTTGGTGTGTTTTAAGTGTGTTTAAAAATTCGACGTTTCGGCACCCGTTTTGAAGCCATTATCAAGAGGGATACGGTTTCATTCGAGTTCGGTGTCTCAAACTGGCTATTCTCTCACTCGTGTCTAGAGATTTAACCCATATGCAAAAAAAATCGGGAAAATTGGGAAAAAACAGGTTTTTTCAAAAACAACATGATTTTTGTCAGTTTCTTCTAAAAGTGGATCTGGTCTAGCATCGTAAATGAATGTCTTTTTTTCGTTTATAACCAAATTTAAATGAATAGCAACAACTTCTGAATTTTATCCTGTGATAATATATTTCGTTTGCTTGTATGTTTGAGGCTGTGTAAAGACCTGTTTCTTTCTAAAGAGGCGGAAGATGGAGATCTATTTAAAATTCGGGAGGCAATTGGCATAAGTGGCTGCGATGTACACAAACCTTGCCACCATATAACGGGATGAGTATTATTCGCACTATCCCATAAATAATTTAGACCAAAAGAATCCAGTTTTCGTTCTAAATTGGGCCAGATTTGCCACCACCTTCGCTACATCTAGATTTAGTGAATGAGCCATTTCAGAAATGTAAGTCTATAGCTTCCATTAGTTGGTGTTCATTCAATTGTTCTTCTTTAAAGCGAGCACCAAGAAGATTGGCTGCAAAGTGAATCTACTTAGAACAAAATTCGTAGCGTTCTTCAACATATTTTAGCAAGCTTTCCATAAGATAACTAGTCTGGTCAACTTGTTGGAAAAAAATTAATATTGTGTCTTTTATAATTAAAGACAAAAGTCACTTCTGATAATATAGATCTATCCAATTCTACAAATTTATCGATTTTATTACGGGATGCAGAATTTGTTTAGTAAATTGTAACAAATTTCAATTTTTCCTGTTTTTTTTTCGGAAAAGACAGGCTTTTTTCCTGTACCCAATTTTTCCGGAAATTTTAAATCTCTACTCGTGACGCACAGTATCTTGGTCTCTAGGAATACTATAACCGTCAAACGGCACTTATGTCTCAATCTGCCTACTCCTCAGGGTCAAGTGACGATCGGTTTTACCCTGTGTAGCTGATTTTATACTCTCAGGATGCGCGGGAACGGTATGCGCAAAAACGGTTTGAACGTGAAAGGTTGGCGCGGGAGGTCGCTGAAGCAGCGATCGCCATGTTGCCGGCAGTCTATTAGTCTGCCTGTATCTGCATGTAGAAAAACGCCCAGTCAGGACGTTTTTCAATTTCGATGACTTCACGGATAATTCTCGATTTTAAGGAGCGGATAGGAGCGATGGTTTTTGCGTTTTCGAAATCTATTTTCTGACCTGTCTGAATATGATGTTGGGTTAGGGATGAAGTTGTATCGGAATGATTTGCAGATATAGAATGTTCGTAAATACGGTTGTGGATTCATCGATTTGTCTGTCCTATGTATGTTCGTGGCAACTGGAATAAGGTATCTCCTAGACACTATGGTCTTCATTGGCATTTACTCTTTCACGGATCTGACGAGATTGGACAACTTGGAGTGAATAGTGAAGATGGTTTGATATATAGAGGGCTATTAGATCTTCTGATCTTGTCAGAGACACCTTTGATATCAAGTAGAAATATTTTTACTCGATCGGCGGCAAGGTTTCTTTTTTTGGATGAAATGTGGTTTAGATGTTTTTGAATGCTCCTATTGATTTGGGTTTTGTGGTGTCTGTTTTGTAAGAGTGCTTGCGTTATTGAATTGATTTCGGATGGTCTATGATTCTATGATTGTAGTCGCTAAGTTTTATGGAACGAAAATAAGGGTGTTGATAACCTAATTGGGTTGGGCGGGATGATGATGTGACTTTTGCATTGACATAATAACGAATAAAAATAACGACACTTCTGCCATCTGACGGCCATAGGCACAAACTAACTTTATGATGTTATTACACAAAAAAATATAGAACATTTAAAATCTGTTCACTAACACTCGGTCTTCTTCCAAGGTAGCAATATATGCGTACATTATGTACATAATGTCCTTATACAGTATGTGGCAAAATAAACAGTACTGAAATGAATATTGAAATGTTTATGATTATTTATATATCTAGTACACGTGATATACCCTTGCAAACATTATTCACGACCACGCACGTTCCCGATAAAACAGATTTTAAAGATGCCCTCTAGCCAGTAGCGGATCTACGGGGAGCAAAAATGAGGAAATTTCCCCCTCTAACAAGGCCCAAAATTAAAGAAAAAAATTGTTCAAACATAAAAATATATTAGCTAATATGAAACCGAAACCACAGAAAGACAAATTCACCCCAACAAGCACGCTAGTTAGGAATATCAACGGAACTTAATGCCTATAAGTTATTATTTATGTCTTTTATGTAATCTGAGTTTATCTATTTTATGTCTTTTGGTTGGTTTTTCATTGGGAGTTCCCCCAAACGCAAATTTCCCCTTCCAAGGCAAATTTCTAGATCCGCTACTGCCTCTGGCACGAAAACATCTTTAATTCTACTCCGGAATTCCGACATGGCGGATGGTGAATTTGTCTGACTCCTTCAGCATTGCCCATATGCACGCATCTGGTGGCGTTAGTTCTGGTGAGTGGCAAATATCAAAATGAAAGCGCAGTATTCGAAGAGACTCCCTGGCAGTGCGACAGGTTGTCCCGTCCTGCTCAAACTATTGTTGTTGATTTTAAGATTGGACCGTTTTCGTGACCTTTTCCGTATGACCGAAAATACTACTCCGCCATAAAAAAATTTTTTGCCAAACTAAGAACCATTCTGAAGCACCTAACATTATCACGACCTTCACATTCGTTATAACGACATTCTGAAACCACTCAGTACGTTTTGGCGCATGACACATACAAATTGGAGGCATACGAATTTCAGTACTGTTTATTTTGCCGCATACCGTACTTAAGATTTTAACAAACACAAAAAAAGTATTTATTGTCTATCATGGCTGAATGGATCAAGCACTCCAACGAAAATTAATTTCTTCTATTTATATGAAAAAACAAATAAACTGATTGGTTGAAATTCAATAAAATAAACAAATTATAAACTAAAAACCGTAAGGAAAGAGAACTGTGAGACACCCCATAAAATATTGAGTCTTTCTTGAAATCGTAATAACAAAAGATGCCTAAATCCCGAAATAACAAAGAAGTATAGACTTTTTTTTATAAACTCCCTAAAACTTTGATCCGAAAAATACCGACAGTAGCTAAGTTGGACAACTTTAGTCGTTCTAAAACACGATCTGAATCCCCAATGTAACAATCAGATCCACCTCCCTCTTACAGCCATAAATAATTAAATTCTAAAACAGAAAACAAGAAATTTTCAATTGACAGATATATTCAGGTCACCAGCCGTAGCAGCCTTATTGAAATTCCGCTGGATAACCACCCTCGCTGTGAATACAATCAAAGATACATTCTTGGGAATTGGAAAGTGTCCGGTCCAAGATTGGAAAGATGCTATCTGCTATAAGACGAGACTGCGAGAGAAGGTGGAATAGAGGTAGGTGCCGGCCACACAATGTGACTTGTGATCCGATTGTGGTCTGGCCACGGCTCGTTATTTAGGCTAAAGTGACGTAGGGTTATTGCGGCCGAAGCTTCGGGAGATTTTGCTCGTGTACCAATAATTGTCAGAGGGAAAAGCCCTGCACCGATACAATGTCTTTGGCTGGAAGAAGTTTCATTTAAAGATCGTAGAAGAGGAAATTGGAATGTAAGATATTGGAATATAAAAACGAATATTTAGAAAGCGGGTGTGTTTATATTATAAAAATTATTGTTCGTTTCTGTTGTATATAGTGCACAATTAAGGTATGTACACATTTGAGATTATTAATATAAATTCAGTTGTGTGGACTGTATGTTTTAAGTTGCTGGTTCAAGTGGAAATCTAGAGAGGGATTATGATAATACAGACAAAACTATAAGTTCGTAAAAAATCTTACCCAGAGTCCTGTTTGATCACTGTTCACCTGCGTATCTCTCAAATACATATACCGGTTTCACAAGCGGTTTAACTGTTTCGTGCATGAGTTCTAAACGTTGTGTGTAATTTTATTGTTTTTAGCGGATTCGCGATTTATCGATATCGATTTAGCGTCGTATACTAACTGATATAGATGTGTCGCCCACGAAAGCTACCAACAAGAGATTCGTTTTTGCACTGAGATTGAATCCAGAGAGAAAGGTTCGCGTATTTTGCCTTCAAGCGAAGAGGGCAGTTAAAGAACTGCCTCCAGCGGGGGTCTACACAACATAGAGTCTTTACCCTTCAGAGGGTAGCACGAGAAGAGATAGAATCGCGCATTGCAATGTCTAAGCATGATGCCTGCAGTAAACTAAATAGTAGGGTATTAGTAAGGACTGGATTAAGGAATAGTTTAAAATTAAGGATGAAAATACATAATTAAAATCATACAGCGAAAAGTATAAGATAATTTTTTGCATGTGAACAATTTAACACGCGTATGTGGCATTATAATTTTCTTAACTTTTGGTTAACGCAGTACTAAGCCACATTATTTCTTGGGGTTTCGTATCATTAACTAGCATTTGTGTTTACTCTAATTTAAAAAAATGTGTAATAATTCTGTAGATAGCCACTTTTCTCTAGTATATAGATAGTTCTATATGCTGATGACGCGCATCATCAATAATAAAACACTTTTTCCTGATTACGTGAGTGCATGAAATCAACCGAGTAATATAACTCAGCTTTTTTTAAGCTCCCATCAGGAATGTGAATATTACTATTTATTTTTAATTTATCTAGCTATACAAGCTATAAGATAACTAAACACCACAAAATACTAAAATAATAATAAGATGTAGCGTTTATTTCTAATAAATTCCATAAGGTGTTGAATAAAAATAAATAGGTATATAATTATCATATCTACCCATACGGCTTTCAATCCCTCTAAGGCGAAAATCCACTCATCCCAGATACCTACGGTATAAAAAGGATTGAGCTTTGGTGGAACTCTTTCAATGTTATCGAACCTTAGGTGATTGGATACGCGATACGCCGAAGTATCTCCAAAAAATTTTCGACGCATCTGCAGGTCGAGAGCTGCACAGCTTTCTACATGGTCTTATAAAGATGCTCATTCAGAACCAGCTGTTTTATGTTCTCTAAGAGGCTCTTCGGAATGACTCCAGCAGTAGACAGAATAATATCTGGTCTATTATGTGCCACTGTTTGGTCTGTGAGCGGTACCCCGTCAAAATAGCCCCGTCAAAAAAGCTCCGACAAAATAGCCCCGACATAATATCCCGCACACAAAATAGCTCCGACAAAATAGCCTGCAGACAAAATCGCCGCGGAATAATAGCCCGCCGACAAAATAGCCCCGACAAAATAGCCCCGAAAAAAAAGCTCCCTTCAGAATTCATCATGAAATAATTCCTTAAAAATACATTTTTTCGGAAATGGTAATTATCCTCTATTCAGATGTTTATCTTAACCACATTAAATAAAAATTGTATTTTCAGAGAACTCGAGTCCTGTCTTTCCTGCCTCTTGGAAGTTTGAACAATAAAGTTAAGCAAATGTTAATTTATGATATAAACATTTTTTTCTGTTTTCGGGCAACAGTAAAATGCATTTTAAATTAAATAAATTAAATACATTCTTCCTTTTTGTCAAATAATTTAAATTAAAAAAAAGTTTTTGGACACCTTGTATAAATAATTATGTAATTGTTTATAAGAGGCTGTTTTAGCCGGGGCTATTTTAGCCGGGGCTGTTTTGACCGGGGCTATTTTGTGTGCGGGCTATTTTGTCGGGGCTATTTTGTGTGCGGGCTATTTTGTCGAGGCTATTTTGTGTTGAGGCTATTTTGACGGGGCTTTTTTGACGGGGCTGTTTTGACCGGGCTATTTTGACGGGTCACGTCTGTGAGCATAGTGCAGTCCCAGTATTAGGTCCGGATCCCGCGTATGAAAAAAAATTTGGGAAAAAAAAGGGTGTCGAGTCGGATAAACTTTGATATATGGGAACACTGGAACAGGGGCAGTTTTAATTGTGGAACAGGTTAAAAATTTGGAACGGTCGCACCACGAAAACGGAACATTTATTTTGTCCGACAGAACAGACTTAAACTCTCCGAACAGAGATTAAACTCTCATGCAAAAATCAGACTGCTATTTATCACCTGTCATAATTCCTGTCATTTGACATATTCTACATGTTCCACTCATTAAAACGCCCATTTGGTGATAAATAGCAGTCTGATTTTTGCATGAGAGTTTAATCTCTGTTCGAAGAGTTTAAGTCTGTTCTGTCGAACAAAATACATGTGCCGTTTTCGTGGTCTGACCGTTCCAAATGTTTAACTTGTCCCACAATTAAAACTGCCCCTGTTCCAGTGTTCCCATATATCAAAGTTTGTCTGACTAGACACCCTTAAGCTATTAACAAATTTTCAGCTTGCTATTAATCAACTTTTTTTCCATACGCGGGATCCAGACCTATATAGCTTGTAGTTGCCATTGTAAAGCATACTCTTCGGAACGTACTGATAGTATGGGAGATGATTTGTTTAAAGAAGTACCAGTTTGATGGCTATCTCTTGATGAAGGATGTTTCCTACTGAGTCATGCCGTTCCTTATATTCAATTTCTGCAAATGCCAGGCGGTCCCCGGTAAGATATTGAATGGTTTGTTGGGCTTGATATCCATATCGCCATTTGTCATTATGGACCTGAGGGACTTTTACCATATATTTTAGTTAATTTTTGGTAGGTATAACCTGTAATGTCGACATAGTCTTAGTTGACGTCATTGGGATGTCAACCGTGTAGAGGTTTACCCATCCGCCTTTTTTCGTCCTTTTCGTAAGGTGGGTTATGCGTATTTCTGGGTCCCTCAGTTTAACCCGTGTTGTCATCTACTACGGCAAATCGTGCGATGTAGTAGATGTCTCAGCCTGCATCTGGAAACAAGTTCTTAAATTAGCAATCTGTTTATACTGTTAGTATTATTATTATCAAAATAAAAATATATAATTAAAAAAACATTGAAATCCAATCAATGGCACAGAAGAAAAATAGCTTAAATTTACATACAATACATACGTTACAAAATTATATTTATACTTTATATACATAAATTATCATATATCTAGTTAATTGACTTGACATCAAAAGTGGAGGAAAAGGAAAACTTGGAGGAATTAATTCGAACCGAAATTAACAAATCTCTAAAGAGGAAGCCCACAGCGATTTTTGACATAATTAAAATGAACTTAGAGTTAAAGCCCAGAAGCAAGAGAGCCACTTTTCAACGAGGCAAATGAAGGAAACTGCTTACCTGAAATGAAAGCTGTAGACGGTAGAAAGTTAAAATCAAATTATAATTAAGGAGTGAATAATGTTAGCATCTATGAATGGCTCCGAATATTATAAGTTTTAGTTGACAATTGTTTTAATGATCTCGAGAGGTTCCTTAATTGCTAGTTTTTTTTAATTACTTTATGTTCACTTGTCACGTGAATTAATTTCTATTTGATAATGATACACAATACACAGTATGGTGCAAATGTTTGGAATAAATTCGATATTTCCTAAACCGGCAACTTTAAGGAAAAATCCGCAAACAGGTCGATTTTTATTTTTAAATTACGATATTTTGGCATATATTTCATATGAGTGACGTCATCCATATGAACGTAATGACGTAATCGATGATTTTTTAAATGAGACTAGGGGTCGTGTGATAGCTCATTTGAAAGGGTATTCAATTCTGTAATTAATATTATGAATATTAACATAATTGTTTATACACAGTGTCAAAAAAAACATTTTTAAATTAAATTAATTGACAAAAAAAGAAGAATGTATGTAATTTATTTATTTAAAAATACATTTTACCATTGTCAGAAAACAGAAAAAATGTTCATGTGGCAAATAAGCATTGTTTTTCGCTTAAATTCAATGTTCAAACCACCTGCCTCTTGGAAATTTGAACATATAACTTAAGCGAAATGTAATGCTTATTCTGAAAGCAGTAAAATGTATTTTTAAATAAATAAATAACATACATTCTTCTTTTTTTGTCAATTAATTTAACTTAAATTTTTTTTTGTACACTGTGTATAAACAATTCTGTTAATATTTGTATTACTAAATAAAACATTAAATACCCTTCCAAATGAGCTATCACACGACACCTAGTCTCATTTAAAAAAATTATCGATTACGTCAATATGGATGATGTCACTCATATGAAAAATGTGCCATAATATCGTAATTTAAAAATAAAAATCGACCTCTTTCGGGATTTTTCCTTTAAGTCGCCGGTTTTTCAAATATCAAATTTATGCCAGACATTTGCACCACACTCTATATGGATAATACTATATAGAAATTTAGCAAAAAGCTATTTATGCAGATGGTTTTAACGTATAGCAAGAATAATTAGATCATGTGCGTTAAAATCAATCCACTGGTCTCAGAGATAGAGCTCTTTAAATATAGGAAGAAAATGGCTATATTTTACCCTTTCTGAGAGAATGTTTTAGACCAAGGGTCACCTAGAAGGCTAAAAAATAGCTACATACTTCTTCTTAAGATACAATAATCTATTAAAATTTTTTGTGTCCACCTCTGACACCACAAATAATGTATTATTTATAGCCTTAGTGAGACTAATTAGTAATCGAAGAGCAATATGAACATTCCAAAGAGATTCTTAAGAAAATTAATGAAGCTCTGGTTATATTGCCAATGATTTCTGCACTTTTAACATAATTACACCCAGACATTTTTAATTATAGGAGGAGATTGAAATGAGACTTGGTTTAGGCCATAAAACTGTCTATATATTAGAAAGAAAGTAGCCATTGGGCATAAGTATTAGATATTTTTCCAACTAGACTAAACACACGCCAGTAAATGACATGAACGTTCAAAAGATAATGTCGCTTATTACGACACTGACTAAAATGTTTAAGAAAAACCAGTAAAATCAAAAACAGTAAAATCCTGTATAAAAGGTATATTTAAAAGCCCTCAAATTTTTAGGGTTTTTAAATATACCTTTTATACAGGATTTTACTGTTTTTTGTATTACATGGTATACAGCCAACTACAGGAAAACATTTTCCTTGTGGATTTTTAAAATATTTAAGCTTTAGGAAGATTAAAATACTTCTTCTTCTTTAAGTTCCATCTTCTATCGAAGGTTGGAAATCGTCATGGCAATGCGGACCCTGTTGACTGCCGCTCTAAATATCTCTACACTACTGCATTCGAACCATTCCCGTAAGTTCTTAAGCCAGGATGTTCTTCGTCTTCCCACATTTCGCTTTCCTCGGATTTTGCCTTGCATAATAAGTTGTAATAATGAGTATTTTTGCCCTCTCATCACATGTCCCAAGTACTCAAGTTTTCGTCTTTTGATATTTAGTATTATTTCCGGTTGATCACCTATCCTTCTAATTACTTCCACTTAAAATACTACAGTACTAAAAATAAATGAAGAAAATAAGAAATATATGTTAATCTGAAAGAAAAACTAACATAGATATTATAAAAATTTAACAATAAATATCCAAAACAGTTCTCCTTCTCTAGGTGCCGTCTAAGCTTCGAAGGTTGGCAATTATCAGAACGATTTTTACTTTTGAAAGAGCGGCTCTAAATAATTCCTTGTTACTACATCCAAACCATTCCCTAAGGTTTTTCAGCCATGAGTTACGTTTCCTTCCTCTGGATCTTTTTCCTGGATTGTTCCTTGCATAAAGATCTGGAATCTGGAGTATTAGATATTTATCTCCTCCCTTCAGATGTCCCATATATCTCAGTAGACAGTAGAGATATTTAAATATCTAGAAATATCAATAGAGAACTTAAACGACAGAAACGCAATGATAAGTGAAAGAGTTAAAGTGGGCAATAGAGCATATTATTGGACATACCAAAAATTGCCCAAAGGCTGACATATGACTAAAAACACCAATATAAAACTGCAACTAGACCTGTCATAACCTATGCAGCAGAGACAATGTATCTGATTTATAGACCCAAATAGAAGCTAAGAATAATGAAAAAAAAGGTTCTCAGAAGAATTTTTGGGCCAAAATATCCAAGACTGGACGTTTACAGAATTATTTAAAAACGGGATGAATATCCAGATAAGTGGATAAGATATAGTCAAACATACAAAGGCTCAAAACGCCGAATTGGCTCGGGCGTGTACTGAGACGAGAAGAAAATAAATTAATAAAGAGAATATTGAAGTCTAAACTTAAAAATACAAGACCTAAAGAACGACCAAAGAGTAAAAAGTTTTAAAATATTTTCTAAAAAATATTTTTACACTTTTTTAAATGGCGGTACCTATTACCTTTTTAAAAAAGTTATATATACAGCATGAAAGAATTGAAAAAGGAACAACATATTCTTACATTAAAAAAAAAAACAGTGAAAACACAACTTCTGGGAAACCGATTCTTCCGGTTCAAGACCTCGATCTTATTCATCGAAAAAAGAACCTATATACCAAATTTGGTAGAAATCTGACGTCTTGTTCAAAAGTTATCATGCTATTAGTCACATATGTATAGTCGCCATTTTGAATGCCCACCATTTTTGTAAATGGAACAAAAACTGAGATGGCCTTATATCTAAATTTGAACCTTTATATGTGTAGTAGGTATAGGTGTTCCCAATTATATGCTTCTACCATTAAATGTACAATAATTCTTATAATATTTACACTAATCTGCCGCACATGGGTACAAGTGAAGATACGTTATGCATTTATTAAATGGTAATTAACATAACTAAAAAGTGCAAAATATTTTCTAGAAAATATTTTTACGCTCTTTTCAATGGCAGTATTAACTTTTTGAAAAATTAATACATACAGGGTGAAAAAATGGAAAAAAAAACAACATATTTAAAAAAAAAACAGGAAAAACACAACTTCTGGTAAACCGATTCTTCCGGTTCAAGACCTCGATCTTATACATCAAAAAAGAAACCTATATACCAAATTTGGTTGAAATCTTGAATCGTTCAAAAGTTATCGTGCTATTAGTCACATATGTATAGTCGCCATTTTGAATGCCCGCCATTTTTGTACAAGCAAAATCTGAGATGGCCTCATAACTAAATTTGCACCTTTATATGTGTAGTATATGTGGTCCAAATTATATACTTCTATCATTAAATGAATAATTGTTTCACATATCGGCTACACTATGGTATTCGACAAAGTTAGAAGACTCCAATTATCCAGTTCATAATTAAGGACGTTTTTATGCATATATGGCGATCCTGCCGGGATATACAGAAGTCTGAAATATTATAGGTCTTTTAAATATCACGCTGAAATTTGATTTTCCTCTCCATTGTCTAGTTCTTATAGTTTTTTTTAAATATTTTGAACAACGTACTTGAAATACGTAAGGTAACAATTTCTAAGTACTTTTCAAGTAAGGATTCATCCCATAAAGACACTAAACTCATATACGCCCAACACGTAGTCGTATTTATTAAGTGGTGTTTACGATAATGATAAATTAATTAGATTTTATAATTAATCGTTGACAATTTATTGTTAGACAAGCACCATCCATCCACAAAGCCTGCTCTAGCAGCAGCATCCAAGCTAACGGGAATTAGAAATATCTCTTCTCACGCCCAGATTATCTAATCACAAGCTGAAGCTAATTCATCGCGAGGAGCGCAAGTTGCATTTATAGCTTGTCCTACGGGAAAATTACAATGAAGGAACAAAGGGAATTTCATTAGATAAGTCGGCGCAGAGTGTACGTTCCAATTGGTAGAGGATGCTTCTCTTTCTGTTGTACATTATAGTGGAGTCAATGTAGGAAAAAAATCTAACAAGATAGAACTCATAATTCCATTAAAAAATGTATAATAAAAAATGTCGAGATAAAATTAATATCCATAAGAATACGACGAATATCCAGTATGTCCTAAAAGACAGAGAGGGATGTAAAACATAGGATGCTGGTTACAAACTAGGTGATTCTTATCTGTAGTTTAGAAATGTCTTAACACTAGTGATTAAAAAAGTTTTTTCAAAGGTATGTTCTAACAATTTATTATAGACAAAAACAAAATATAGCACAACAAACTATGAAATAAAGGCAAAACAACATACGTATAAACAAATAGATCCGACAAATGATCATACAGAGAAAACAAAACACTATGACTGTACGATAAAGTTTGTACATATGTGAAATTATAAATATAATCTCAGGGGTGATCTCCAATTTATCAACACCCGATTTACCAACCTCTCCACAAACCACTATTGGAACTTTCGCTGATGACACAGCAATATTTGCAACTGAGGATCCAACAGCTGCAGTATTAAAACTTCAAGAACACCTAGACCAAAGTGGACAGAGGTTAAAGAAATGGAAGATAAAAGCTAATGAAACTAAGTCAACACATATAATTTTCACACTAAGGAAAACCAATGTCCAAATATTAGCCTTTATTATTAGACCTTGATAATAGAATATTAAATAGATATACATATAAATCCGAATTATCTTGCAACGGATAGTATGCATTTTTAATCCTGTATTACAAAATTAGACCAAATTAGCAACATAATACCGAAAACCGCATGTCGAAACCTTTTTTCTATCTCGAGATATCTTAAGAAATGTGTAAATTTTAAACATAACTGTTACTGTCACCGGTAAACGAGGTTTAGGAAAAGTAGTGTGCAATGGAAAAACAAATAAACATTTTCCAGATGTAAACGTATATAATTAATTAAAACAACAATAAGACAAACAACACTATAAAATATAACAAAGAAATAAAAGCAACTACTTACTTAGTCTTAGTGACTGCCTAAATGTTCAAATTGTTGCGCATCATTTTCGATGCAAGCATTTACTTTTTCAAGATTAGACTAAATAGCAACAGATTTAACTGTTTTAGACTTTTATTTATGAAGACGGATTAAAGACCTTGTTTTTTCCCTAGACCCACTACGCGAGAAAACATTATCTAGAATCTAGAGAATACGAAACGCCATTTAAAGCATTGCGAAAGCATAAATTGAGACTGCTGTTCAATCTATTCTTGAAAGGATAAATGCTTGCATCGAAAATGATGGGCAACAATTTGAACATTTAGGTCGTCACTAAGTAAGTAGTTACTTTTATTTCTTTGTTATATTTTATAGTGTTGTTTTTCTTATTGTTGTTTTAATTAATTATATTAGTTTACGTCTGGAAAATGTTTATTTGTTTTTCCATTGCACACTACTTTTCCTTAACTTCGTTTACCGGTGACATTAACAGTTGTTTAAAATTTACACGTTTCTTAAGATATCTCGAGATAGAAAAAAGGTATCGACAAGCGGTTTTCGGTATTATGTTTCTAATTTGATTTAATTTTGTAATACAGGATTAAAAATGCATACTTGTATTTAATATTCTGCAAAGACAACTAGATTTCCGAAAATAATTAAATATCGCCTACTAGTTGGCATATTACTTATTAGTCTATTTCCAAAATAAGACTCTCACATTGACGAAAAAGAGCTGTTTTCAACAAGACCAAGTACGCAAAATTCGATTCAGCAGAACCGGACTTTTTTTCATAAGAAGGTTCCCACTCACCCCCACCTCTTATTTGCAAAGGTTGACTTAAATTTGTCAAATCAAATATGCGCAGAATTTTATGAAGAATACGGTGATTGGATTTCCAGTGCCCTTTCATTAGGTAAATTTTGTAAAATTTTGATTTTGTAATTTTTGATATTCAATTACGCCCTCTAGGGGTGACATAGAATTTTGAAAATAATCTCCAGGCTTTTCCCGAAACAACTTTTGTTTCTAAATATTTTTTTCTTAAAGCTGTACCACAGCATAATAAACTAGACCAGCAAGGACACTCCCCGATGCCGACTTTGAAGTTGAAAAGTACAGAGTCGCCATTTTTAGCGTACTACATCTCAGTGATGATGTGATGTGTTCGTTCGTCAGTGTTGCCGATGTCACTATATGAAATTATATTAAGCCACTGCTAAAATGATCAGATTTTGCCAAAAATTATGTTCAAATTTTTGATCTTGGTAGTTTCTAAGGATAATAAAAATACATTAAGAAAAAAGTTATTTTATTCAACTTGCTAATTCAAAAATACTGGTCACAAAATTATATGTAATACATTACTATAATAAGTCTACATCTGGAACGCATTCAAATAAAATTTCCTCATCCTCATCTTGTAAAAATAAAGACTTTATGTGATTAAAATAATTACATTTTTTGTCTGTTTGAAAGGAGTAACATTCTTTTACTCCTTCACTTTTGCTAACACTAATTTAATATTTGCTCAGAGATCGCATTTAAACGTCGACAGACAACGATATCTAAGAAAACGTGATTATTTTTATTTCTGCATTGCTGCAGTATCAGTTTTTGCACTAACTTTATTACCCGTAAGAGATTATTTTTGAATATTTTCCGGAATTTCTGCAAAAGATTAACAATAAAATCGCCATTCATCGTCAATATTTTGTGTTATGTCCCAATTATTGACATAATTCCCACAGGCATACGTATAAAATTATGTTAAAAAATATTTATTATCAGAATGTCATAAAAGAAATGTAAATCTGAAAATTATGTACAAATCGGCAACACTGTCGATTTTCTACACTGTCTGGTACTACGCGTAAAATGGCCGACGATCTGCGCAGTAATAGTGCGCGAACTTTTCCCGCCTTCTAGTGTGTCACTGCTGTTGCCTTTTATATGCTGTGGCTGTACTATAAACGGTTCCTGAGATATGGCCGAGAGCCATTCTTATTGCGACACCCGGTACATACATAAGTACTGCACAGTATAAGCACTGTATAAACTTGTTTGATATTTTCGAAAACAATATATGTTTTCGATCTACATTGACTCCACTAATAGAGGCATTGTTCTCTTTTTGTTGTACATTAAACTAAGGAAATAACCTACATCGTGAGAGTATACGCTTGTGGGAGATAAATTGTGATTATAAATAAAAAATACACAACTCTTGACTCGGCTGGAAAGTTTTGGAGGATCGTACTGAAATCGAAATAGTTTTAATTACTTTTGTTTAATATGTAGACACATTTCAAGTAGCAGGAAGAGGAGATACATATATGGGAATTTGTATCATTCTTTACATAATTTTGTATTTTTATGTAAAGAGAATAAAGAAATATATTCTTTATACAGGGTGTCCCCGAAAATAGTGCGTTGCTTTAAGGTATGGATATAATACACAATGTAGAACAAAAAAGTCCTATAACATTTTTTTCTAAAGTTAACCGTTTCAAAAAAAAAAACTACATTGTTCTCCATATAAGCGAACTTTTATTTTCATAAAATTTAATAAGCTGTCATTACTGCACAAGGACTGTTTGTGATTCAGGTTATTGACACCAGAAATGTAGGTCAGACAGGTAGACACCTGCAAAATAATTATACCACCCCATGTTTTTGTTTGTTTGTTGAGGAGGAAGACAGGGTTTAATGTAAATACTATTTTTAGATTGTTGTATACATAGTTGTCAGATTTCAATTTGCATACCAAAATGTATTTTGGTTTTTTGGCCAAACGGTTGAATTGCGAAAAAAATGTTATAAGACTTTTTTGCTCTACACTCAACGAAAAAGGTACATAATATCAACAAAAATGTTAATTCAGACAACAAACGCAATACTTAAAATTTGTCCAATTCTTGGTTTTATTGGGACAACAAAACGATGTTCATCAATTCATTATTTTCGTTCGTTGAGCCAATGTATCACGTTTATTGAATGGATGAACATTCATTATGTATACCATAATATCACTTTATTGGTATTACGAACTCTGTTTACTGAGTCAACGAACACTATTTATTGATATTACGAACTCTGTTCACTGCGTCAACGAACACTATTTATATTATTGAAACAACAACGTCGTTAATTGACCGACGAAGACTATTCGTTGTGTCAATAACAGTGTTATTTCTCCTAACGTATTTCGTTTATTTCTACAATTATTTCCGTTTATTGTTACAATTAATTCCGTTCATTTCCACAATAAATACGGTTTTTCATACAAGCAATTATATTCATTCTTACAATCAGTTTCGTTCATTCCTACTATGAACGTATTTTATATTAATAATTACTGAATGCAATAGCCCAATGTATGATATTAATTGATTAATAATAATTTTTTAAATCCCCCTTTCTTATCCTTAACCTAAAGGACTTTACACTGTGTGATTTTTCATATGATTTCACTTATACAGTGTACTGGATTAAGTGTTACACTCCCCCACCCCCTTATTAACTTATTTATTTTTAGCACATAAACAAAACGCTCGGATAGGTCGATTTTTAAAATAAACAAAGTATATTATAACATCAATGTTTCGAACTTTACACGATCCCTCTTCAGGTGACAGGCGCTGCGTAACTTTGATTTTTTTAATGGGGAAGTACGTCATGTGACAGCTTATTTAAAAGCGTTTGAAATAGTCATTCCAAAAATGTATAACACTTTAATCCTTTTTGGGAGCGCAGGTGCAAAATTTCGATCGAATTCTTTTTAAGCGCATTCATTTTTTTTTGAATTCTGACACAACTAGTAAGTATTTTTGAAAAATTTAAACGCAGAATAAAATATTACATTATTACCGAGGGCAGAAAGTCCCTTAGAATAAACAAAAAGTTTCTATTGAATGGTATGCCTATTTGAAATTAAAAATCATACTAAATTTTCTCTTTTTCACCACTGTGACTTATTAAAATAATCATTATAGAGGTTCTCAGGGACTTCAGACCCTCGATAATACTGTAATATTTTATTTTGCATTTAAATTTTCAAAAATAATAATTAGTTTTCTCAGGAGTCGAAAAAAATGAATACATTTAAAAAGAATTCGACCGAAATTTCACGATAATAGTCACACAAAAACTTCCTTCTACTACGGACTACACTTGAAAACGAAACGCACTTATTATTCGGCACTTCGGTAACACAGAGAAACTAGGAAGGGGTATCACGATAAGGAAAAGCCGTTAACTTTCAAATGGTCAAGCAAAACATTTATTGTCTCAACAACTACGATTATTGTCACAATGACCGCATTTATTGTGGGAATTAAATGCAGTAGTAGATTGATTAATGCATTCGTTGTCACAACAATCAATTTACATCTATTCAATAATCATATATTACTCTATATTAACAACATTTGTACATTGTTTTAATGAAATCTGTACGTTGTCACGATAAACCAAGGTAATTGTTTGTCATCTACGAAATCAAGAACGTGAGTTGCTGCCAGAATTAACAGTATTTATTAAATATACGAAACTAAGTTATTGGCTGAATAAATTGAGTGTTATTGATTAATGTACTCTAGTTATTCTCACAATTATTATTCAATCATTGTGACAATAACCAAATACATTCGTCAATGTCTAAAAGTTCGTTGAAACAACAAATTAAATTGTTGTGACAACGAAATACTATTCAGTAATCACTGTTAATCAATATTACGAACTAAATTTTTTTGACTGTACATGGTACCTTCTACATATACCTTTAAGGAACGCACTATTTTCGGCGACACCCTGTATATAACCCAAGATTTCCTGAGAATTTGCTCGGAAAAGTTACTTGGTAAGTTTTATGGAACTAGAAATTATTTTGCTCCCAGTGGCGTAGAAACAAGTAAATTTCTTACAGAAATTTACCCACTTTGTGTTTTTTAAGAAACTATTGGAATATGTTTTTGTAATGTTCATATAAACCACCCTTTAGGGTTGTTATTTAAAATGTATATAAAAAAAAGTAGGTAGTTGTTTATAAAAATGAATGTAGTTGTTGAATAAATAAAAAGCAGTTTTTATAAAAAGTCAAATCTCTAGTTCTTTCTTAAATTAAATATATAAAATCTAATAGGTTATGTGGCCCCAGATCATACTTAACTACTGCGTATATTCAGTTTAAATGTATCGGTGTGTCCGAAAAGCAAGAAAGTATATTTAAAGACTTTTCCGGTGTGTCCGAGGATAAGGGTTTGTCCCAATAAAAAGAAAGAACTAGAGTGGCGTGTGTCGCCGTGCAATTTGAAGCTGAAATAATGGGTGACAAATTAGATATATCCACAGTTGGTAAATTTGATGGCGTTAACTTTCAACAGTGGAAGTTCCTACTAAAATGTGCCTTACGAGCAAAAGGTATTTATGGAGTTATTGATGGCTCGTTAATCAAACCAGAAGTAGCAGGAGACGAATTACAGGCATGGTTTAAAAAGGATGCCCAGGCTATGTTCACTTTAACATCTGCAGTGAGTTTAAATCAGATTACTTTGATTGAAAGTTGTAATACTGCTAAAGAGATTATGGAGACCTTTGAGTCTATTTATGAGCAGAAATCAGAATCAAATAAAATGATGTTGCATGAACGGTTTCATCAATATAAGATGAGTAGCCTAGATACTATCGCTCAACACATAGCAAAAGTACAGAATCTTGCTAAGCAAATTAAAGAAGCAGGTGATGATGTGAGTGATATTGCTATTATGACAAAAATACTGAGTACATTGCCCCAAAAGTACAGAAATGTTAGACAGGCATGGTTGTCCGTAGACAGTGCTAAACAAACTATAGGTAACCTTACCGCAAGACTGTTAGATGAAGAAATGAACTTAACTGCATATGAAGAGACAGAACAAGCACTGGCAACAATGTCATTCAAAGGAAAATATGATCAGAAAGGTCAAGAAAGGGGTGTAATATGTTTTGCATGTAGAAAGCGGGGGCACATTGTCAAATTTTGCAGAGAGAAAAATAATGAACAAGAAAACAGTAGTAGCAGGTCATATAGAAGTCATAATCGAGGTAGAGGTGGCTTTAGTAACTACAAAAAAGGTTATAAAAATAATGACAGAGCACAAGTTGGCAACTCTACAGAAAATCAGAATGGTGGTTCTTCGAGTAGCGCATATTATAATGTTAATAATGAGAGTGCATTCAACATAGAAGAAAAACAGTTAGAAAAAGTGGATACAAGTGATGATTGGATTATGGACAGTGGTGCATCAGCACATATGTGTTACAGGGAAGAATATTTTTTTAATATTGACAGAACTTTTACATCACAGGTATCACTTGGCAATAATCAAACACTACCAGTACAAGGTAAGGGAACTATTAAAATAGAGAAGTTGATCAATGGACAATGGTTTAAATCCACTATAAATGATGTGCTATATATCCCACAGTTGAGAAAGAATTTATTTTCAGAAGGTGTTTTGACAAACAAAGGTATGAGTGTAATTAAGATTAACAATGAAGCTAAAGTATATGAAAATGAGAATCTAGCAGCAGTTGGTATAAAGGATAGAAACAACACATATACAATGATGTTTCGCACAATAATATATAATGCATGTGTGACTACAGTAGATGATTTAAAGATATGGCATGAAAGATTGGGACATGTTAATAAGAAATATTTAGAAGAAATGGTAAAAATGAACTTAATCAAAGGTGTTACAGAAAAGAAACAAGATTTTGTGTGTGAAGGTTGTTTGATGGGAAAGCAACATAAGAAGACTTTTAAAGATAGACCACACACTAAGTTACCTCCTGGAAAAAGAATATTCAGTGATGTTTGTGGACCTATGCAAACTGAATCTATGCAAGGAGCACGTTACTTTGTAACATTCAAAGATGAGTACACAGGGTATAGAGTAGCATATTTTATTAGACATAAAGCAGATGTACTAGATTGTTTCAAAGTGTATAATAGCAAAATAAAGGCAAAGTATGGCTACTCTGTTGAAAAACTGCATACAGATAATGGTACTGAGTATACAAATAATGCTTTCAAAGAGTATTTAGAACAAGAAGGTATAGAGTCAGAAACCACAGCACCATACACTCCAGAGCAAAATGGCAGATCTGAGCGAGATAACAGATTAATTGTAGAAATGGTTCGATGTATGCTATACAAATCTGGAGCAGATAAGAGACTATGGGCAGAGGCAGTTAATACTGCCATCTACATTTGCAACAGAATTACAAGCAAACAGACACCAGGTTCTACAGCTTATGAACAGTGGACAGGGCAGAAACCTGTATTTGACCACATGAAAGTGTTTGGGTGTGATGCATATGTACATATTCCTGACCAGAAAAGAAGGAAACTAGATGCAAAGAGTGAGAAGGTTATATTTGTTGGATATGACAAAAACTCCACAAATTAGAGATTATTCAACCCAACAACACAGAAAATAGTAATATCTAGAAATGTGTTTTTCAATGAGAAAATGTACAGTGCAAAGAAAGACAATGTGATCAAGATAGCAGCAGAAGATGATGTGACAATTTTTGAAATACAAGAAAATGAACTTGAAGAGAGACAAGAAGAACAAATAAACGTTAATACTGAAATAGAAGTTTTACAAGATGTTGACAATATACCCAACTTGAGACCATAACGAAATAGACGTTTACCAGCCAGATTAAATGATTTTGAGGTAAATTTTATTGAAATTGATATACCACAAAGATATGAAGAAGCAGTGTCAAGTAGTGACAAAGAAAAATGGAAAACTGCCATAAATGAAGAGTTTGATGCAGTAGTGAAAAATGAAACATGGACTATGGTTAAGAAGCCAGACATGCAGTTGGATATACAAACTGCATTTTTATATGGACATCTTGACGAAGACATTTTTATGTCACCAACTCAGGAGCTAAAGTGTGAACCCGGACTAGTGTGCAAGTTAAACTCGTACGGTTTAAAAGAATCAGTATGCTATTGGAATCGAAAATTCCACTCGTTTTTGGCTAACTACGGTTTTCAAAAATCATCAGCTAATCAGTGTGTTTATACTGGACATGTAGACAATATTAAAGTGATCTTAATCATTTACGTTGATGATGGTTTGTTGCTTTCTGAGAAAAATTTAGCAATAGAGACAGTTTTGTGCGCGATAAAAGAATGTTTTGAAGTGACCGTGACGGTTGGGAACTATTATGTCGGACTAGAAATTACAAGAAATTTAGAGGCTGGTACAATATTAAGTCAAGCAAGGTATATAAAACAAATAATAGATAGATTTGGTCAACACAATGCAAATCCTGTAAGTATACCAGAAGATGTAAGTGCTGACGTAACAGCCATAGTGTCAAGACCTGACATTGCACATGCGGTGGGAGTAATCAGCCGCTATAATTATGGCATGAGTTATTATTACTACAAATACAATGAAGCTAACATGCATGGATACAGTGACGCAGATTATGCAGGTGATATAGAAACTTGTCGTTCCACCACTGAGTACGTTTTGGACACTGGACAAGTAAGAGGTAGACAATCAGAGTGCAATAAAGTGGACATTTGTTATATTTTTTTTATTTAAATGGTTTGTTTATGGGTTGAACAACTTAACAAAAAGGTGGGAGTATTGGAATATGTTTTTGTAATGTTCATATAAACCACCCTTTAGGGTTGTTATTTAAAATGTATATAAAAAAGTAGGTAGTTGTTTATAAAAATGAATGTAGTTGTTGAATAAATAAAAAGCAGTTTTTATGAAAAGTCAAATCTCTAGTTCTTTCTTAAATTAAATATGTAAAATCTAATAGAAACCTTCTCCTGCTTTACTATTATCATTACCGCTAAAGAAAATTTAGACTCCCTTCTACTGCAACTCCTAAATACTGTCTTCAAATTTTTGCGCAAAGCTTTCAAAAAGTCCCTGTGCAGGAATAACAACAAGGACATTTTTTATAGTTAATAGACTTGATTGCAGCATTTTGAAATATGACTTTCTAGTTTTTAAATCCGTACAGCACTCAACGTCAGTGTAAATCACTCGAACCACAAAAATACAAATCTGCTAGAGCTAATATACACATTGCAGCAGCAGAGATTCTATCAGCCCGTTGCCCGTTACCAATGGTGGCTGAATAAACAATCGCCACTGGACTAATACGGTTATAATGTAGTTACTGGTGTCCAACAGTGCTAATTTCGTCCATTTTGGTCCATTTTCCGCGATCGACTAACGACGTTAATGAGAGCTGGAGCATTATTGCACGGTTTATATTCAATTTTAACTGTGTATGTCTACTACGTGTCGTTATGCAGTTGTTGCGGAAAGTGACGATGAATTGTTAGTTAGTAAGTTTATGTATTCTAAATTTTCTTTAAATATTATTTCATAATACACTGCTTTTATTTTCAATGTATTTAGTCTTTTTGTTCAAAGTTATTTTAGCACTATTTTAGTTCATCCACGCTAAAACGAAAAACGCCATTAATTAATTTATAATAGTTTATTTATTACTTGACCGTACAAATTTATAGTTTAGACTAATCCTAACACCTAAATCGTCCTTATGTATATTTGTGCCCATCTATTGGAGCTCTTCTGAAATCCTGTCAAATACTCTAGACTCTAGACGCTGGCCCAGAGTCTCAGTTTGAATGTTTTAATTGCTCCACCGGCTTCAAGAATGGTAAGTCATCGAACGCTAGACAGTTCAGTAATAGGCAAGAAGCTAGCGTAACAATACCTTAAGTCATAATTATCTTACGTAAGTAGTATAACCCAGAAGGCCTATGACTTGGTTTACTATTATCTTTCATTTTTTCCTGTTTGCTGCTAATATTTTCCAATGTGCGATTTTAAGTTGTTGTATGTCTTTTTCAAAACCTTTCTTTAACCTAGTCTTTGGACCACATTTCTTCTTCTTTCCTGCTATTCCTCCTGTTAGTATTCTTTTGGTTAGTCTCATGTTTGGCATCCTTTAAATATATCCAAACAATCTCAATCTTTGTTATTTTATGGTCGCTATGACATTCAGTTCTCTATACTATACTATGATTCTTCTCTAGTGCTATATTTGTTCTTTTTATCCACATTCCATGATCCGCTTTCCATCAAATATTTTCCTGAGGACTTTAATATATCAGCTTATACATACTCTTCTTTTACCCCTTCTAGATATGTTTTTACGTTTTAATACCTTGTTTAGAGTAAAGAGAACTATCACTAGTCATAATACTGGCTTGGATTTCTTTGTTCTCTTTTCTCCTGGTGAATATTACTAGTTATTCGAACCTTTCTACTTATTCGAATTAACATATTTCTTCTTCTATAATATAGTCATGTATTCTCGTTCTGTTTATTTCATATATTTGGTCATTTCTTGTTTTATTTATATTTCTTCTTCATTTATTGTTTTCACTTCTAGTAGTTTTAGTGTTTCTTCTATTTTTATTTTACTTCTGGATATCAATACATACTATGCAGTGGCGTAGCCAGCCCCACAGGGGCCCCCTATCAAAGTTTGTCGCGGGGCCCTTTTCCACGACTGATATATGATATTGTTAAAAAAATGTTCGACAAAAGCAGCAAAAACTCGTGTATAAAATGGAATAGAAATATACTTTATTGTCACTGAAAATTTTATAATTTTATGGACAAAGCGTATAGGTATAAAGAGTAAGAAAAAAACAACAACAAATACAGTTTACTGAAATTACACAAATCGTAAATATTAATACAAAATAAAAGATAATAATATAAAACAAAACAATAGAGGGTTTGATTAATAATTGGAAATATTTTAACTGTAGATTTCTGGGCTCAAAATATTACGGTTTAACCTAAATCACCTACTCCGAAAAGGCTTCCTAACGGAGCTGGAGCTCTTTCAAGATGGTGCCTTTTAATTAGTTTTTTTGAAATAAGTACCTCTAGAACACATATATTTAGAAAAACTAAAACTGGTACGGCTATTTATCTTCCGGAGATAAATCTATTTCATAAATTGCGAGTTTCTAGTACTGGTCATATGCATCCTCTTTGGGTAGGGCAACGGTTATTTTATCGCATAACTTTTTTGTCTTTAAATTTTAAGCATTTTGGACACTGGATTATTAAATTGTATAGTATTCTACAGTAAAACCTGTCAATAACGGTCACTAAAAATGACAGAAATATTGGCCGATATAAAAAGGTGGCTGCTAATACCAGGTTTTGTAGTCCACAAATTTTGGTTTGGGGAACTTTGAAACTAGCCGGTTAGTTCAGGTGGCCGGTTTTGATAAGTGGCAGTTAACACAGGTTTTACTGTAGTACTAAAAGTTACTCTTACTTTAAATCGGTAGGATACACCGTTTTCCAAAAAAAACGATATGAAATTTTTTCATTTTTTGTATTTGATCAAAATTAAAAAAAAAATTCAAAAAACGGTGTATTTTACCGACCTAAGCAAGAGTAACTTTTAGTAGGTACTAGAATACCTCATAATTTAATAATCTATTTTCAAAAATATTTCAAAATTAAAGACACAAAAAATAATGCGATAAAATAACCATTGGCCTACTCAAAACGAACGCATATGACCGGTACCAGAAATTCACAATCGATGAGATCCATTCATCTCTGGAATAAACGTACCAGTTTTCGTTTATTGTTTTCATAGTTTTTTTTTGAAAACATTTTTTCAAATTAAAAAAACACAAAATTTTCAAATCGACATTTCTAGAAAACGGTGTATTCTACCGACTTAAAACAAGAGTACCTTTTATTACTAGAATGCCTCACAATTTAATAATCCAGTGTCAAAAAGGTTTAAAAATTTTAGATAAAAAAAGAAGATACATAGGCGTACCAGTTTTGGTTTCTCTGAATAGAAGCGTTCTGGAGGCATTTAAAAAAACTAATTACAATATGCCCTTTTCAAAGAGCTCTAGCTTATTTTAAGAAGCATATTCAGACTAGGTGATTTGGGTTAAATCTTAAACATATTTTGAGCCCAGGAACCTACAATTAAATTATTTCTAATTAATAATGAAACACCCTGTATATTTCAAAATTATATAATTCCTGTATTAAATTATAAGTAGTTCCTAATTACTTATTAGGAACTAATATGTTCAGCGTATAAGACTCAAATATAGATAATAGATAATAATAAATCTAATAAACTCTAATAATCCAAAGTCAAAAAACAGATTTGAATTGAGACTCATTGTTTTAAAACAGATTCAGTTTTTTCAAGCAAAGTCAATAACGTCTGTTGTTATAGAACGGCGAGAGGCAGAAAATAGATAGGTACCTGTACAGTGCATAAATATAGTCTATAATAAAAAATCCATTACACGAAATTGTCGATATCCCAATGTACATTGTTTCAAAGCGTTTTAATAGTGAAATAATTGCAGAATATTTTGTTGAATTTGTTTAACGGAATTTTGTTTCGACATGCCGCGTTGGGGCCCCTGAATGTCGGGGGACCCGTATAATTGATACGGCTGATACGGCGGTAGCTACGCCTCTGATACTATGTCATCAGCGAACAATAGGGATTGGTATTTTCGTTGACATAAAAGACTTGTTCTTGATTCCAGCTTATTTGACGACAATATCAAACAGTATACTGAAGAACAGTGATAACAGTGTGTACCCTTGTCTCCTCCCCTCACTGACTTCAAACTTTTCTGTTTGGCATCTTCTAGTGATGTTGGCTACCACATGGACCCATTTTAACCCTATTTTATGTTTCTCTGAGTGCAATTTTTATGATTTTTCTCAATTTTTCACTAATTCCTATGTCACCCAGTGCCTTGTATGTTTCTTTTCGTTTTACTCTGTTAATAGCTTGCTTCAAGTCGATGAATAGGACTTTACACGTAGTACCTTGTATATTCCTTTCTGATTAGGTCTTTCAAAAACTTGTTTAAAGTAGATGAATAGGGCCACTATAGATTTTAGCTTCGCATATTCGAGAGCAGAAAGATTTCTAGCAGAAAGCATATTCGTAGCTTTCCCACATTCGCATAACTCGGAACTTTTTTTATTCCAGAAAGTTTGTTATTGTCTAACGTTTCAACAGCACGTTTGCTATGTCATAAAAGATATGTAGCAGCCCTGGTAGTATCTAACCAGCTCTATTTTAAAATAACCCCGTAGGTGTGAAAAACTTCTAAATAAATAAGGTTTTTAAAGTTTCTCGCTATTTAAATAGGTTAATGCAAATGAGAGAGTACAAGGAGCTAAACGTATTCCCAAGCAAACTCTCAACTATCAAGCAAAACAAACAAAACCTTTCTCTCGAGTTCAGTACATAGTGTATTGATGTTAAAAGTTCTCCATACACTTCGGGAATATTTATGTATAACACGGAATAGAAATTAGGAGCCTTATAGTCCATAAATCTAACTGATTAGCAAATGAACAAGGCACAGCGATCCAGAGTATAGTGCTGGGCGAAATATGGGCCAATGAGCCTCGCTAACGGCCATCACATGGGACTAAAAACGAGGATTCTCATTATTTGCCGCTCCAGCACGGGATGATTTATCTGGCTGTGTACCTAAAAAACTTAATCTTTGTTCTGCACTCTGCATGGCTTTGCCAGAATATTCACCGGTTCAAGAGATAGTTTTTATGTAGTCTGAATATTCAAGGTGAAATTTATTACGAACATTGATAACTCTAGAACAATATTTTTATAAAAATTAACAGATACTTATATACGAAGATAAAAACAGACTTTTTATGTACTATGGTGACTTTATGTGACTATAATAAAGGCTATATGTACTCTATTTGTTCTTTATTACCAATATTTCGTTTTCGTTAGTAAGTTACCATCAACATCAAGGAATGCTACAATTTACATATAGTCAAAGGCGCATCTGTTTTGAGATGGAAGTTGAGAGGTGACTCAAATTTTTTTGCCGAAATTGCTTGAAAATAACTCAAATTTTAATATTTCAGTTATCCTCCCACTCAAAATAGTCCGGAACATTGTTTAAATATAATCAAAATGTCAAAATATGAAGGAAAAATTCGATTTGTTTATTGGTTTTTTGATTATAACTTTAAAACTATTCATTTCTGAGAAAAGTTGTACTGACATAAAAGTTGCGTAATTAACTTTCCTACAATATAGAATTGGTTAAAAATTTAACAAATAGCCACCCTTGTTGCAAAATAGCAATAATTGCGAAAAAAACATACAAAAACAAGTATTTGCATTTTTACGTTTTTTTTTTACCATTTATGCTACACTTACGACCTTCATATTTTACTCAGAAAAATTATATGATATCACAAAACAACACTGTAAATTTCATTAAGATCGGTTTAACAGATTTTGCAAAATAAATTTTAAAATCCAGCTTTCGCAAAAAAAATCATTTTTTTAAAATGTTCCAGGACTGAAAATAAAGCAGATAGCAAGTTGAATTTTTTGCTTATAGAAGTGCACTGTGCCTTTCATTATCAATTTTCAAAATTAAAATCGAATAATTACGACGGCGTCAGGAAATTTTTTAAATAAACATTAATTTTTGATGCTACGCGCAGGACATCGGTGTTCGATTCACACAAGTTGACTTCCACCAAAATTTATTCCAATCTTTATCTAATATATTATTTTCTTACTCTATATTTTGTTGTATTTTAATATTTTAATTCCACAAAAATCAAACTAATTTTATTATGGTTTGTGAAATATTGTTTAAACAATTGCATATGTTTAAAAATTATAACTTTTATTCTCTAAGTTAAAATATATGAACAAAGAAAGTTTTTGCCAAAAAAAGTGTTATTTCAAACGATAGAATATGTGTTTTTATTTTGCAATAAACAAATTTATTTATTTATATCGAAATATAATAAAAATTAAAATGTATCAATCATTATCAAAGGTCATTGGAATGCCCAATCAGAGCAAACTATCCGCTGTCCTGCGCGTAGCACCAATAATGAATGTTTATTTAAAAGAATTCCTGACGCTGTGGTAGATAATCGATTTTAATTTTGCAAATTGCAAATTAAAGGTACAGCACACTCATACATATACGCAAATAAAATTTTAACTTGCTGTCTGCTTTTTTTTCAGTCCTCTAACATTTTGAAAAAATGAATTTTTTTGCGAAAGCTGGATTGCAAAATTTATTTTGAAAAATCTATTGAACCGATCTTAATGAAATTTACAGCAATATTTTACTGTATCATAAAGTTTTTCTGGATGAAATATGAAGGTCTTAAGTGTAGCATAAATGGTTGAAAAACGTAAAATGCGAATACTTGTTTTTGTATGGTTTTTTTTTCGCAATTATTGCTATTTTGCAACAAGGATCACTATTTTTTAAATTTTTTACCAATTCTATACTGTAGAGAATTTAATTACGCAACTGTTTTGTCAGTACAACTTTTCTCGGAAATGAATACTTTTTTAAAGTTATAATCAAAAAAAGGAAGAAAAAAATCGAATTTTTCCTTAATTTTTTGACATGTTGATTATTTAAACAATGTTCCGAACCATTTTGAGAGGGAGGATAACTTAAATATTATTATTTGAGTTATTTTCAAGCAATTTCTGCAAAAAAATTTGAGTCACCTCTCAACGTCCAAATGTACTAATATTTTTACAGATGCGCCCTGGTCTAATAGTTACATGAGGAATCACAGTCATTTAATGTTAAATGACTGTGAATTCTGCCATTTTTTAAATGACTCTGACTGCGCTTCTCCTTTTTCTTTTCCTGTTCTTATGTACAATTAGTTTCCTACACATATTTTTGTCTTGCCTACCCTTTTCTTCCTCTTCTTGTCTGCGCCTATTTTTTCCTTCCTCTTTTTGTCTACGCTTCTCCTCACCTCTTCCTCTTCTTACCTACGCTTCTCCTTTTCCTCTGAAAATGGACGTTTCCATTTGTTTGTCAAATTCGTTATATCTTGCATTAACCATTATCAATGACCTAACATCTCTTTTATCTCCTTGCTCTCCCCAATGTTACACTTCTTTATAATCACTTTAGTCCAGGGCGCATCTGTTTTGAGATGGACGTTGAGAGGTGACTCATATTTTTTTGCAGAAATTGCTTGAAATTGACTCATATAATAATAATTGAGTTATCCTTTCACTCAAAAAGGTCCGGAAAATTGTTTAAATAATCAAAATGTCAAAAAATTAAGGAAAAATTCGATTTTTTATTCGTTCTCTGACTATAACTTTAAAACTATTCATTTCCGTGGAAAGTTGTAATAACATAAAAGTTACGTAATTAAATTTCCTACAACAGAGGATTAGTAAAAAATTTCAAAAATTATCACCCTTGTTGCAAAATAGCAATAATTGCGAAAAAACCATATAAAAACAAGTATTAGCGTTTTACATTTTTCAACCATTTGTGCCAGACGTAGGAGCTTCATATTTCACTAAAAAAAACTTTGTGATATATGAAAACAATACTGTAAATTTCATTAAGATTTATTCATTAGATTGTGTAAAATAAATTTTGAAATCCAGCTTTCGCAAAAAATTCATTTTTTTTTTTCAAAATGTTGCAGGACTAAAAATAAATCAGACAGCAAGTTGAATTTCTTTATTGCATATAGAAAAATACTGTACCTTTCATTATCAATTTGCAAAACTAAAATCGGTTAACTACGACGAAGTCAGGAATTTTTTTCAATAAACATTAATTTTTGATACTACGCGCAGGACAGCGGTATTCGATTCACACCAAGTTGTTTTCGACCAAAATTTCTTCCAATCTTTATTTAATATATTATTTTCTTGCTTTATATTTCGTTTTATTTTAATATTTTAATTCCACAAAAATCAAACTAATTAGATTATTGTTTGTAAAATATTGTTTAAACAATTGCATATGTTTAAAAATAATAAACTTTTATTCTCTAAGTTAAAATATATGAACAAAGAAAGTTTTTGCTAAAAAAAAGTATTTGTCAAAGGCAGAGTATGTGTTTTTATTTCGTAATAAACAAATTTATTTATATCTAAATGTACTAAAAATTAAAATTTATCAATCAATATCAAAGGTTATTGGAATGTCCAATCAGAGCAAACGTATCCACTGTCATGCGCGTAGCACCAAAAATTATTGTTTATTTAAAAAAATTCCTGGCGCTGTAGTAGTTAACCGATTTTAATTTTGCAAATTGCTAATGAAAGGTACAGTATTCAACTTGCTGTATGCAAAATTTTCAGTCCTGAAACATTTTGAAAAAATGAATTTTTTTCGCGAAAGCTGGATTGCAAAATTTATTTTGCAAAATCTATTAAACCGATCTTAATGAAATTTACAGTATTGTTTTCATACACCATAAAGTTTTTCTGGATGGAATATGAAGATCCTAAGTGTAGCATAAATGATTGAAAACTTAAAATGCGAATACTTGTTTTTTATGGGTTTTTCGCAATTATTGCTATTCAACATAGGGCTATTCAACCTTATTGCAACAAGGGTGACAATTTTTAAATTTTTTAACTAATCCTACGTTGTAGGAAATTTAATTACGCAACTTTTATGTCAGTGCAACTTTTCTCGGAAATGAACAATTTTAAAGTTATAACCAAAAAACTAATAAAAAAATCGAGTTTTTCTTTAATTTTTGACATTTTGATTATTTAAACAATGTTCCGGACCGATTTGAGTGGGAGGATAACTCAAACTCAAATATTATTATATAAGTTATTTCCAAGAAATTTCTGCAAAGAAATATAAGTCACCTCTCAACATCCAAATGTACTAATATTTTTACAGACGCGCCCTGGTCTACTTGTATTAAAACAATTTTTTATGTTGTTTACTTAATGTTACAATTTAGTCAAAGACCAATCAGTATCTTTGTATAGATCCTAACTTATTATCTAATTTCCTCGAAGAATCCCCAGTGGTGTATTCTTAGTTTGTTCTAATTTTTAAAGCCCTTTTTGTGCGCCAATCACGATAGCTATTTCACTTGCACTGTGCACTATGCACTACATATACTCGTATGACTTTGTCCTCGTGTGTTTTCTTTTTTGACTAGAGTTATCCAGATGGAGTATAATAATAATAATATCGTATGGCATTTTTGCCGGGGAGATCCTTTCGGACAGATCCGGCGCCATTTACATCTTTAACCCTGTTTTAAGTAACTAGTGCCGATGTACACTAGCCCAGGGGGACCGACGGCTTAACGTGCTCTCCGAGGCACGGTGAGACGGCTCGTGTTATTATTGGAAATGAAAATGGTTTCTCTTTGGCAGGGCTCCAACCCACGTGCACTGGCGTATGAGGCCAGCGATTATGCCGTTACTCCACGGCCGCTCACATCCAGATGAGTAAATACATAAGATAATTGTTTGAGGACAACAGAAGTAGAACAAGAATATCTTTAATGAGCCACACTGGCGAAGCGTCCATGTAACCACTTTTACCATTGGTAACGGTTAAAAATATTGCAAATAAATATTTTATGACTACTGTGAAATAATTCCATTTTATTTTTTTTTTTTTTTATAGAAATATGAGTGTTAATAGTAATTCACTAAAAAGCCAACTAGACGCACGAAAATATTGGCGAATTTATGCGACTCGGTTGCAGGTTAATGTTACCACTTTTAAATGTGGATACAAATGAAGGGTCATCGGCTATCGGTAGGACGGTCGGGGACCGATCGTGTCTAAAAATTTTGAAAGGCGAAGGCGTAAGCGCGCTGTGGATATTAGTAGTCTTGTTACCATTTTTTGGAGTGGTTACAATGGTTACTTACCTATTACAGTGTGCGTGCAATTAAACATGGATGCGTGTCACTGACGACTTTTTTTTATTTTTTGACACTATGATTATCTAACTTAAAAATAGGTTTTCTAATTTAAAGCAAAAAGTTTTCAGATAAAATTTTTTATCAATTTGTACAGCTATATGGACAAAAATTTGACACAGTAAAGTTAAAAAACAGAATTGACAGTTCTTTATAATGATCCAGATTATATTAAAGAAAACGTATAAGAATTGTATCAATATTTAACGTCTTCAAAACTTGATAATGCATTTTAGGAACCCTTTAAATTGGCAAACCTATTTTTAATAATTCCGGCTAAAAGTGCATCCGTTGAAAGAGGTTTTTCAGCAATGAAACTTATTAAAACATGCCCAGGAAATATCCAATTGCAAGATCAAATGTCGTCATTTTTTTTACGATTCTGTTATTAACATTTTTCCAGATAAAATAAATAAAAACTTATATTTGCGAGGTTCTGTTAAACAAGATTTTTTACATCTGGGTTTGGTAACACTTTAGAAAAAGTAAAAAGTCACGTGTCGCCACTGATGAGCCACCTACTAAAGATATTTTTTAAAATCATCCACAACCGAGTTGATTAAAAGTTGGAGTCAGATATTCGTAATACACAGATGGGGTTCAAAAAAGGACTAAGTACTCGAATAAAAAATGGTTTTATTTTAAAACAGTCACGCACAATATTAATTTAATTAATATTGAAGTTGTACTAATTATTTTTGGTGTAATTCGTTAATTATTTAAATTATTTGATATATTTTTCATGTGATTAATTGGTCTGCCAATTAAGTAAGCAAACACACCAGCACCAGCACCAGCCTAATGGAAACGCTAAATTACCAAATTTACAGTCAAAGTCAAACGTATGTAGAATTCTCATTAAAATTTACAAACGATTTGTCAAAATTTTGCTGCTGTAAATGATAATATATTGCAGATCTGTTATTGAATAAAATGTCCAACGAACTAGTTTGTTAGATATTTGATTTAGTTCACTATTCGTTATAGCAAGGTTTTAGGCCAGGTACTGTATAGATAGATATAAGTGGAGTCAAAACAAGAAGAGCATATTGTGACGAAGACGAAATTGTGCCATAAATCATAAAGTATCTAGGTGGAAATGGAAAAGAATGGCTGTAGACGATAACATGCAAAGACATTACAAAAAGTCAAAAGATACCCGTGGAATGGGAAGTAGATCAGGACTAACCTGTAAAAAACCTGTATTTTTGGATGTGAGAGGTGGCATTCGGCTTTTTGCAGATAAAGTTAGGTGACACCTTCAGTAATAAAAATTAACTCAAATATGCCCGGAACATTAATAAAAAAATTAAAATATTTAAAAATTTCGAAAAATATCGATTTTGTTCTGTTTTTCTTTGCTTATAATTTTAAAACGGTTAGTTTTGGAAAAATGTCGTAAAAAAATAAAATAAAGATAATTAAATTTTATATGATATACGACTGGTCAAAAATATCTTAAGGTATTACCTTTTCTGCAATATAGCAATAAATACAATATAAGGGGGCAAAGTACGCCTGTTGTTATTCAATGTTTTTTAACCACTTTGGTGGTATTTAGAATCTTAGTAATTCGCTTAGAAAATTATTATAACTTACTTAAATGGTCTACCAAATTTCATTAAAATCGACCTAATAGATTTTGCATAATAAATTTGCAATATAAATGTTTTTAAAAAGGTTGAAATTTTTTAAAATCTTTCTGAACAAGAAGTAGACCATTTAGAAATTGGCTAATTTTTTAAAATATATAGAGGTGCTCAACCTATCTAATACACCTTACAGAATTAAAATCGGATTATTTAGGGGCCTCAGCAATGTTTTAAAATTATAAAAAAATTTTTGGCTTATAAAGAATTATCTGTGTTTAATAATAAAAAAATTAATTTTTAGCAATGCAAATAATTAAAACCGGTATAATTTGACTTAAACTTCCAAATGCTGTCAGCCGAATTGCTATTTTATTTTTTAATCAGAAGTTATTCTCGTTCAAAAATTGCAATTTTTAGATTTTTTGAATGTTCCACCGCGTTTATCTCGAAAACTATGCATCCTACGAAAAACTTGTAATAACATTTTTTGCTTGGAATTACCCAAGAAATACAAAAAAAAATGTTTTATTTTGCGAAAAATCGATGTTATGTAATTCTTTGATTATAACAATCTTATCGACATCCGGATCAACTGTTACCCAAAAAATCGTGTTCTACGGGTCAAAATACATAAAAAACTTGGGTAAGCCCGTATTAATAAAGGAGCCCGTAGCACCCCCTCCTGGACACAGCCCTAATTTTTTTATAAGCCAAAAAATTGTTTATAACTTTAAAACTTTGCTGAGGCTGCTTAAATAATCAGATTTCAATTCTGTAAAGTGCATTAGAAAGGTAGAGTGCTTCTTTATATGTAAAAATCTTGACAAATCTTTGTATATTCTAGTTTTTGTTGTGCAAGATCTTAAAAAATTTTAATTTTTAAAAAAAATTTAGATTTCAAAATTATTATGCAAAATCTATTAGGTCAATTTTAATGAAATTTGGTGGACGGTTTTAGCACATTACACAAATTTTCTAAGCGAATTAGGAAGGTTTCAAGTGTAACCTAAGTGATGATAAAACATTAAATAAGGACAGGCTTGTTTTGCCCCCTTATTTCATATTTATTGCTATTTTGCAGCAAGGGTGTTAAATTAAGACATTTTTAACCAGTCGTATCTGATAAAAAATTTAATTATCTTTGTTTTATTCCTATACGACTTTGTTCCAAAATGAATCGTTTAAGTTATAAGCAAAGAAAGTAGAAAAAAAACGAAATTTTTTGAACTTTTTAAATATTTTATCTTTTTTTATTAATGTTCCGGGCATATGTGAGAAGGAGCATAAGTCAATTATTATTAACGAAGCTATCACCTAACTTCATCCGCAAAAATCCTTCCTGGTCTAAAGTAATTTAGTCAGTTTAATACATAAAAAAGGAGAATAAGCCCCATGCGAAAGCTATAGAGCAATATGCCGTAGCAAAGTTAGCTATAAATTACAATGATAATCGCGCGAATAACCTGCAAAATAACGCAAGAGATGAAAAACATAATACTTTGTGAAATAAAAAAACAAGATGAAACTAGTAGAGGTGGAAACTGTCGATATAAATTATCATTATATTACATAGTTTTCCTCCTTTAGACGTCTGTGACAGGAGTATTTTATAAGATTCTTCTGTCACAATGACAGTTGTCATACTCCTCCGGTACGTCTAAAGGTGGAAAAGTAATTGTTAATTTATGTAGTAATGTTAATTTATACGCTTATATAGATAATTTCCTTCTGTTGCCGGTTACCACTGTATACAGTGATTAACCGGCAAAATAAAGCAAAAGAGAGAAAACATAATACTTTGTGAAATAAAACGAGATGAAACTATCAGGGGTGGGAAATTAGGCGATAGAAACCGATAAATGGGCATTATATTGATACTTTCCCACCTTTACGCTGTGAGCTCGTACGTAGAGGAGATATTTACAAATTCGCGAGCGCCATTAGTGACAAGTCTGTAAGCTTTTACTGGAAATTTGACATAAATGTCAAAGTGATTAATTTGAAACATTGAAATTAAAAACATTAATAGGAAATAATATTAGTTGGTCAAAGCTGTGGTGTTTTTACCTTAAATATACTTACGTTTTAAATACTGAATTTAAGTTTTTTTAATGTTCCGTAATATGTAATTATAAATTAATCTTAGCGCCATCTATGCGATAATTGTGAAAGTATCCGAAGTAAGAAATTCATATTTTATCAATAGAACGTCAAAATTATTGGCAAAATTAAAAAAAAATCGATTACAATTTAATTACTTTTTTGCGTTGTAAATATTAAGCGATAACAATCAAATAATAAATTTAAAAATTACCGGTGAAAGTTGAATTAGTAATCCGCTAGGAGCGCCACCAGCGAAGCTCAGAGCGTTTAGACTTATCGGAGGAGTATATCAACTAAAACTGTCAGTGGTAGTTGCTAAACTCGTCAGATACGTCTAAAGGTAGGAAACTATCAACATAATGTCAATTTATCGGTTTCTACCGCCTAATTTCCAACCTTTGATAGTTTCATCCAGTTTTATTTCACAAAGTATTATGTTTTCCATCTTCCTCGTTATTTTGCCGGCTATTAGTACGTTCACCACTGTACATATTATACATCGAAGCAAAGCATAGGAAAATATTAGAATTAGGAAGTAGGAGGAAAAAGAGAAGGTGACGACCCATAAGAAAATGAGACCAGAAAATAGAAACATGCAATAATAAAGGGGAAACTATTGAGGAATTAAAGAAGATGGCCAAAAAAGAAATGCATTGAAACAATCGGTAAAGAATAAAACAATCTATGCCTAAGAGGGCAAAAGGATATCAGAAAAAGAAATAAAGAAAAAATGTAACAACACATTTTTAAATTTAACAAATTTGTGGTGACTTCCAAAAAGATATAAAATTATACCCAAAGTTGTATATCAAATACCAAGACTACTTTAACAACTAATGAACCAATTAGTTATTCGCTCATTCCCTATTAGAATCAAACAATATTCAGTAAACTTAAATTAACGACATTTAATTGAAAATACAGCAAGATCGATATCCAAGTAATCTTCCGGAATTATTATAATCAAGAAGTTTTGCAATTTAAACATACAAAATTAATAAACTCAGAATTGCTCCTTGCTTCTCCGGTACAAACACATTCCAGTTAGAATTCTACATTGTCTAAAATCTGGATATTATGTAGTATGTATTTCACAATATTTGTTTTAATTTTCGTGATACAAGTAAACACTGGGCAAACCGTGGATGGGAAAACTTTAGATATAATTAAGATATTGCGCTGTGTTGTTCAAATGCTTTGTACCGTATGAGAGAGTAATTAAAATTAGCAATTCCATAGCACAGTTGTCAAAGAAACGCTGAAATAAGTAATAATTTTTTACACTTAATTTTTTGGTAACATGGAAGAATGAAACGACAACTTTGGCAAATGTTTTTATTAACATGTATCAAAAAAAAATAATAATGTGTTTGGCGACCCCATGGCTAAATACAATCCTGTATACGTCTAGGCATTGACAAAATGAGACAGTTGATTGATGTCTGCCTGTGGCACCTCGTTCCAAGCAACTTTAACTTCATTGATAAACTATACAAGAGTCTGTGGAGGATGGTTCAGAGTGTACAGTTGCCTTCCCATAATATCCCACACATATTCAATAGGATTTAAATCCGGTGAACGGGGTGGCCACTGCAAACCACTAATACCAGCTTCTTTTTCATAGTTCAACGGGCAATATGGCGACGCGCGTTGTCTTGCTGAAAAAGGAAGATTCGACGACCGTCTAGATAAAGCGATAAAGTAGTTTGTACGATGTCATCAACACAGCGCGCTCCTGTTATATTGCCTCGAATAAACACTAGTGGGGATTCGACTACCATAGACAATGGCCCCCAAGCCATTACTCCAACTGTCCTGTGTCCATGCCTCTTAACAGCAAACCCGTATCTCGTCGCTCTCCGCGGCGACGTCTTACCGTCTTACGAGCATCATTTATTCATTCGTAAACAAAATCGGAATACATCGCTAAATGCTATTTTATGCCATTCTGCAACCCAATGCTGCTGTTCTCTACACCTACACCAATTCAAACGTTGATGACAGTGGTCCGCAGTCAAAGAAGCACTAGTCGTGGGCGATATGAAACTAGTCCAAAGGATCGAATGCGATGGTATAGTGTACGCGTAGTAACAGGTCTACCTTCAACTCCAAACCATTAGTCAGGGATTTGACGCGTAGAAGCAAAATGGTCTCGCAGACCAGTAATCTAAAACGCCTATCTTGACGTTCTGTGGTATGCCTTGGTTGACCAGTTGCTCTTCTTCTTTTCCTTTACCTTCGTACCAATTTCGCGATACGACAAACCCGTATCTATATAGGCCACAATTCTACCCATGTCAAAACCGCTAACATGGTACTGTCTATCCAAAGTCAATTGAAAATTGAAATTTTATGGGGAGGTTCAAATATATTAATTAACAAATCTATTTTACAACACAATGAGCTGCACGTAACATAACCAAGGTATTACAAGATATCCTCGTATTACCGTTGTAAAACAGATCTGTTAAATAGTATATTTGACCCTCTTCGTGAAATTTCTATTTTCACTGAATATGAATTAGAATAAAGAATAATAACTTAAAATGTCTGCACAAGCTGGTCTTCATTAGTTGGTCCCTTCACCAAAAAATTTCACCAAAAAGATAAAACTTTATTTTTACAAAAATCATTAAAGATTAAACTTTGATATTGTTATCATAGCATGCTTTAAATATAATCATTTTGTTATAAAAGCCATAAAATCATCAAAAGATGGCAGAGCGAGTGGTCCTGATGAAATTCCAACTGAAATATACAAGCTTATAAAAAATGATAGCAATGTTTTAGAGGCTATAACTTCGTTTTTCAATACCATTTATACCAGCGGACAACTACCTAATGGTTGGTTTAATTCAATGTTTATAGCTCTACCTAAGAAGACAACAGAAAAAACTGTGCTGATTATAGAACCATCAGTTTGATAAATCACTTACTGAAAATTTTTCTGAAGATAATACATGATCGTATCTACAATAAATGCGAGGAATACCTGGATGACACACAGTTTGGTTTCCGTAAAGGGTTTGGAACGAGAGAGGCGCTGCTTGGAATAAACGTACTTGCTCAAAGATGTCGAGATAGATCTGTAGACACATACTGTTGTTTTATTGACTTCCAAAAGGCATCGTGTTAAGCACTCTACATTGATCGAAGCTCTAAAAGACATTGGCTTGGACGGCAGAGATGTTCGAATAATTGCAAATTTATATTGGAATCAAACAACATCAGTTTTAGTAGATAGTGTTTAATCACAGGCTCTTAATATTAAAAGAGGAGTACGGCAGGGATGCCTCTTGTCACCCCTGCTTTTCAACGTTTACTCCGAAAGAATTTTCAGAAAAGCACTTTCTGAAAAACAAGAAAGAATAGTTGTGAACGGTGAAGTCATCAATAATTTGCGATATGCGGACGATACAGTACTCCTAGCTTCTAGTCAAGAAGATTTGCAAACACTACTTGATAGTGTCGTTGAGAGTTATAGGGAGGCCGGTCTGGATCTGAACATACGGAAAACCAAAATACTCGTAACAAGTAAACAACAGCATATAAAACCGTCTATATATGTAAATAATATCAAACTTGAGCAAGTTGATAAAATCGTTTACCTTGGACAGCAATTAAATTGTAACGCAGAAAGTCACGGCGAAATTAGATCTAGGATAGAGCAGGCTAGCGCCGCTTTTAGAAGGATGTCCAAGGTGTTATGTAACAGAGACCTAAAATTGGCATTGAGGATTCGCCCACTTTGCTGCTACATGTTCTCGGTCTTACTTTATGGTGTCGAGTCCTAGACTGTGAATAAAATCGATCTAAATTGCCTTGAGGCTTGAGGCTATGGTGCTATAGAAGAATTTTAAAAGTTTGCTGGGTGGAGGAGATTCGAAACTCCACAATACTAGAACGTCTCAGCAAGACCACTGAGATCATAAAAAGCATCAAGCAGAGAAAGCTGGAGTATTTCGGACATGTAATGAGAGGTACCAAATATAGGTTGCTACAAAATATCATGCAAGGAAAAATTGAAGGCAAACGCAGTCCAAGACGAAGAAGAACCTCATGGTTGAAGAACTTGCGAGATTGGTATGGTGTTGATACAAACATGCTATTTAGGGCGGCAGTGAATAAAATTAAGATAGCTATGGTGGTAACCAACGTTCTGAAAGGACATGGTACATGAAGAAGAATTCTGTTGACGAAAAATTAAGTTCTAGACGTTATTCCTTCTGGGTGTAACGTTTCTAATGTAACTGATTATACAGGGTGTCCCAAAAGTAGTGGAACGGTCGAATATTTCGCGAACTAAACATCGGATCGAAAAACTGAAAAATACGTGTTCAATCATTTTCAAAAATCTATCCAATGACACCAAACACCAACCCCCACTATACCCCCTGGAGGTGGGGTGGGGGTAACTTTAAAATCTCAAATAGAAACCCCCAGTTTTTCTTGCAGATTTTAATTTGTTACATAAAAGTAAGCAACTTTTATTCAGGACATTTTTTCGAACTGTGGATAGATGGCGCTATAATTGGGAAAAACGATTTATCCTGATACCAAAGGTAAATTATAGAAACGGTCTAATATCTCACGAAATACACTTCCAAATGAGAAACTAAAAAACAGGTTTTTAATCTTTTTCGAAAACCTATCGAATAACACCAAACATGACCCTCCAACCCACCCCCTGAATGTGGGGTGGGGGGTAACTTTAAAATCTTAAATAGCAACTCCCACTTTTTATTACAGATTCGGATCCGTCATGAAAAATTAAGCAACATTTATTCGAAACATTTTTTACAATTGTTAATAGATGGCGCCTTAATTGGAAAAGTTCGATTTATTAGCGCCATCTATCAGAAATTTTAAAAAATGTTTCGAATAAATGTTGCTTAATTTTTTATGACGAATCCGAATCTGCAATAAAAAGTGGAGGGTTGCTATTTGAGATTAAAAAGTTACCCCCACCTCACATCCAGGGGGTGGGTTAGAGGGTCATGTTTGGTGTTATTCGATAGATTTTCAAAAAACATTAAAAATCTGTTTTTTGGTTTCTCATTTGGAAGTGTATTTCGTGAGATATTAGACCGTTTCTAAATAAATCGTTTTTCCCAATTATAGCGCCATCTATCCACAGTTCGAAAAAACGTCTTGAATAAAAGTTGCCTACTTTTACGTAATGAATCCAAATTTGCAAGAAAAACTGGGGGTTTCTATTTAAGATTTTAAAGTTACCCCTCACCACACCTCCAGGGGGTGTAGTGGGGATTGGTGTTTGGTGTCATTGGATAGATTTTTGAAAATGATTGAACACGTATTTTTCAGTTTTTCGATCCGATGTTTAGTTCGCGAAATATTCGACCGTTCCACTACTTTTGGGACACTCTATATAATAAAATATTATAGTGGAACCCCGATAAGTCGGCCTCCTATAACTCGGAAGTCCGGCTAGCCCGGACTCATTTTCGTCAGACGAAATTGACACAACCGAAACTGACGTGAGTTTTTTACCAAGAAATGAACAATACTGTATACAACTTTACGTACTTTAGATGTACTGTGC
This sequence comes from Diabrotica virgifera virgifera, assembly GCF_917563875.1. Taxonomy (NCBI): domain Eukaryota; kingdom Metazoa; phylum Arthropoda; class Insecta; order Coleoptera; family Chrysomelidae; genus Diabrotica; species Diabrotica virgifera. The sequence continues at coordinate 214,778,345 of NC_065451.1, read as the reverse complement.
ATATTGTACTTCATGTTTTTTCTATTATAATGGAGTTTATCTGCAAGTATACCATATTTTATTATTTTTTACTATATTCTCCGGCTAACCCGGATATTCGATAACCCGGATCGACCGCGGTCCCGATTAATCCGACTTATCGAGGTTCCACTGTATATAGAAAAGATATAGATCTTTAAGGAAAGAAAAAATCGTGACAAAGAGTAAAACAGAAAAAAATACAAATATGTCGAATTTTTATGTTTTAAACACAACATTGTCATTTACTTAGTTGTTGTTAATAAAAAACTTCTGAATGTTTTTAAAGTTTAATTAGATATTCTGGCAACAAAAGCAAAAGCAAAATATTCCAGCATTTTATTCGGCGATATCAGTATTAAAATTTGAAAAATTTAGTAGCTAGCTGCTTTGGGTAAAAATCCAATAGATATTCAAATTTATTCAAATACATTCTCCCGCTGCGTGCACAACGAAGAATGGGAAACTGTTAACAAGTTTTGTCATTTCTCTTCATTTCGAATATACTAGCCTTTGTGGCCAGGTGAAATGTACATTTTTCCGAATTTCGTTATCGAGGGAATCGAGGGCCCATTGTAAGGTCTATTCTAAATAAGCTAAAGGGATAGATGCTTTTGTGTAAGGTTTAGCTGAAGAATATTTCTGATGGATTGTGGGAGAAACGATTTGTTTTTCTATAATCAATTAGGAAAGCGTTGTTTTTCGATCACAAAGATTATTCTATAATTTCTTAAAAATTAAAAACAATTTTAGTGTTTGGACTGTATTGCAGGGTGTGGTTCAAATGAATTAGGAGGGGTAATGAAATCTTATATTATTTACATTTTCTTATATATTTTTGCTCCAATTGTTCGTTTTGATGAAACAATTGAAGCTGAAGTTTTCTATGGAGACAATTGATCAACCCATTTTTGAAGTTATACTTCTTTACCGGCGATAGAGGGTGATTTTTTTTATATGTTAAAACCTATCAGCCCGGCGCATGCGCATTATAACTTTGTTCTGATTGGATGTTCAAATGACATGTCAAAAATTATCCGATATGGCAGCTGTGGTTTGGAGGTAAAGGTAAAGTTAAACAAATGTATAATATATTAGTTTTATTGTTGTGAGGACAGAAACAAAAAAGTTTATAATATTGTAGTGACTTTTAAATAGTTTTTAAAAGCAACAGGTACGTAATAATTGTTAATGTATTATGGGTATAAACCTACCTATTTGATCTGCCAAAATACATAGTATGTAATACTTTTATTTATATAATTTGATTACCATCAAAATTTCTATCAATATTCACCTAATATATTGTTTTTTTACTCTATGTTTTGTTGTATTTTTTCAATTCTAAATCATTTCAATTCAAAATTAAAATAATTTGATCAATTTTCAAAATATCAAAATATCACAAGTTTAATCCGTTTAGTTAGTCGATCTTCGTAAATAATGACACATAGTGTCCGTGGCTAAGCGGAGAAGGCGAATGAATTCCAATACCAACCGCTCTTATCAGCGCTGGTTCGAGTCCAATACAAACTTTCTTTTTTGTTTTTTTTTAATACATTTTATATACATTTTATGACTGTAAGTATATTTATTATATAATTGTATTTTCAGAAAATACGTATTTAGTTAAAAAAATTTTCGACAATTAATGTTCAGACATCATTTGTGGCTTGTTTAATGTGTTTGTGTGTGTTTTATTCTTTTATTATTTTAATTTTTGGCACTGTTCTAATAAAAATGTTTGAGAAGTAGTAAGTATAAATTAGTTTAATATTTAAACAAAATATAAATAAAAAGTATATTAATTTCGTTTAAATCATATAATAGAAGTATAACTTCTTACGTGCGTACAAAGTACACACACATTCTTTTTTTTTTCAAGAAATTGTAAAATCTTCTGAATGTTTAATGGTGGTGTTGTGATAAATTCAACGATGAATCTGGGTTACTTTTTATATTGTTTGTTTGATAATCTTCAAATTAAAATAATTATTATCCTTTTATTTTTCTATAAAATCTGCATGGTCTATTCTAAATAAGCTAAAGGGATATAATATGCTTTTGTGTAAGGTTTGGCGGAAGAATATTTCTGATGGATTGTAGGCGAAACTATTTTTTTTTTTCTATAATCAGTTAAGAAAGCGGACTCTTTTGTTTTTCGATCACAAAGATTATTTTACAATTTCTTAAAAATTAAAAATAATTTTAGTGTTTGGACTGTATTGCAGGATGTGGTTCAAATGAATTAGGAGGGGTAATGAAATCTTATATTATTTACATTTTCTTATATATTTTTTGCTCCAATTGTTCGTTTTGATGAAACAATTGAAGCTAAAATTTGCTATGGAGACAATAATTGATTAACTCATTTTTTTCAAGAAATTGTAAAATCTTCTCAATGTTTAATGGTGGTGCTGTGATAAATTCAACGATGAATCTGGGTTATTTTTTATATTGTTTGTTTGATAATCTCCAAATTAAAAGAACTATTATCCTTTAATTAATTTCCTCGGCATCCTGCATTATTTATAAATTTTGAAAATCTCAGGAGGTGTAACCAAAGAAAGTATTATACGGAGACGATATTTATTGTCGTTTTCTGTGCTACTTCGATTAATAACTTACTTTGTTTTTCGGTAGATGGCCCTAGTTCACCCGTGACAATTCTTTCTTTGCAATTCGAAAAGGCCTAAAGTGTGGTACGTGGAAGAATCTAAGAGAAGAGGATATGGGACTACTTCTTCTTCTTCTTGTGCCACTCCTATCGGAGATTGGAAATCATCAAGGATACCCTGACTTTGTTTACAGCTGACCTAAAAAGTTCATTAGTGGTGCAGCCAAACCACTCTCTTAAATTCCGCATCCACGACATTCTTCTACGGCCTGGATTCCGTTTTCCTTCTATTTTTCCTTGCATTATATTTTGAAGTAATGCGTATTTATGACCTCTCATCAGGTGACCCAAATACTCGAGTTTTCTTCGTTTTATCGTTAATAAAATTTCTGGGTCTCTTCCTATCCTTCGTATTACTTCAAGATTTGTGATTCTTTCAACCCAACTTATCTTCAGCATTCGACGGTAGGACCACATCTCGAAACTTTCAATATTTTTTATGTTGTTCTGTTTGAGAGTCCAGGCCTCTACACCGTATAATAGCGTGTTAAATACGTAGCCACTTAGCATTCTTAATCGTAGAGGGATGCTTATATCTCTGTTGCAGAAGAATTTTCTCATCTTTATGAAGGTGGCCCTGGCTATTTAGATACGTCTTTTTATTTCATTGTTTTGGTGTCCAGTTTCGTTTATTAAAGTTCCCAAGTATTTATAACTTGATACGTTTTCAATTTGAATGCCGTTTATAACGTGTGATCCAAAATTATTGTCACCATAGGTGGCTCTGAACGACAGAGACAGCTATACAGTGCATGTCTATTATTAATTCAGATATACTTTCCAGTTTACCTCAACTTTGACAGATACTTGTCAGTGTACGTACGTCAACTTAAAAAACACTATAATTGAACATAAAAAGTATCAGAGGAAGCAAAAGTTTAACTTTATACGAATTAGAAGGTCTTGAGATTGGGTATCTTTTCAACGTGTTTTCAATCTTTATTCTTTGTTTGGAAAACTGATCATAACAACACTGAATATAGCCCCAGTTGGCCGTGACGTCACACTCCAGCGGTCTTTCAGATTAATACAAGACATACGTAATTTTTTGCACGGCTAGCTTTGATCCCAATAATTGTGGATCGCTCGTTACTAATATGTGCTGGTTGTGTCATGATTTTACTGAAGACCATATACTTGGTTTTTTTGATATTAATGTTTATGCCATAATTGTTGCAAGCAATATTTATGTTTGTAAGTAATCGTTGTAATTCTTCTACTGTTCTTGCAACTAGTACAGTGTCGTCTGCGTATCGAATATTATTTACAACCTCTCCATTGATTACGATTCCTTCATTTGCTTGCAAAAGAGCTTCCTGACAGATGCTTTCGCTATATACATTAAATAGCAGTGGTGACAAAATGCATCCCTGCCTTACTCCTCTACGTATTTCTATTGCTTTTGATATCTCGTTTTCTATTTTGATGTTAGCTTTCTGATTCCAATATAAGTTGAGAATTATTCGCAGACCTTTATTATCTATGTCTTTTCTTTCAAGAATGTCTCTTAGCCTATCGTGGCGTACTCTGTCAAACGCTTTTTCAAAATCGATAAAACATGCATGTACTTCTTGATTAACATCTAGGCATCTTTGTGTAAGAACATTCAAACCGAAGAGAGCTTCTCGAGTACCTAGTCCTTCTCTGAACCCCATCTGTGTATTACTAATATCTGACTCCAACTTTTGATAAACTCGGTTGTGGATGATTTTTAGAAATATCTTTAGTAGATGGCCCATTAAAGATATTGTTCGATGTTCTGAACATTCTTTTGCATTGGATTTCTTTGGCAGTGTAACGAATGTAGACAGCAGCCACTCTTGAGGTATAATACCAGTATTGTATACTGTGTTAAATACGTGCAATATTATACCTATTGATTCATCATTCAAGAGCTTAAGTAATTCAGTAGGAACCTCATCGGGTCCATTTGCCTTTCCAGTTTTGGAATTTCTAAGTGCCATTTCTACTTCACATTTTAGGATTTCAGGTCCCGTTTCACCATTTACCTTGTCAATGTTATTTCTGTTGTCCTCAAACAATTCTCTTATGTATTCACTCCATCTATTAATTTTTTCTGTTAAGTCTACAATAATATTTCCGTCTTTGTCCTTAAGCAAACTTATTTGATGTCTTCTTTGGGCTCCTGTAAGTTCTTTTACTTTTTTATGTATATTGAATGTGTCATACTTTCTTTCATAGTCTTCCATTTCTACACATTGTTTTTTAATCCATGATTCTTTGGCCTTCCTTATTATCTGCTTTATGTTCTTATCAACCTCTCTGTATTTTTCTGAATTATTCTTCAATTTGCGTCTTTCATCCATTAGTTCTAGTATGTCTGGTGTCATCCACACCTTATGTTTCTTTGGAGATTTGGTTAGGTGTTTCTTTCCCGTAGTTCTTATTATAGTGTTTATATACTTCAGCTTTTCATCTATGTTGTCTGTTCTGCGGATTTGGTTTTCTGCTACACTGAGGTCGGTGTTGATTTCTTCGCGCACTGTCTGTCGTCGGTGTTCACTTTTAAGCTGACTTAAGTCTAACGTTGGGATGATGGTTTTTCTCATTTTCTTTGGTCTAGCTTCTAACACAGATACTACTGGATTATGATCCGAACCGATATCAGTTCCAGGGTAAGTTTTAGTAGATTTCACGGCATTACGGTATCTTTTTGTCACCATTATGTAATCTATTTGGTTTCTGATTACTTTTTCTTGTGTGTGTTGAGGTGACGTCCACGTATACAGTCTCCTTGGGGGTAATTTAAAGAATGTATTAGTTATTATTAAATCTTCGCTTTGACAAAACTGAACTAAACGATCACCCCTTTCATTTTTATTATGGGACTACTGATGAGGGGGAAACAACCCCCGAAACCGGTATAGACTCTTCCTGTACTATCAGATTTGACCATAGTATCATGCAGCTGCTGCATTTTTGTGTTGCAAAGAAATTGAGAATGTTTATACATTTTTAATTCATTTACTCTTTTGCTTGAGTATTAAGGAATCTTTCTTATTGGAGCTTTTACCACGCTAAGCAGATGAGTTTTGAATTATTTAAAATTCTCTCATCTTAATTTTCTCGGCCTCCTGTATGATTTATAAATTTTGAAAATCTCAGGAGGTGTAACCAAAGAAAGTATTTCACCTGTTGTCAATCTGGTGGTATGGAGATGATATTTATTGTCGTTTTATGTGCTATTTCGATTGATAACTTACTTTGTTTTTCGGTAGATGGCCCTAGTTCATCCGTGAAATTTCTTTCTTTGCAATTCGGAAAGGCCTAAAGTGTGGTACCTGGAAGAATCTGAGAGAAGAGGATATGGGACTACTGATGGAGGGGAAACAACCCCCGAAACCGGTATAGACTCTTCCTGCACTCTCAGATTTGACCATAGTATTATGCATCTGCTGCATTTTCGTGTTGCAAGGAAATGGAGAATGTTTATACATTATTATTATTATCCTATTATTGTTCTATAAAATCTGCATGTTCTATTCTAAATAAGCTAAAAGGATATATGCTTTTGTGTAAGGTTTAGCCGAAGAATATTTCTGATGGATTGTAGGAGAAACGATTTATTTTTCTATAATCAATTAGGAAAGCGTTGCTTTTCGATCACAAAGATTATTCTATAATTTCTTAAAAATTAAAAAATAATTTTAGTGTTTGGACTGTATTGCAGGGTGTGGTTCAAATGAATTAGGAGGGGTAATGAAACCTTATATTATTTACATTTTCTTATATATTTTTGCTCCAATTGTTCGTTTTGATGAAACAATTGAAGCTGAAGTTTTCTATGGAGACAATTGATCAACCCATTTTTTTTTCAAGAAATTGTAAAATCTTCTGAATATTTAATGGTGGTGTTGTGATAAATTCAACGATGAATCTGGGTTACTTTTTATATTGTTTGTTTGATAATCTTCAAACTAAAAGAATTATTATCCTTTTATTTTTCTATAAAATCTGCATGGTCTATTCTAAGTAAGCTAAAGGGATATAATATGCTTTTGTGTAAGGTTTAGCCGAAGAATATTTCTGATGGATTGTAGGAGAAACTATTTATTTTTCTATAATCAGTTAATAAAGCGGACTCTTTTGTTTTTCGATCACAAAGATTATTTTATAATTTCTTAAAAATTAAAAATAATTTTAGTGTTTGGACTGTATTGCAGAATGTGGTTCAAATGAATTAGGAGGGGTAATGAAATCTTATATTATTTACATTTTCTTATATATTTTTTGCTCCAATTGTTCGTTTTGATGAAACAATTGAAGCTAAAATTTTCTATGGAGACAATAATTGATAACTCATTTTTTTCAAGAAATTGTAAAATCTTCTCAATGTTTAATGGTGGTGTTGTGATAAATTCAACGATGAATCTGGGTTATTTTTTATATTGTTTTTTTGATAATCTCCAAATTAAAAGAACTATTATCCTTTAATTAATTTCCTCGGCATCCTCTATGATTTATAAATTTTGAAAATCTCAGGAGGTGTAACCAAAGAAAGTATTTCACCTGTTGTTAATCTGGTGGTATGGAGACGATATTTATTGTCGTTTTCTGTGTTACTTCGATTAATAACTTACTTTGTTTTTCGGTAGATGACCCTAGTTCATCCGTGAAATTTCTTTCTTTGCAATTCGGAAAGGCCTAAAGTGTGGTACGTGGAAGAATCTGAGAGAAGAAGATATGGGACTACTGATGAGGGGGAAACAACCCCCGAAACCGTTATAGACTCTTCCTGCACTCTCAGATTTGACCGTAGTATTATGCATCTGCTGCATTTTCGTGTTGCAAAGAAATTGAGAATATTTATACATTATTATCCTATTATTGTTCCATAAAATCTGCATGGTCTATTCTAAATAAGCTAAAGGGATATATGCTTTTGTGTAAGGTTTAGCCGAAGAATATTTCTGATGGATTATAGGAGAAACGATTTATTTTTCTATAATCAATTAGGAAAGCGTTGTTTTTCGATCACAAAGATTATTCTATAATTTCTTAAAAATTAAAAATAATTTTAGTGTTTGGACTGTATTACAGGGTGTGGTTCAAATGAATTAGGAGAGGTAATTAAATCTTATATTATTTATATTTTATTATATATTTTTTGCTCCAATTGTTCGTTTTGATGAAACAATTGAAGCTAAAATTTTCTATGGAGACAATAATTGATTAACTCATTTTTTTCAAGAAATTGTAAAATCTTCTCAATGTTTAATGGTGGTGTTGTGATAAATTCAACGATGAATCTGGGTTATTTTTTATATTGTTTTTTTTGATAATCTCCAAATTAAAAGAACTATTATCCTTTAATTAATTTCCTCGGCATCCTCTATGATTTATAAATTTTGAAAATCTCAGGAGGTGTAACCAAAGAAAGTATTTCACCTCTTGTTAATCTGGTGGTATGGAGACGATATTTATTGTCGTTTTCTGTGTTACTTCGATTGATAACTTACTTTGTTTTTCGGCAGATGACCCTAGTTCATCCGTGAAATTTCTTTCTTTGCAATTCGGAAAGGCCTAAAGTGTGGTACGTGGAAGAATCTGAGAGAAGAAGATATGGGACTACTGATGAGGGGGAAACAACCCCCGAAACCGTTATAGACTCTTCCTGCACTCTCAGATTTGACCATAGTATTATGCATCTGCTGCATTTTCGTGTTGCAAAGAAATTGAGAATATTTATACATTATTATCCTATTATTGTTCCATAAAATCTGCATGGTCTATTCTAAATAAGCTAAAGGGATATATGCTTTTGTGCAAGGTTTAGCCGAAGAATATTTCTGATGGATTATAGGAGAAACGATTTATTTTTTTATAATCAATTAGGAAAGCGTTGTTTTTCGATCACAAAGATTATTCTATAATTTCTTAAAAATTAAAAATAATTTTAGTGTTTGGACTGTATTACAGGGTGTGGTTCAAATGAATTAGGAGAGGTAATTAAATCTTATATTATTTATATTTTATTATATATTTTTTGCTCCAATTGTTCGTTTTGATGAAACAATTGAAGCTAAAATTTTCTATGGAGACAACTGATCAACTCATTTTTTTCAAAATTGTAAAATCTTCTCAATGTTTGATGGTAGTGTTGTGATAAATTCAACGATGCATCTGGGTTATTTTTTTATATTATTTGTTTGATAATCTCGGAATTAAAAGAAGTATTATCCTTTTATTGTTCTATAAAATCTGCCTGAAGATTGTAAGAAGCAAATTTATGATTTAGCTAATAGGTTATTAATGAACTAATACAGGGGTGGCCAAGCTCCTTAATAGTCTGAGCCACTTTTCACAAGTTGAAGTTTTTCGCGAGCCGCAATCAAATACGTATTCAAAAAGTATGTAAAGAAGGTATTTACAATTTTTTTAACATAACTTTTACTTACTGAAAACCGGAATAAAATTACAAATTATTAAAACTTAATTATATTTTTGTTTTCCTTCTTTTGATAATTCTTTACAATTTGGTGATTAGTATGTGGCTATACTTCTCAGTAATTATTTTAGATGCTGGTTAGTTAATACTGATAGGTGTTAGGATTTCACGAATTATAAAATGGAATAAAATGGTCCACACAAGTACATTGTTCCTAACATGGAAATAATTCGACAAGCATCCTTTTTTAGGGTACCTACTTGAATTTTGGTCCAAAATTCGGTATTCTGCGTCGACTTATAGTTTTATTTTCGAGCTTGATCTTTTTGGTAGGGGAGCAAAGTATGCTAAATGTGCAGTCACTCGAGCGCTTTGGGGACCTATTGGGTTGTGATTATTAGGTCCTAAAACCAAAAAAATTTAAGTAAAATTTTCCATTTTAGCGGGCGCTTGCCATTTTTTAATTTAATTTTCCATTTCCATTAATCGTTTTTTCCGAATATAGCGCCATCTATCCATAATTTGAAAAAATGTTTCGAATAAAAGTTGCTTATTTTTATGCAGAGAATTCAAATCTGCAATAAAAAATTGGGACTCCCATTTAAGATTTTAAAGTAACCCCCCACCCCACCTCCGTGGGGGGTCGCGTTTGGTACCATTCGATATATTTTTCAAAAATATTAAATAAGTGTATTTTGCAGTTTTTCGATCTGATGTTTATTTTACTAAATATCGCGGGATTTGTATTTAAAATTTAAAATTTACCCCCACCCCTCTCTGCGAGGGGTCGTGTTTGGTATCTATCGATAGATTTTTGAAAAATATTGAATGTGTAGTTTTAAGTTTTTCGATCTGTCTTTCATTTCGCGAAATATTCGCCTTTTCCTTGTGAAACTTTGTGACTCACCAATTCCCTTACGCCCCGCTCAAATCGTCAGATTTTTTAAATATACACTGTTTTGCATGTACTTAACTTACCTTATCTTAATCTGACAATTTCGAGTATTTTTAAGGATAGATTTTTTTTTTCGGGCCCCCCTAAACGAACTCCCCTGTGTTAAGAGCCAATATATGGCAGAGGTACATCTGCAGGGTACCACGTTTCTCCCCATATGATAATCTGACGCGCTCGAGTAACTGCAAAAATCCCCGCTTGGGCTCCCCTACCATTTTGCGTCTCTATTAATTTTAATTATCCAGATGTTGTTTGGGTCATATATTGGTAATAATAAAAAATTCACCTTATTAACTATGTTCGTTTCAAATGGATTCAGAAAAAAATGAAGAGACGATTTAACATATTTTAAGTCTTGAAATCTATTTTGGAGTTCGGTCAATATTCCTTTTGGCTTTTTTATATACTCGTTAAGTTTTTCTAGTTTAATATTGTAAGAATTTTTTTTAAGTCGGGAAAAATGACTAAAATGTAAAATGTGTACCTAATCCAAATTACAAATTATATCCGTAGCAAGAGTTAAGTATACAAAAATCGGTCTGGATTCGGTTGATTACTGACTTTTACATTGCGCTACTCTTATGTCATGTTCTTTAGCGCAGTTTTGGATGTGTCATATCATTCTTATCTTGGATGGAAATGGAATTTGTTACAAAGTGTTTCATGTTTTTTGTCAGTAATTTAAAAGACATTTTGAAACACATATGGAACGATAATTATTTTTTTTAAATCATATCTAACACAAAATTAAAAAATAACTCGGGTACAATCCAGAGCCACAAGTAATCCTTCAAAGAGCCACATATGGCTCGCGAGCCGCAGTTTGGCCACCTCTGAACTAATATGTAACCATTTTGTATTTGTTAATTCCTCTTAATAAATAATAATAAGATCTTTTCAGATTTGCTGAACGAACATACAAGGTAAGTGTGCTGGTTTCTTGTTATTTGAGAGTTAATGATAATGTAATATTTAATGAGAAAAGCACTCGACAATTGGAATGGCGGTATTTCTATCGCAGGAAAGAAGATCTCAAATCTCAGATATGCAGATGATAAAATATTAATAACTGCATGCGAAGAAGAAATGTCCAGCCTGCTGCAGCTAGTGGAAGCCGAAAGCAATAGATGTGGTCTCAAGATCAATAAACAAAAAACAAAAATTATGATAGTAGATTATTCAAAATTCACTTCAGACAACAGGAGACTTAGACCAGTTTGAAGTGGTTAACGAGTTCAATTATCTAGGATCCTACATCAGTAATACAGGATCTTGTGAAACAGAAATACGTAGGAGAATAGGTATGGCCAAAAACGCTATGAGTCGATTATCAAAAATCTGGAAAGATCGCTCCTTGTCGAAGAACACCAAATAAGATTAGTACGTGCCTTAATGTTTCCCATATTTAATTACGGATGATCCGAAACTTGTACAATGAAATCGGACGACAGAAAAAGGATTGACGCCTTTGAAATGTGGTGCTGGAGAAGAATGCTTCGGATCTCATGGACGGAACACAGAACAAATCACTCATTCCTCCAAGAGCTTAATATTCAGACTCGACTTTCCTCTATTTGCCTCTCCACCGTCTTAAAATGTTTCGGCCATATTGCAAGAAGAAGTGATGATAATCTTGAGAGACTTATAATTTCGGGAAACGTTGAAGGGCGTAGAAGTAGAGGTCGCTCATCTACTCGATGGACGGATCAAGTACAGAAGGCCAGTAGAAAAACATTCTCTGAATTCATGAGGGAAGCTCAGGACAGAAGCCGATGGAAAGAGATAGTTGCTCGTATTATAGGGAATCACGACACTCAGCAATGAGGAAACGGCTGAGGAGGAGGAGGAGGATAATGTAATAATTTGAGAGCCAGTAATTTTCCAAAGCTAAGTCTTTCTTATGTGTGAATTTATAATGGGTAGTAATCAATTCTGATTTAGAAATGGTCTAGGAACTAGGTCTTCACTTCCTTACAAAAAGGTTGTTGATTACGAAAGAACATTTATGTTTATTTCATAGACTTCGAGAAGGCATTCGATCAAGTATAACTACATACAATTTTCGATTGCAGATATACGCACTACGATAGCAGACCGCTAAAATATTTTATATTACAATCCAGTAGTCTCTATCCAAAAATCCACCCCCCCCCCCCCCATCTCTCCAATTCTGAGCAAGGCGGCCTAGTTCTTAGTTCACTCTGTGTCTCAACTTTCTGTTGTGTGTTATAAGCTGAAAGGAAGGATGGCTTACATCGATCCATAAAAAATGGGGATAAGACAGACTACAAGGACTTCTACTTGTCTCAGTTACTAGCACTCTCAGTAGACTATAAGAAAAAGTTATGAAAGGTCTAGTCCAAAACGAATATGAACGACTTGGACTAAAACATGAAACACGTTTATACGTTGGACAAACTTGCATCGGACACATTTACACCTAAATCCAACTAAATGGAAAAGAATGGAAAGGGCTACCATCTCATCTATTATTAGTCCAGGAACCGAAGCATTTCACCTCGCAATTTTTACAGAATGGATCGATTTGCTTGAAAATTTGAGACTAAGTAGTGGATAGTTCAAGGATCAAAATCTATATGATGCCGAAAGGCGCTTTTACAGTGGGGTCGGTTGCCACCCCATCTTAAGGATGGAAATTTTTTGTTATATTTTGACTACAAAAGTTGATAAAAACACTCATTCTAAGCAAAAAATGTTCTATACATTTTTTTGATAAAATTAATACTTTTCGATTTATTCGCTATCGAAAGTGTTAGTTTTATATAGAAAAAATCAATGTTTTTCGATATATACTCATTTACCATTCACTCAAATTTGCCGTAGAAAAAATTTTTCAAACCAAGTTCTTGGGAATTAAATAACCTACAATCTCATATTAAAACATTTTTTCGTATATCTGATGCTAATCTTTCTATTTTGAAGAAAATGGCATTTTTTACCAAACTACAAAAAGTCGTTATTCGCTTTTAGCTCTAGTTTTTTAAAAACTAATCATTCTAAGCCAGTCAAACCTTTAAAATCTATTAATAATACATAAATAAAGAAGAATTAATAAGGCCAATGACTAAAAGCAAAGCTAACTTATATTATTATGCTTCCAATTGGATTTCTTTTTTTTTTGAAAAAAATATATTGATTTTTTAACCGTAACCTTTTTAATTTTTGTCTTAGAAAGTTTGTTAAAAAATAATTTGGTAGGTTTTTACAAGATCTATAAGACTGTTAATATCAAATCCTTTTAAAATCCTCAGTCGCAAAAAGTGGTGACTTGAAAGGGTTGGTAAAGGTGATTTTTGCATGTTATTACAAGATTTAATTGTCAATAGCTCACTCAATTTTACCGTAGAGAAAATTTTTGCAAACCAAATCCTTGGGAATTAAATAAGCTACAATTTATATTTAAATATTTTTTTGTATCTCTGATGATAATCTTTCTATTCTGAAGAAAAGGGAATTTTTTACCAAACTTCAAAAATTCGATATTTGCTTTTGACTCCATTTTTTTAAAAACTAATCATTCTAAACCAGTTAAACTTCTAGAACCTATTAATAATACATAAGTAAAGAAGACGAAATAAGGTCAATGAATAATTTTAATCAGGGTGGTGATTAGGGGTTTACTTTCGATCATTTTCGCTGAAAAATATAGGGTCTGACATTCTTTTCATTATAAGCCACCTAATTTTTGAGCTAAAGACTTTTTTTTATTTCTGAAGATAGATATTTTTAAATACTTCAAATTAGTTTAAACAAGTGATCCTCGAAAAGTGCATAGTTTTCCCGTCTTTTGACTTTGAAACTACAGTATTTAGCATTTGCCGAAGAAGACCTAACATATAATAAAGTATAGCTCGATTACTATCGGTCTTAAAGAATATTTAAAAAGACGGTTTTGTTGATTTTTTCAAAAGGTACATTTTTTTAAGCAAAGTGGTTTTGATAAAACAAAAACTTTTTGAGTTATTTGCAGAAAACTGATTAATAACATTAATTTTTTTAATATGAAACTAACACTTTCGATAGCGAATAAATAGAAAACCATTAATTTTATCAAAAAAATGTATAGAACATTTTTTGCTTAGAATGAATGTTTTTACCAAATTTTGTGGTCAAAATATAATAAAAAAATTTCACCCCCGACATGGGGTGGCAACCACCCCCATCATATAGATTTTGATCCTTGGACTATCCACTACTTATTCTCAAATTTTCAAGCAAATCGATCCATTCTGTAAAAATTGCGAGGTTTTGTTCTAATTTAAGCTTCATTACTTGGACTATATTTGTGGACTTGACGAAAGCTTACGGTGCGTTGTTGTAGTGACTGCCCAAAAACTTACATTGGTCAAATTGGGAGAACCTTTAACAAACGTATAACAGAACGCAAAAGGGCTTTTAATAATGGCAAAAGAGAGTCCACGTATGCAATTCATCTTCTAGATTCTAGATCATAATCTTTTTTTAATGACTAATTTTTCAAATTTTTTGTATTTAAAATAAAGATCATAACCTATTTTTTTACAATCTATGGATATTATTAAATTGGAACTGGGAAATGGAATGAGAGAACCCAGTATAATGTATATTATTATTATTAGTTGTTATTGGGATTTGATATCGATAATTTCAATACACATGCATCCACGATATAAAAAGCTTTTATATTTACTATGGAGTTTTATAAACGGGCATTTTTATTTAGATTAATAAAATGGCTAAATTAATTTGATGCGAAAATAATAATACTTGTTTCGAATTTTATTTAATTGCTTTAAATGTTTGCGTTTTATATATTTATTTTATTATTTTAAAATTGAAATAAGGTAGCATTTTACATATGAATAAAAAAATAAACTAGAATATATATATTATCGTGTGATATAAAATATCTTAATTATTTTGCCACTGGATAAATTGGGGATTTTTCCTGGGGGGTTAAGTGTTGCTCCGATTCCTTTGTAGTTGGAATTTAGCTCTATAAATACAGTTTTTATTAAATTTTATCATATTTATTATTTGTTCACACTCGCAGATCATTTAGATTTAATGTCTTTATGTCAGATGTAAAGATTCAAGTATAGCAGTGTTATTTTCGATATACTTTAAATAAAAAGGCTACAGCAGGATAAAAAAAACTCTGCTGGATGCTTATATGGGATAGGTCAATCGAAAGTAGATATTTAAAAACCTCTTTAGTTAAAATTTTAACTCCCTAGGTGGCCCCAGGCGTCCCCCACTGCAAAAAATGTGTTTTTCGAAAAAATATCTAAGCGATCATTTGCTTTAAAAAATCTAAAATTAATCATGAACGTACGTTTTCAGTCCCATCATATTTTTATTTTTTCAGATTTTTTGGATCACAATTGACTTACTGAAAAAATTTTTAGGTTATGTACCTAAGTAATTTTTGGCAATCTTCTTAAATAATTATTTTTCGTGTAATTTTTATCATTTTTCTTTTGAATGGCAAGGTTATATTTGTCATTTTCTCTCCGGAACGTAATCAATTTTCGAAATTAACCTATTTTTGGCGTTTCTGTATGTGTTTAGCACATAAACTTATCTGTATGTCATTAAATAATAATTTTTGATGAATTTTGTTTTGTATTTTTAATACAGTGGAACCTCGATAAGTCGGATTAATCGGGACCGCGGCCGATCCGGGTTATCGAAAATCCGAGGTAGCCGGAGAATATGGTAAAATTTAATAAAGTATGGTATCCTTACAGATAAACTCCATTATAATTATTATTGCAAAAACATGAAATACATATTATGCATCTAAATTACGTACAGTTGTATACTGTATTGTTCATTTCTTGCTAAAAATTCTTGGTCAGTTTCGGTTGTGTCAATATTACGTTTTTATTGTTGAAATGTTTGATGAAAATGGATGAGTTAGCCGGACTTCCAGGTTATCGGAGGCCGACTTATCGGGGTTCCACTGTACTGTCATCAAGTTTACCATTTTCAGACTAGAACACGCTTAAAATACGAGAAATTACCTTTGTTTAATTTTTTTTTGTGTTTTTAATGTTAATATTTTACATATTGCATATTTTGGACAATGGACAAATGCTTTGCACAACTCGATATGTGACACTGTTTGTGTTCGGTGCGTCGTTGATTTTGGATAATCGTATAATGACTCTAGTGTCATCTAACGATAAATACTTGACCCGTAGACGTGACAATTTGTGAGATAGGAGTCTATAGTTTTATTAAACTGTTGGTGTAATAAAACCGATTTAAAATTTTATTGAGTTATGACACTCCTTGACCGGAGGTGCGATATGGTGCATAATAAGTAAAGATATTTATCTTCAAATAAATATAGAACATCCAGTATATTCCATACGATTGATATGAAAAGAGCAAGACTTGAGAAAAACACATTTTCTTTATTGTTCCGTACCGTTTAAACCGAACAAAGGCACCATTCATCTAAAATTCTCCGAATAGTTTTATCATTCATGGACAGCAAAGGAAATGTTTTTTCTTTTTGCACGTCATTTTCGGAACGAGCAATCCATTTCCATTTCATTACACTTTGTCATTTGAGAATTTATTTTAATATTTATATGTATACCTACATAAAAGGTTGCTCGTAAAAACAAAAAAGGCACACCTTGAATCTTGAACAGGAATTTTTTTTATTTAAATAAAAGTGTCTCGGCAGCTATTCACCATTGACACTGGTACAACATTTTTACAATATGTTTAAATACAATTACAATTTCTTTGTATACAAGTTAGGATACAAGCTACATCTTAATATAATTACACTAAGTAATAAAGGTAACAATCTTTTAGGAAACACATTATGGCACTGTAGTCCATTCATTAACGGTAAAATATTGCAAAACCTTTAAATTTTAAAGAACCGCTTGGATTGACATGAAATTTGGCATACACACAGCTAACAAGTCAAAGAAAAAAGTGATATTGTGCCGATATGTGCTTTTGCCCTGGGGGTGGTTTTCACCCCCTCTTGGGGGTTAAAAAATATTCGTCCAAACAAAGTCAGGAAATGGGTAAACTGGCTAATTTAAAGTAACTTTTGTTCTATAGAGTTTTTTCACTAAGTCAATACTTTTCGAGTTATTTGGCAGTGAATATGTTCATTTTTTCAACAAAATAACCACGCTTTTAGACGGTTTCTCGCAAATAACTCAAATTGTAAGTATTTTGTCGAAAAAGCATTCTTAGCAAAAATATAGCCTATAAAAAATTTAAAAAAATAGTGAATATATCACGTTTTTTTAT
This sequence comes from Diabrotica virgifera virgifera, assembly GCF_917563875.1. Lineage (NCBI taxonomy): Eukaryota > Metazoa > Arthropoda > Insecta > Coleoptera > Chrysomelidae > Diabrotica > Diabrotica virgifera. Next base: position 214,760,999 of record NC_065451.1, on the reverse strand, counting down.
TTAGTAGAAGCAGAGTTATAGCTAATGAAATATAGGTTCATATTCGTCAAATTCCAAGTGGAATACTTTAACGGGAAATAACCAAAAACGAAGCACATTTCGGGGAAAACTCATTTAAACTTATTTAAAGTGTTTAAAAAAAGCTTCATTTTTGTTTTATAAAAAAAAATTCCAGCATCAAAATTAAACAAGTTACGCTCAAAATAAAGTTAGTCCCTTTTGGTTTTGGTAAAAAAATCGAGAAAATCACCCCCTAATTAGTATCTTAAATGAACTTAATCGTAACGACTTCACAAGTTTCTTGACTCGTGTATATATTGTTTATATGATCTGTAAGTTTCATCGGTTCAAAGTCCTTATTATTGAAACGGCTGTAGTTAAAAGGAGTTGAACGAGTCACTGATCACGAATGTATGCAAATTTAGAAACACCAAATCTTGATCAATTTTTGTCTAACAGAGAAACTAAAAAATACATGATATTCAGAAAAGCAAATCTGACTTTTTTGTATTTCGAGACTTTTGGTATCTCTAACAATTTTTAAGTTAATTTGAAAAAAAGCATATTTTTCAAAATTTAAATTTTTAAAAATTTTATTTTGAAACCAAATTTTTTCAAAAATAAACACTTTGAATCGATGAAACTTACAGATCATATAAACACAATATAAGTAAAATAATTTAGCGAGCAGCAACGATTAATTTCATTTAAGTTCCTAATTAGGGGGTGGTCTTCCCGATTTTTTTTTTTGCAAAAACAAAAGGGACCAACTTTATTTTGAGCGTAACTTGCTTAAATTTAATGCAAAAAGCTTTTCGTAAAAACAGAAATAAAGCTTTTTTTAAACACTTTAAAAAAGTTAAAATGGGTTTTCCCCAAAAAGTGCTTAATTTTTTGGATATTTCACGTCGAAATATTCTATTTGAAATTTGGTGAATATGAATCTATATTTCATTGGCTATAACTCTGGTTCTACGAGATCCAGAGACCTAACGCGTACACCTTTTTTTTACTTTTTTATAGGCTACATTTTTGTTAAGAACGGTTTTTTCGACAAAATACTTACTTTTTGAGTTATTTGCGAGAAACCGTGGTTTTTTGCGTGGTTATTTTGTTGAAGAATGAACATATTCACTCGCAAATAACTCGAAAAGTGTTGACTTGGCGAAAAAGCTCTATAGAACAAAAGTTACTTAAAATTAGTCAGTTTACCCATTTCCGGAGTTGTTTTGGACATATATTTTTTCACCCCCAAGAGGGGCTGAAAGTCACCCCCAGGGCAAAAGCACACGTCGGCACAATATCACTTTTTTTCTTTGAGATGTAAGCTATGCGTATGCCAAATTTCATGTCAATCCAAGCGGTTCTTTAAAATTTAGAGCAAAAACCGTGAAAGAATGGACTACTGTACGTGTTTGTAGAACCGAGAGTAGTAGTACAGTCATTGAAGCTTTCTACCTCAGAAATTTTTTACTATGAACCGATTTACATGAAATTTTGCAATTAGGCTTATCCTACCCTTAACTTCAAAAGTGATATTGACCCGAACTCCGTTTTCACCCTGGGGGTGGTTGCCACCCCTTTTGGGTGGTGGAAATTTTTTTTTTCAAAATAACCTCAGATATTGATAGAAGACCTAACTTTAAGCAAAAAATATTGTATAAAGTTTTTTCAAAAACTCAATACTTTTCACGTTATTGGCAATTGAAAATTCGGAATTTTCTTACGATTTTCAACAGTTTTTTGCAAATATCTCCAAAAATGTGCATTCTAACGATAATATTATAATAAACAAAATTGTAGCAGGCAAAAAGATGAACAAATTGGTTTTTTAAACACTGGCTTAAGTGTAATATTAAGCGAGTTATTGAAGATAAAAGCCGTTTTTTATTTTGTGTGAAATTTAATCGATGTATTCAATGCCATCTAGCGGAGAGCGAATAAATTTTATGCTTGCTAATGAGAAAGGATTTCATAATGCTTAAAATAAGCTTGAAAATGAGCATAGTTAAAAGTTTTTTGTACCGGGTGTCCCAATAAGAATGGCTCTCGGCCATATCTCAGGAACCGTTTATAGTAGAGCTTTGAAATAAAAAATTTTATAACAAAAGTTGCCTTAGGAAAAGCCTGGAAATTATTTTCATAATTGTGGGTCCACCGCTAGAGGGCGTAATTAAATATCAAAAATTAAAAAATCTAAATTTTACAAAATTTTCCTAATGAAGGGGCACTGGAAGTCCGATTATTGTATTCTTCATAAAATTCTGCGCATATTTGATTTAACAAGTTTAACTCTACTTTTGCAAATAAAAGGTGGGGGCGAGTGGGAAACTTGTTATGAAAAAATGGCTCTAAGTCCGGTTCTGCTAAATCAAATTTTGAAAACTGGGTCTTGTTGAAGACAGATCTTTTTCTTCAATGTAAGCCTGATAATTTTGAACCATCCTAATAAGTAATAAGCCAGCTGGGAGGAGTTATTTAATTTTTTTCAGAAATCTAGTTTTCTTTGGAAAATATTAAATACAAGTATGCATTTTAATCATACTTTATAAAATTAGATTAAATTATCAATAGAATAGCGAAAACCGCATGTCGATACCTTTTTTATATCTCAAGATATCTCGAGAAACGTGTAAATTTTATACATAACTGTTACTATCACCGGTAAACTAAGTTAATGAAAAGTAGTGTGCTGTGGAAAAAAACAAAATAACATTTTCCAGATGTCAACGTATAAAAATATAATTAATTAAAACAACAATATAAAGAGAAACAATACTATTAAAATTAAATATAACAAAGAACAAAAAGAACTACTTAGTGACGACCGAAATATTCAAATTGTTGCCCATCATACACTACTCTAGAATACATTAAATAGAGAATACTAAACGCCATTCAAAGCATATCGAGAGCAGAAATTGAGACTGCTGTTCAATCTCCTCTTGAAAGAGTAAATGTTTGCAACGAAAATGATGGGCAAAAATTTGAACATTTATGTCATCACTAAATAGTTGTTTTTATTTCTTTGTAATAGGGCTTTTCAACGCTTCTCATTTGTTTCGAGCCTCTGTCATATGCCGTATAATCCGTGTATAATATTAATATACGAGATATGAACGAGGCTCGAAACAAATGAGAAGCGTTGAAAAGACAATATACGTTGACAGCTGGAAAATGTTTCTTTGTTGTTTTCATAGCACACTACTTTTCCTAAACTTCGCTTACCGGTGACAGTAATAGTTATGTTTTTAAATTTACACGTTTTGTAAGATATCTCGAGATAGAAAAAAGATATTAACATGCGGTTTTCGCTATTTTGTTGCTAATTTTGTCTAATTTTGTAATATGGTATTAAAAATGCATGTTTGTATTCAATATTTTCCAAAGAAAACTAGATTTCTGAAAAAAATTAAATAACGCATTCTAGCTGTCATATTCCTCAGTAAGTTGGTTCGAAATCATAACTTTTACATTGATGAAAAAGAACTGTCTTCAACAAGACCAAGTTTGCAAAATTTGATTAAGCAGAACCGGACTCACAGCCAGTTTTTCATAACAAGGTTCCCACTCACCCCCACCTCTTGTTTCCAAAGGTAGACCTAAACTTGTAAAATAAAATATGCGTAGAATTTTATGAAGAATACGACGATCGAATTTCCAGTGCCCCTTCATTAGGAAAATTTTGTAAAATTTAGATTTTTTAATTTATGATATTCAATTACGCCCTCTAGCGGTGGTCCCACAATTATGAAAATAATTTCCAGGCTTTTCCTGAGGCAACTTTTGTTATAAAATTTTTTATTTCAAAGCTCTACTATAAACGGTTCCTGAGATATGGCCGAGAGCCATTCTTATTGGGACACCCGGTACCTACGTAAAATGAGTGAGCTGTAATGAAAAAAATAGGAACATCTAATGTTTTTTTTTAATCAATGGATTTCATTTCAAGTGCCATTTCCACCAAAATTAAAATAATTAATCGTATTCCGTCTAGAATCAACTTTAATATAAAGAGTTTGATGGATTCTAGCAGTTTCGCTGCTTTGGAATACATATTTTTTGAAAAAATTACGATTTCAAGAAAAAAAAATTTTCGAATTTTAAAAAAAACCACCTTTTTTTCATAATATTTCAAAAATAGTGAAAGATATGTAAAAAAGTGTAATATTAAAAAATAGGTTTTTTTGACAAAAATTTTGGTTTGTTTGTTTTTCCTATCACACAAAAATTGACGAAGATATGATTGATCAAAGAGCGCACGGTAGCGCAACCACATTCTCTCTAGAGCATTTTGACCCTTCACCGTTTCAAAATAAAAGGTTTTCTACCACATATTATAATGAAAAAAGTTGTAGCTCGTTTAATTACCTTCAAAATGGTTGTTTATAAGTTGTGATAGTTTCAAAATTGAAGTAGTTATGGCCCAAAAACTAGTACTAATTTAATCTAGTGCACTTTCATGTAACTGTAAGTTTATATTTTATTCAATAAATGGTGATTTCTTACTCTATAATTGAATTCTTTTTAAGAATTAATCATACATATTCAATGTTTTAACAGGGGTAGTTTTAAGGGTTAAAGAGCTTGAGCATATGATTTTCCAGCATAGCTTTTTCGAGAACGTGGAACGATATTTAAATCCTTTTTAGTTTATCAAAAGATATGTTTTATACAATTTTTAATCGAGGGTTTGATTTTAAGGGTTGAAAGGGGTTAACAATTAAATAATTAAGATAGAGAACGTAAAATATGATTTACTCTGTATTTAAGTCTTCTTGTCAAACCAAATTAATTTTTTGTAAATTTTTTCTATTTAGGGGTTGTTTTGAAGGGTTGAAAGGGGTTAACAGGATAATTAAGAAAGAGAACGTAAAATATCATTTACTCTATATTTAAATCTTTTTATGTTATACTAAATTATTTTTTTTGTTTTTTCGATTTAGGGGTTGTTTGCAAGGGTTGTACGGTTTTCAAGGTGATGAAAATGAGTTTTACATGAAGTTATTGTGTTAGAAACATTTCACAATATCACTCTTTATTATTAAACACGTTTTCTGGCGATAAAATGGCTCAATGTCAATTTTTCCATTAAGGGGTTGTTTTCACCTCTTAAAAATAAAAACGGAGTTCTGTTCAATATCACTTTTGAAGTTAAGGGTAAGATAAGACTAATTCCAAAATCTTATGTAAATCGGTTCATAGTAAAAAATTTCGGAGGTAAAAACCTATTTTACGCTTTAATTACTGTACTGTAGGTCACTTAAATTGTTTTGAAAGTTGCAGTAGTCTCTTTGAGCTCTGTAGTGGAAACATTCTAGTAATATGTGCTGGACTGTTAAGGGGTCATCACAATGTTCACAGCGAGGACAACTTTCAGAGGACATCAGATATCCATGGATAAAACGAGTGTGACCAATTATGAGCCTTTTTCTCGAATAATAATACTGTATTTTCTGCTCATTTGGGCCATGGTGATGGAGGTGACACTTGGTTGGATTGTACGTAGCTTTGTACTTTGCATGTTCTAGTATGTTTGCCAAGTGCTTAATACGTTGTTCTTGATACTAGCGTTTAGATCTTGGTGAACTTTGTTTTCCAGATTTTCTAGGGAGCAGGTCTGTTTTGCTGCTTGATCAGCGTTCTCATTTCCATTTATACCAACATGGGGTTGATGCAGATGATGGTTACTGAAATACCATTTTTTGACTGCTTCTGTGTATACAAATCTGCGAGAGAATCGGTGTATATTACTAATGATTTCTCATTATCAATGGGTGACTTTAGTGCCTCCAGTATTCCGTCCAGTTATATATGTGTATTTGTGTATACTGTTGTATTTGAGGTGCTGGCTGCACAACCGATGGCCTGAATAGGAATTAGCTCTATATTAAGGGAATGGGTACCTATTTTCAGTTGCAATGCTATTGAAATGGGGATTGATTTTTTTCGAATTCTAAGAAAACTAATAAGTATTTTTGAAAAATTTAAACACAGAATGAAAGATTACGTTCTTACCGAGGGCCAAAACTGAGGGGGGGCACTGAAAACTTCTATAATGTTTATTTTAACAAGTTACAGGTGTGAAAAACTAAGAGAAAATTTAGTGTAATTTTTAATTCCAAATATCTCATTCAAAAGAAACTTTTTATTTAATCTAAGGGACTTTCGGCCCTCGATAATGATTTAGTCTTTCATTCTGCGTTTAAATTTTTTAAAAATATTTATTAGCTTTTCCATGATTCGAAAAAAATGGACACCATGTCCGTGGTGATATTTTCCAAATCGATCATTCGCAATCTTTGTCATACAACGCACTGAGTCAAATAGAATATGATGACAAGACACTGATAGTTTTAAATATTTGACATGGCATCGGGAATATATTTTGAGTTGTTGATTAAATAATAGGTTTGTTCTAGCATCAGTTTCAAACGGTTTGAAACCATCAGCGAATAGTGGACCAGCGCGAGTAGAGGGGATAGCACTGGTGACTGTATTATATTCTCTCACTGACCAACTGTTTGCTGACGGTTTCTGACTAGTTTGACTGTTTGCTAGATCAGACCTAATATTAATAGTGTATTTGATAAATAATTGATTTAAGACGTGAATTTAATAAAAAGTTATTTATTGTTTATTATTTATGGAAGATCCAAGCAGGGAATACATCAGGATATATTCTGTGATCCAAGTATTTTATTGTTAAAGATGTTCAAAATTGTTAGCGTTCCATAGTAACAATATATTAGTAAAAAATTACTTTAACACTTTTCCTCTTTTCTCGATTGAGTATTAGTTTTTGTTGTACGGTATATAAATTATTACAATCACTAAATACATAGTTGGTGAAAAAATTATCACATTTATTAACTGAATTAATAATTTGCAATTATACAAATAACAGTTATCCGAGAACATTCAAAAGCCATCTCTTTAAAGTTAATGATGACATTGTCAAGTAGAATGACATTTTAGTAATGTTTACATATCCATACCAGTGTGAATTTTACTAAACGTAATATGCCGTTTAAAGAGAGAAAAAGGTAGGGATAGCTGTAAAATATTTACAAATTATGTACCGATGGCCTTAAAATGTGAATTGTTTGTAAATCTATAAACAGTGGCATCCAGAAATTTTAAAATAAATCAGCTCGTGCTGAAAGTATTAAGACTTTTTCACCTAACCTTATTCATAATTTTCAAAATCCTTACGAAGCAGCTTAGTTGCTTCTTGATGATAATAAATTTTACACTGGTGCAGGGCCGTATGTAGGTACCTACATTATCATCATCATTAGACTTAGGCAAATATGCAAATAAAAAGGTATAAAATATGCGCATAAATATGCAGTATTTTACGTAAAAATATTTATGTTTATCTAGAAAATATGCATGTAATAAAAAAATTTGACAATATTTTTTTATTTACAAAAATATTTATATATTATGAAATATATTCACATGTTATATTAATTGATATGAATGTATGTATTTTACAAACTAAGTTTATGCAATTAAATATTGAAGTATTTTAACAAATAAATAATATTATTTAGAATCGTGGTAACAATAAATTTATCAAATGCTGTTCAAAATTTTCTAACAAAACTTATGGTTTTTATTTGAGTACATATTTCCACAAACTGAGCAATAATCTTTATATATATCCACAGATAGCTCTTTGAAAGAAGGTTTTTTCCAAGTTGAAACACAGTTTATTTTCGGCATTTTCAAAGCACAATAATTATTCACAAATTACAAAGACACGTGTTCAGGCCTTTAATTTTACAATAGCAACACTGACCACGAAAATCAAAATTTTTACCTTCTGTATAAACTGCAGAAAATACTGGGGGAATACCAGGCAGATTTTAGAAACAACAGATCAACGACTGACCAAATATTTGCCTTAAAAGAAATACAGACTACCTGTTACGAACATAAAACAGTACTATATGCTTTGTTCATAGATTTTAAGCAGGCTTACGACACAGTAAATAGACAGCAGATGTACGAACTGATGAAAGAATTGGGGATACCAAGTAAAATTGTCAGGATGATAAAGATGACGATGGAAAACACAACAAACGAAATAGCTTGGAAAGGGTATACATCCAAAAAGTTTGAAACTAAGGAAGGATTACGACAAGGAGACCCACTATCAACAATGGCATTCAATCTAACATTGGAAGGAATAATCAGGAAAAGCAGAATAAACATGCAAGAAACGATATTTAAAAACGGCCACCAATGCATAGCATTTGCAGATGATCTGACGCTATTAGCAACAAGCAAAAAAGAACTACAAAAGTTAATGAAAAACATAATAACAGAAGCCAAAAAATTCGGACTTAAAATAAATGAAGAAAAGACAAAGTATATGATAATGGGAGAGATCCAAAAAGAAAAAGAGAATAACATCATAGTACAAATAGATGGAGAAAAAACATACTCGTTTAAAAGAGCCAAAGAAATTATTTACCTGGGAGCCAAAATAGATGAAAATGGTCATGAAGAAGGGGAGATAAAGGCAAGAATAGCTAAAGGAAATAAAAAATATGGAGCATTACGCACATTATTGAAATCCAAATACGTATCAAGAAAAACAAAAATAAGAATTTATAACACTGTTATCAGACCTACAGTAACATACGCAAGCGAAACATGGGTGCTCAAAAAGTCAGAAACAGACCTGTTAGAAAGATGGGAGAGAAAAATGCAAAGAGCAATATATGGAGGTGTGAAAATAGAAGGTCAGTGGAGAAGAAGAACCAATAAAGAATTGGAAGAACTATATCAAGAACCAACGATTACGACGACGATCAAAGCACAGAGAATACGATACTTGGGGCACATAGAGAGAATGGGAAGTAAACGAATGCCAAAAATGGTACTTTCACGAAGACCAATACAAAAGAGGAGGAAAGGCAGGCCAAGGAAAAGATGGAAGGACAGTGTATATGAAGACTTGAAGAAAAGTAACATTGAGAGATGGAAAGAACTAGCATTGGACAGAAGGAGATGGAGAGAGGTTGTGAAGGAGTGTATAAAAAGACTGAAGTGTATTTAAAGAAAATTTATAAGTTATGTAAGTTATATTAAGTTATTTACTATATTATTTATGTAATCAGACATGTAAACATTTTAGCCCTAGGCCTACAAGGCCTGTTGCGCTTAATAAATAAATAAACTGCAGATTTTGGATCTCTTATATTCAAGGAAACAATGTGCCAAAACTATAGGTCGCTATCTTTTATTAGTTTGGTACTACATTCCGATACCAAAAATTTTAATACCAAGATATTACATATAAAACAAAATTAAATATTGGAATTTCCAAGCTATTTGTTATATGAATGTAAAAATGGATATATACAACCAAAATTTCAAATTATATGCACTTTATGCAAACTTTTATAAAAATATGCAAACTTTGACATTTTTGTATGTTTTATGCATGATATGCAAAATATGCAATTTGCTTATTTGCCTAAGTCTAATCATCATCATTGGTTTTACAACAACCCCGTGTGTTTCTTTGTCTGTTCTAGAATGAACTTCCATTTCTTCCTATCCTTCGCCTTGGTTTTCCAATTTCGTACTCTTAGTACTCGTAAATCGTCTTCTACCTGGTCCTTAAATCGTGCTCTTATCGTCCTCTTCTCCTCACTTCAACCGATCTTTGGTTACAAATGTATTTTGACGGCTCCATCTCATTAATTATTCTTAATGAGCCTAGTCACCACAGTCTATTTATTTTGACGGTCCTACCAATACTAAGTTCAATATAAAGGCGGTAAAGCTCAATTACGGTCAAAGCTAGCCACTTTTTTTATTTAATTAACAACTACTTTGTTTATAACAATTAAGCAACCTAACTAGCGCCATTTTGAAGCTATGATTTATGTGTAAATGTTTGAGTAAACTTTGAACTTCAACAAAGTGGGTAATAATGCTTTAAAATTACGTCCTAACGAAATCGATTCGTGGTCGGTGGAGGGGAATTATTAAAATCCGTGCCCTCAAAAAATAAAATTGATTCTTCAAACATATGCTGCGATTAATATTTTCGGAGCTTGTTGATGGATTCTGATCATATTGTTTTTAATTTATATATACTCGTAGTCTTGTAGAGTACATTATGTACACATATATCCCCACCTAACATTACAAAATGTTAGGGGGAACCCCCCTTATCACTCAGGGATATGAAAAATACTTTACGACCGATTCTAAGACCTACCGAATATTCATATATAATTTCATAAAAATCGGTCAAGCGGTCTCAGCGAAGTATGGCAACTAACACTGTGACAGGAGAATTTTATAGATGTAAATATATAGATGGCTATTAAAACATGAAGTTTGCTGATAGAAGAGTGAAAATTAAGCGTTGTATGTATTTTTTACTTCTACACCATATATAATTAAAGTAGACAATTTTGTCCAAAAAAATAAAAAAAAATGTCAGGGGGGGCAACCTCCTTTATAATTTATGGGTATAAAATAGCTATTTTTATAACAAGGGAGGAAAGTACTAGTTTTCCTCCCGAGAATGAAGTTTACTGCCCGACGCATAGCGGAGGGCAGTAATCATTCAAGGGAGGAAAAGGCACTTAACTCCCATGTTATACATATGGTTTTTCCACCTTCCTCAAATAACGCGTCATTTTTATTTTTACTTAATTTATTTATGTAACTAACCAACAAAATTTATTAGAACTAAAACTAACAAGTAGGTACAATATAACTGTCAACTGTCAAATATAAGTCAAATTATTAATGTAAACATTGTTAAATCAGAATAACAATTTACTGTTTTTTACCATTCTGCAAAATACAGAGTGTTTTTAAATAAACGTTAAAATGTATAGATACTTACGTAATAGAAAATAAATATTGTACAGGGCGTCAATAAGTTATATTTCATGAATAAAATACCATGACGTCACTTTTACTTTTCCTCCCTAGGGAGGAAAAATATTTTCCTCCCTAGGAAGGAAAAGTACAACTTTGCTCCCTACAATCAGGTCCGAAAAAGTATATTTTCGGTAGAGGTAGGTGGAAAAATATATTAGAAGCTATTTTTAGTCCTAGAGGATATACGTGTAAAATTTCATAAAAATCGGTCTGGCCGTTTCGGAGGAGTATGGTAACTAACACTGTTACAGGAGAATTTTATGTACATAGGAGTAACTGTGGATTAAATAATAAAAGTGGTTAACTTTGACCGCATTTAATCTAGTTAACCTAGGTGAATGTTTTTTTGAAAATTCGTGTAAAAATACCAGATTTTGAAATTACAGAGTAGATTTACTCTACAGTCAATATTGTTAATCAATTCGAATTGTTTTTAAGCCAAAAATGACTACTTTAGAAAAATGTTTTCGGTATGATAAAAATGACTTCTGATTATTTTTTTAATTCTTTAAAAATATAAGTGTTCTTCTTTCATGTAGTTTCCACAGAATTGATGTATCATTATTATTTTCTAAACAATAGCATTGCAAAATAATCTCTTTGGAATAAACAAGTTGAATAAAACTTAAACTAATTGACGAATAATCTTGCAATTTTTTGTGCATGATATATACTGGGTGTCTCAATATTTCATGCAATATCAAAGCCTTAAGTTGATTTTCGCAAAAGTTATACCAAAATTTTTCTTTTCGAAATTTTAGTCTTATTTTACAATTAGAAGAGCAACAAATGATCGGACCAAAATTAAAAAACTGCCATTTTGAACCTTTGCTCATCTACTAAAAGATGAATGCTCTAAATAAGATATTTAATTACCTTATTTTTACCTGTAGCGGTTTAAAAGAAAAAACTGCAATTTTTGACACTTATTTGTTAATAACTAAAATTCTTTCCGAACTGAGTCGGGCATTTTTGTATTTATAATGTATTAGGTATATAGTACCCAAAAAATCCATTTGCAACCTGGCCGCTCAAGTGTCCTGACAAAACCCTTATTTCTCTGGACTATAGCATCTACCCTCTAATCCTTTCTTCTGCACGCCTTTATAAAAAATATATCTTAGTCCAGGGCGCATCTGTTTTGAGATAAAGTTGAGAGGTGACTCAAATTTTTTTGCAGAAATTGCTTGAAAATAAATCAAATAATAATATTTGAGTTATTCTCCCTCTCAAAAAGGCCCGGAACATTGTTTAAATAATCAAAATGTCAAAAAATTAAGGAAAAATTCGATTTTTTTCTTGGTTTTTTTATTATAACTTTAAAAGTATTCATTTTCGAGAAAAGTTGTACTGACATAAAAGATGCGCAATAAAATTTCCTACAATATAGAATTGGACAAAAATTTAAAAAATAGTCACCCTAGTTGCAAAATAGCAATAATTTCGAAAAAAAACCATACAAAAACAAGTATTCGCATTTTACGTTTATCAACAATTTATGCTACACTTAGGACCTTCATATTTCACCCAGAAAAACTTTATGACATAGTAAAATAATGCTGTAAATTTCATTAAGATCGGTTCAATAGATTTTGCAAAATAAATTTTGCAATCCAGCTTTCGCAAAAAAAATTCATTTTTTCAAAATGTTACAGGATTGAAAATAAAGCAGATAGCAAGTTGAAATTTGTTTGCTTGTAGAAGTGTACTGTAACTTTCAATTGCAATTTTCAAAATTAAAATCGATTAATTACCACGGCGTCAGGAAATTTTTTAAATAAACAATAATTCTTGGTGCTACGCACAGGACAGCGGTGTTCGATTCACACAAGTGGATTTCCACCAAAATTTCTTCCAATGTTTATCTAATATATTATTTTCTTACTCTATATTTTGTTGTATTTTAATATTTTAATTCCACAAAAATCAAACCAAATTTATTATTGTTTGTGAAATATTGTTTAAACAATTGCATATGTTTAAAAATAATAAACGTTTATTTTTTAAGTTAAATATATGAACAAAGAAAGTTTTTGCTAATAAAAGTGTTATTTCAAAGGATAGAGTATGTGTTTTTATTTTACAATAAACAAATTTATTTATTTATATCGAAATTTAATAAAAATTAAAATGTATCAATTATTATCAAAGGTCATTGGAATGCCCAATAAGAGCAAACTATCCGCTGTCCTGCGCGTAGCACCAATAATTAATGTTTATTTAAAAAAATTCCTGACGCCGTGGTGTTAATCGATTTTAATTTTACAAAATTGCAAATGAAAGGTACAGTAGACCTCTATACTCAAAAAAAATTTCAACTTGCTATCTGCTTTATTATCAGTCCTGTAATTTTACGAAAGCTGGATTTCAAAATTTATTTTGCAAAATCTATTAAATCGATCTTAACGAAATTTACAGTATTGTTTTACTGTATCATAAAGTTTTTCTGAGTGAAATATGAGGGTCGTAAGTGTAGCATAAATGGTTGAAAAACGTAAAATGCCAATACTTGTTTTTGTATGTTTTTTTCGCAATTATTGCTATTTTGCAACAAGGGTGACAATTTTTTAAATTTTTAGCCAATTATATATTGTAGGAAATTTAATTACGCAACTTTTATGTCAATAAAACTTTTCTCGGAAATGAATACTTTTAAAGTTATAATCAAAAACGAGGAAAAAAATCGAATTTTTCCTTAATTTTTTGACATTTTGATTATTTAAACAATGTTCCGGACCTTTTTGAGAGGCAGGATAACTCAAATATTATTATTTGATTTATTTTCAAGCAATTTCTGCAAAAAAATTTGAGTCACCTCTCAACGTCCAAATGTATTAATATTTTTACAGATCCGTCCTGGTCTATCTGACGATTTGCGTTCGAAAAGTAAGGAAGAGCTTTATAAGAGTGCTGTATATCAATATTTTCTTCCTTTTTGTGACTATGTTTGATGGTAAAAGTTTCTTTAATTCATAGTATGCTCTATTTGCTAGATATATACGTAATTTCTGCAGTTATCGTGTTACATTGGTTGATATGTGAGCCTAGAGATAATAAGAACTCTCTTATTTCTTCGACAGTATATGTTCAATCGTTAGACCTTCGGGTTTTGCATTTTGACATAGACGTCAAATAATGAGTTCAGTTGATATGTCTTTGGGATTTATTTTCTAAAATATACAATAAGAACTCAGCAAAACCTTGTTTGAATACTTGTGGATAAACATTGGGTAGTTTTTCAAATAAAACGGACTAAAAACAACCAATTGCATGACTTTCATTGGCACTATTCAGAATATTTCTATAATTTTTGGCGCTCCCTTTTAAATAATTCATCAGCAGCGAATCAATTATTTGTATGGTACAATTGGTTTCCAGTCGCGAATATATTTATTAGAGACATTATATTTTAATTAAATCCATTATCTAGTTATTAGTGTGGCGTTTAAACATTTAAAATTATTTTGGCTATTAGTCCAAATGGCTTTAAACCAATCAGAGGCGGGCACAATTATTTCTGCAGCAACGTGACTGACCAATCACAAATTAAACATTTTAATTTGTAACCTTACATTATTCTTAATAGTCTAGGAGTTAAGGGGGGTGGGGGGTTGATTATGCACTTTTACGTCCCCTCAGTACGTTGATGTTTTTTTATAAAAAAAAATAGTAAAATCCTTTATAAAAGGTATAATATATTTATTAAAAATTCAGATCACACAACGTTTTCGATCTAAAAACATCAACATCAGCCACCAAAATATGTGGAGTAGAACATATTTTGATAGCGCAGCATGTTATAAACCTGTTAACAGAATTAATGATGATCTTTTTAGCTCGAAAACGTTGTGCGATGTGGTCTTTTAAGAGATTTTTTAAGTATATACCTTTTATGAAGGATTTTACTAAATTTTTTGTGCTTAACCCTTAAGTCCTATCACACCTGTGGTATTATAATATCACCCTGTACAAAATATGTTTAAAACTCATTCAAAGTCATTAATCCATGTAGTATCTGTTCTTGTATCAATAACCGCAAGTAACATTGAATTGTCATGTTTTGTTATTATTTAAATGTGTATATAAACATTAACTCGGTGGAGAAAGATTATTGTACTCAGTATTTAATTAATGTAAGGTAGGTCGCTACTGATATATGTAAACAGATTGTTATGGTTAGTCATTGATGGAGTTGAGTGTAAATAATATAATGTATTTGAACTAAGAAGAGAGTTTTAATTAATTACGACCTAGAAGACAGTAACATCACACTATTTATTACATGGCGCTCCTGTAAATTAATTGGGAGAATCTTCTGACAATGGGCGACAAAAATTGGAAACACCGACGGCGGAAAATGGACCAGACCAGGAAGAATACAGGAACCGAACCCAGTGAAAAGACAAAGTGGAAATAAAATGTAAGTAAGAATGTCTATCTTTATTAAAAATGCTTCCCTCGTTTTATATTATTATTGAACATTGAATATTTATCTTTGCTGACTTTTGAATAATTTATGAAGTATCGATTTTTTTTTTAAGAATATCTATAAATTTTGAAATATGAAGTGATTTTTGAATTGAATATTTTTATCAAAGTTTATTATATATGCTATTATTGAATTTTGAATCTTTATTGAATTTATTTGAAAAATCTCTATCCGATTTCGATTTTTAGTACGGTTATTTTTGAATATTTTATGGAATATCGAATTTTTTCAAAAATTTCTATCGAATTTTGAGATATGAACTGATTTTGAATATTTTTATCTAACTTTTGCATATGCTATTTTTGAATTTTTATTGAATTTTATTAGCAGTTGTTTTTGTTATTGATCTTTTAGGTACATTTTTATCGATTTTGTGTTAAATTTTGTATGATATGAACCTGAATTAATAATTTTTGTGTGACTAATATATAAATGATTTTTTGAATAATGATTAGTGATGACATACGTTGATATAAGAGCTTAAGATAAACATTGCTATAAGCAAGATATATATTTTTAACGAACCGACCTGTTGCGTCGAGATAAGGAATTTGGAGAAGAACTATATAGATAAGAAGAAGAACTAACAATATTATAAGCTAAATATTATGAGGCAACTAGAGACAATAAGAAACCCACTGCTCTTGTCAAATTAGGAAGGTACTAATGATTTATAGAAGCTTGAACGCTTATTAGAGACCCACTCTGTGTTTTGAAGGGTACCTATTTTATTCATGATTATTCGTGAATAAACAACGGCCTCAAAGCAAGGGATTGAGGTTGTGATATTTTTAGAAGAATTTGAACCGCATAAAATACCTATTTCGTGTTTTGAGTTAACTATACCACCTTAATGGTGCGTACAGATCAGGGCGAAAATTCGGGTTAATATTGGCGGAGAACTAAGACATCCGAGTGAAACCTCTTTTATTAAGGTAAAACGAAGGTATCGGAGCTAGTATATGAAGTGATGATTATGATGTTATATGAAATGATATATGAGATAAATGATATATGATTGTTATATGAAAGATGTATATGAAGATGAATTATGTACACTGTAGAAGTGTTATTATGTGGAGAAAATGAAGAAATATAGTTGTAGTACCAGACAAGAAGAAGAAGAGAAAAAAAGATAATTTTTTTATTAAAATATGTGGGAAAAATGAAAGAAGACACATAAAAATTGCAAGAAAAGAAGCAAAATTAAGAATAATATCAAATAAGTAGCTAATCATTGAATTATGTCTAAGAATTAAAGCTGTAAATTTTTTTTTCTCTAAAGTAACGTAAATTATAAATAACTTATTTTTAAATGTAGATAATGAATCCAGGTTAAATTTTCGCGGAAAATGGAAGTATTTGAATTAAGGATAGACAATATCTTACAATAGTGTTAGTAGATAGTAAGCAAAGGGACACAAAAAGTGAAGTTCTTAGAGAGATTAAATCTTTATTATAGGTACAAGAGAGTTATTAGAAGTTTTTTAGAGACACATATTAAAAGTTTTAGAGAGATTACATTTTTATTATAGGTACAATATTTTAAAGTTAGTAAGGCGTATATAAATAAATCAAAATAAGACTGAAATAATAAGATGAAATAGTAAAGTAACGTTAAATTCTTTTTTTATATACTATTTAATAGAGGTTTAGGTAATATTTAGCTTAGCTTAGGAAGTATTAAAGTCGAGATTTTATTACAATTAGATTAGTTACGGCTTATAGGCACTAAAAGACTATTTAAAAGTTAGGATAAATTTCATTCACTGTGGACACTGTTTTGAGGAAGTGAATTAGTGAACGAAAAAAAAAAGGACGAAAAGACACGACGTGAAAGTACGTGAACTAGTAATAGGTTATAAAATACCAGTTTAGTATAGGGAAAATATGAACTTTTGTGTAAAATGGGAAAAAGAATATACATGTTTAGGGAAAAATTGATTGATCTGAAATGTACCATGTTACAGTTAGTTAGCATAGTTAGGAAATTTAATTTTTCAAAATAGTATTAGGTAACCATAAACATTTTTGTAAAAGGGAAAGAGGAGCATCACATTTTAAAAATATGTAATTTTAACAAAACGGGGAGGTGTGGTATTATAATATCACCCTGTACAAAATATGTTTAAAACTCATTCAAAGTCATTAATCCATGTAGTATCTGTTCTTGTATCAATAACCGCAAGTAACATTGAATTGTCATGTTTTGTTATTATTTAAATGTGTATATAAACATTAACTCGGTGGAGAAAGATTATTGTACTCAGTATTTAATTAATGTAAGGTAGGTCGCTACTGATATATGTAAACAGATTGTTATGGTTAGTCATTGATGGAGTTGAGTGTAAATAATATAATGTATTTGAACTAAGAAGAGAGTTTTAATTAATTACGACCTAGAAGACAGTAACATCACACTATTTATTACACACCGTCTCTCAGACGGCATCGCTTGTTGAAAGTGGGATATGTCCCTTCCTAGAAAATTTTGAAGGTCACCCCTTTTATGACTTTTTAAGTTAGGTTATTATTTAGTAGTATTGAATTCGGCAATTTGCGGCAGGTTGTTATTGGAAAGATATTTAGACTCAAAGTGTGATTTACGTCTAATAGACGGGGTGCTGGTGTTTGTGCCCAGTACGTCATTAAACATAATGTGCCCCAGTTCAACAAAAAGTTCAAATAAGGGGATAAAGACTACGAGGAGACTCTTTTGAAATGACTTGATGAGGTAGAAGACGACATAAGCGAAGTGGGATCAATTTGTGATGAAAATGTTGCCACTGACTACCATTGCTACACTGTACAAATTTTAGTGCTTATCAGTTTTTTTGTTTTAATATTTTTTAAAAACTTTTTATTTTCATATTTATTACTCTTTGTTTAACTCGATTTTAAATTTTTATCAAGATTCTTTATTTTGTTTCATTTTTATCACACTTTTTTCAGGAATAAAAAGTCACACAAACAATCCTTCCATTCTTGTTATAATGTTTTTTATTTTAATGAATACAGAAAAACTAGATCAATTAACGTGTTTTTTAGATAAGTAATTCTTTTAGCAAGTCATCGAAATATTTTTTTGCATTAAATTTTTAACAACAAAAAATAACCAGTAAAATGTTAAACCCGTCTGTCAGGCGGTTAGTTAGTGTTTACGTCATTGATTTAAGATGTTAGTACTTAAGGGTTAATGGTATATAGCCAGTTACAGGAAATTATTTTTCTACCTACCTCTACCGAAAGTATACTTTTCCGGACCTGATTGTAGGGAGCAAAGTTGTACTTTTCCTCCCTAGGGAGGAAAAGTAAAAGTGACGTCATGGTATTTCATTCATGAAATAAACTTATTGACGCCCTGTACAATATGTATTTTCTATTACGTAAGTATCGATACATTTTAACGTTTATTTATAAAACACCCTATATTTTGCAGAATGGTAAAAAACAGTAAATTGTTATTTTGATTTAACAATGTTTACATTAATAATTTGACTTATATTTGACAGTTGACAGTTACATTGTACCTACTTGTAAGTTTTAGTTCTAATAAATTTTGTTGGTTAGTTACATAAATAAATTAAGTAAATATGAAAAAATGACTTGTTATTTGAGGAAGGTGGAAAAACCATATGTATAACATGGGAGTAAAGTGCGTTTTCCTCCCTTGAATGATTACTGCCCTCCGCTACGCGTCGGGCAGTAAACTTCATTCTCGGGAGGAAAAGTAGCACTTTCCTCCCTTGTTATACAAATAGCTATTCCTTGGAGATTTTTTTTTATGTTTTTTAGTGCATAGATTCTTCTAGGTTACCAGACTAAAAACCAGTCAGATAGTTGTTTCAATTATTGTATCTCCTAAACTATTAAAGATATTTTATTATATCGAAATAAAAATTGTTCCTGAAAAATAGCTTGACAACGACTCTTAAGAAACCACCTGTACAAACTAGATAAGGTGAATGAACCATGGTTCAGAAAGTGCGAAATGGAAGAAGAGACTGCTATACACATCCTATGTCATTGCAATGTAGTAAGTGACACGAGGCAAAAATTCACTGGTTAACTGAGGTTTGAACCAGAAGAAATCCTAAAACTACCAAAAAGACAACTGTTGGCCTTTCAACTAAGTGCCGGAGACTAAAGAGTCTTGCCTCATTTAAGAAGAACACAAGAAAATAGTTTCAGAACAATATTGCAACTTGACAGTCAGAATTCAGCACTGCCAACGGACGCATATTTTTATACCTATTTTAAGGTTTACGGGTGTATGCAAAGAGTAAAGGCTGATTTATCTTACCACAGGACGTGAACGACAATGCTCTCTTACGGGAGCACGTTGAAGAGTCGTCTGATATGGAAAGCATTGGCTAGTCTATCGTACATCGGGACGGAGTGACAACGGGGACGTGGGCCGTCTATTGTTGTACGCCCTGTGGCGTCCACGTCCTGTTGTAAAATAAATCAGCCTTAAATGGGAATAAATCTGAAATAAATGAAAATTCAAATTATAGTCCATTCTTTCACGGTTTTTGCTCTAAATTTTAAAAAACATGGGATTGACATGAAATTTGGCATACGTATAGCTTACATGTCAAAGAAAAAAAGTGATATTGTGCCGACGAAACATCAAGTTGAAACCAAAATGTGCCAAGTCTGCCATTCTTTTAAGAAATAATCGTCCGAAAGAGTAGCAGATGATAAGAATAAATTAAATGGAATTAAGATTGATACTACTAGTTAAAATGTGATTACTAAAAGCATATTAATAGATGAAAAGAAATATATAAACCAAACACATGGTTGGACATTTGGAGGTTAGGAAAAAAAATATTATAAAAACTGTTAAGTAGATGTAGAAATGTAATTAATATGATAAGAATAAAAACTCACCCCAAGAGAATAAGTGTTGGAACAAAATGAAGCTAATATTTAAATTTCATGTCTTTAAATACGTCTTCCCTACCATTTTCAGTTTGTCAGTGGCAGGGATGAAGTGTTACTGTCATGATAGTGCAACTCACAACACAGAACATGAAATTTTAAATAACGACTATGGAACACAAGATTAGATCAGATGCTAGAATGTAAGATTATGCAGTATGTTCAGTATGACTTAGATGAAAAGAGAGTTGCCTATAGAACGGGCGCCAAACAAGTTTTTAACGGGAAACAAGTTAAAACGAATACAGAAGATAGTGATAAATGAAATACTAAAGAAAATGAAGTAAAATAATTACTTAAAAATAAAATAGCTAAGATGTGACGTTTGTAACGTTAAATATACAATTTAAAGAAAAAATCTTAACAAATTCCCAGCTATTATACCAGATTTATCTATAGAAAAAATCACATCCGTCGATCCAACACAGTTATCCTCAATTTGTAAATATTGAAAGCGACTCACACTATTCCCCATTCCCGTTCTCGTCTCGTATGGCATTTAGAAGCATTAACAGGATCGCACGCTAAATGTTTTATAACCTGAAATTAATGGAATAGGTCAGTGTGTCAGATTGAATGTCGAGCCCGGAGTGTTATTTGTTCCTAACCGTCATGATACGATGGAAATTTTCACTGGAAATAACGACATGGGCGTACTAATGTGGGATGAAATTCAAAGAATGTATGTGTATGCCAAATTTCATGTCAATCCAAGCGGTTCTTTAAAATTTAGAGGTTTTCCAATATTTTACCTTCAAATTCAAAGAACGTACTATAAAGTGTTTTTAAACAACCGAAACCAAAGCAGCTATTTATGCCAATAAATAAAGTAAAATAAGTCACTTTACATAGCTTAATGTCTATAATAAACTGTTACAAAACACACCCTTACGCTTGTGTCTCTCGAACTGCAACAACTCTGATACATAACCAGACGGATGGTAATGACGATGTCATATGGGTCCGTCGCATTCACTTCTCACTCATTGCGGATCCGTATTTGCCAAGCCTGAACCGTAACCGTTCGTTGGGGATGCATTACACCGTCCCCAACCGTCCCCATCCCAAATGGACACTCCAACTTAAACGGATTACTGCCGTTTGGCTTACACTCCAAAATTAAAATGCAGTTTGAGAGAGTTATTTTCTTTCAAACCTTTGTTTATAGTCGGAGCACTTTGTTAGAATAGAATAGAATAGAAATATGCTTTATTGTCATGAAAAATTGTACAAGTTTATCGACAAAGCTTATAAAAGACAAGAAAACAAAACAATAACAATCCAATTTACTAAAATTACATAAATCATCCCTGGTGATATCACTGAAGATTGGTTAAAGTCCGAATTCATAACGCTACCAAAAAAACAACGTCCGAAAAACTGTAGCGACTATAGAATGATAAGCCTTATGAGCCACACCTTGAAAATCTTTCTACGTATCATCCACAGTAGAATCAGAGATAAATGTGAAGAAGACCAGGATGAAACACAATTTGGCTTCAGAAATGGACTGGGAACCCGGGACGCACTCTTTGCACTAAATGTGTTATTGCAGAAATGCCGAGATCAAAGGAAAGACGTCTTTGCTGTATTTATTGACTATGAGAAGGCCTTTGATCGAGTACAACATCACAAATTAATTAAAATATTAAAGGATAAAGGAGTTGATAGTCAAGATGTGCGAATCATAGAAAAATTATACTGGCTTCAAACAGCGACAGCTTGCATAAATGGAAAATCAACAGAAATATGCAAAATACAAAGAGGTGTCAGACAGGGTTGTATACTGTCCCCACTGTTGTTCAATTTGTATTCAGATAGAATATTTAAGGAAGCGCTGCATAATTTGGAATGGGGTGTGAAGGTTAATGGAATTCTGATAAACACAATCAGATATGCAGACGATACAGTTATTTTAAGTGATGATATGAATGGATTACAACACCTTTTAAATGCCATTGACACAGTGGGAAGAGAGATTGGCCTAAATATAAACTGTTCAAAAACAAAATACATGGTATTTAGCCGTTTGGCCCATCAAGATTCACGTTTATATGTTGATGGTCATATAATTCAAAGAGTACCCAGTTTTAAATATCTTGGTTGCCATATTACTGAACAACTAGATCCAGATAAAGAGATAAAATGTAGAATCGAGATAGCCCGCACCACATTTTTAAAAATGAGGTCATTCTTCTGTAATGATACCTTGCAACTTCAACTTCGAAAGCGCATGATTAAATGCTACATTTGGTCAGTCCTCTTGTATGGTGTCGAAGCATGGACATTAAAAATATCCACCATTAACCGTTTGGAGGCCTTTGAAATGTGGCTGCACAGACGTATTCTGAAAATACCATGGACGGCTATGCTGACAAATGTGGCAGTCCTTAAGAGAGCAAATGCTACCCGCGAGCTGCTTGATAACATCAAATATAGAAAGATGGCCTATTTTGGACACGTAGTAAGGGGAGACCGGTATAATATTCTTCAACTTATTATGATGGGTAAAATCGAAGGACGCAGAGGAATTGGTAGAAAGCAGGCCTCTTGGTTGAAGAATATCCGGGAGTGGACAGGAATAAAGAAAGCAGAACACCTATTTAGAATAGCTCGAGACAGAGACAGTTTCGCCATGTTAATCGCCAACGTCAAGGGGACTTGATAGGGCACGTTAAGAAGAAGACATAAATCATCAATGTATTTAAAATAATAATAACAATAATGAAGTTAAACATAAATAATCAATTGCAAAATTTAAAATAAATTGCAAATGCATAGTTTACCTAGTAATTACTTAATAGAAAAAGTTTTAAAAGTTAAGCTGCTGCATATGACACCCAAATATAGATAAAACAAAATAATAAAAATACTACTTGTGTAAAGGGTACTGTAATTTCTTAGTTATTGATTAAGAAAATCTTCTACTGAATAATATGGTCTTTCAGATAGGTAGGCTTTTGTCAGTTTACGGAATTTGGGGAAAGATGCTGCAGATTTAAGTTGTACAGGGAGATGGTTGTAAAGTTTTTTTGCGGAGTATAGTATGGATTTCTTTACTAACTCCGAGGACGGGGTTGGCAAATAGACGTTAAACGTAGAATTTCTCGTAAAGTAGTCATGGTTAGGTCTTGGTGGAAAGACATGTAGATGTTTACGAATTAAGCAAACAGTTTCTAAAATATACAAAGATAAAAGTTTTAAAATTCCGTGATCTTTGAAGTAACTTCTGCAATGTGTTGTTCTTCTGAGGCCAAACGGATATCTTATTGCTCTTTTTTGTAATTTGAAAATAACATCGAATTGAGCAGCTGTACCAGAACCCCAAAAAGGAAGACAATAACGAAGATGCGACTCGAACAAAGAAAAATATGTTATTTTGGAAGATGCTAGATTGAGTTCATTCGAAACAGATTTTATAGCATAGCAAGTTGAAGATAGTTTCTTTCTTAACAAATCGATACGGAGGGACCATTTAAGGTTGCTGTCTAAAAAAATACCAAGAAATTTTACAGAATCAACGGTACTGATCGGGCTGTAATTAAGAGGTAAGGGTTGAAGAGCTCCTTTATAAGACAATGCTACTGTTTTAATCTGTTAAATCTGTAATACTGTTAATCTACGTTAAATGAGAGTAAATTAAAGTCAGACCAGGTTTTTATTGTAAGTAGATCAGAAGTTATAGTAGCATGAAAAGTTGCAATGTTTGAGTTGCTCCAAATGATACTGGTATCATCAGCAAAAAGAAAGATTTTTCCATCGATTTTTAAACTAATGATGTCAGTAATAAAGATAAGGAAAAGTAGAGGACCCAATACTGAACCTTGAGGTACCCCACATACAATGTTTTTGAGACTAGAGTCTGTATCATTGGCTCTAACCAGTTGTTTCCTATCATCCAAGTAAGATTGGAATCAGTCTAAAGAAATACCTCGAATTCCGTAGTTTAGTTTTTTTATCAAAATGTTGTGATTTACAGAAGCAAAAGCTTTGGCGTAGTCACAAAAAACGGTGGCAGTATGAAGATTATTGTTCAGTGCTTGATAAACCTCATGTAATATATTCCTTAATGCCTAGCTTCTCGTTAATATAGTGAACAACTTGTATAGGAGTGTACGTTGGGGTCAAGTTACTAATAACTACAAAGTGACATTTATCTTCTGTAATTTTTGGCTTTTGCTCTGAACTCGGTTCGAAATGTCGGGACTCTTCAGTTTGGGTACTTGCAGTGGCATAAGATGTATTTTTCTTCAATATCTCTTTTTTAGTTTTTATAGTATATAAATTTTTTGTAAGACTGCTCATTTGATTTGAAATTTCACCGATATTTGAAGAAAGCCTTTTTAATCCCAACTTAATCTCAGTTGAATTTGTGTCTTGGATTTCAACCTTAATAGTCTCATCTGAAGAAGAGCCGAAAAAAACTGACGATATATTGAAAATGTCGCGTTCCATCTGCCTTACAGATTTTAAAACCTTTTCAGGATTCAGCAGGTTGTTTAGTTACCTACTGATCGGTGGAGTATCTTTGAGGAGAAATTTGTGGTGTTCGTGTTATAATGTCCTGTAAAACCTGCGATTATTTTTGCTTTAAAATTGGGGGAATATTACGAAAAATTAAGATTAAAAAAACATGTATAATAGTTATTTATGATATAGGTGTTAAAAGTACAACTTTAAGGCACGCATGGGAAAGTTTTCAGAATGAGCGAAGCGAATTCTGCAATTCACATGAGTGCCTTAAAAATGTACTTTTTAACACGTATATCATATAATATTTTTTCTACAAACGTTATAAATTTATAAAATACAATATTTTTGTTAATTGCTGAAACCACCATGAAACCTATGACCCGTAAAAGGTAGAACTGATTGTCTACATTCGAGGGGAATGCCTAAAAATTCTTAGCGAAAATAATATACCGTTACATGAACTTGTTTTTTCTACAGACGTGTTGAAAATGCAATAATACAGTTTAAATTAAATTTTAAAAAACCTTTTAAACCTATTGTTTAAAAGTTGTACTATTAATATTAATGTTAATAAATGAAATATAAATATTTTGACGTTTCACAATTTGACAATTCACTTTTAACTGCAGTGCCTTAAAATTTTTTAAGCACTAGTGCTTTAAAGTAGCATTTTTAACGCTCCTATGGAGTGCTAAAAATTGCGTTTATCTACTCTATGTCATATTATGTATAAGTTTTAATTTGTGGAAACTGTCATTATAGATAGCGATGAGTGAAGGGTTTAAAGTGTGCGTGAAGTAGCAATGTATTTTAAATGGGATTTACTTTTTCGCACACTTTCAATGGGTTTTTTGGCACACTTTCATATAATCAAATATTCTTAACTTTCGCGTTGTCATGGAGATGATAATATGAGCAATGACTTACAACAAAATTTTTGACAGTTTTGTGGTTTAAAAGTAGTTAGGATTTTTAAATGTCAAAGTTCTAAAAATTGTAGAATAGAAATGAATTCCAGTGACGAAGAGTTAGTTTTTTTATTTGTTCATCATAGATAAAATATTGTATGAAACTGTGCGTGAAGTACTTTTTGCGAACTTACGCGATGTCTAAAAATCGCCTGCGTTCGCAAAAAGCATACTTCACGAACTGTTTCATAAATAACTATTATTAACCCGCATAAGTGGGTAGTCCGATAAATACTTAGCCTACAAAGGAAAAAGGAAAATGTTGGAAAAGTGGCAATTTATTTCTCTACATAGTCTCCTTTTAGCTCGATACACTTCACCCAGCGATGTTCCAACTCTTTTAACCCGTCTGAAAAATACCATTTCTCGAGGTCTGCAAAATAGGCTTCCGTGGCGGCGATGACCTCCTCATTCGACTCAAATTTCTGCCCAGCGAGTGTCTCTTTCAAGTTTGGAAACAAATAGTACTCGCACGGGACTAAATCTGGAGAATACGGTGGATGGGGCAACAGTTCGTAGCCCAATTCGACCAATTTGGCCATGGCGACATAGGAGCTGTGAGCCGGTGCGTTGTCATGGTGGAAGAGCACTTTTTTCTTTGCCAAATGGGGTCGTTTTTTCTTCAAATCGGCGTTAAATCGGCCCAATAATTTGGCATAATAGGGCCCTGTGATCCTTTTACCTTTCTCCAAATAGTCGATGTAGATCACACCTTGTGAAGCCCAGAAAATGCTGCATCACTTTTCCGGCCGATGGGACAGTCTTCGCAGAACGTTTGTCGGGTGCTGTCCACTCTTTTGACTGTTCCTTGGTTTCTGGTGTTTACCAGTGAATCCATGTTTCGTCGACGGTTATGAAACGACGTAAAAACTCCTTTGGATCACACTTAAATAGCGTCAAACACTGCTCTGAAATGTCCTCACGGTTGCGCTTATTGTCTGAAGTGAGCAAACGTGGCACCCATAGTGCCGACAGCTTTCTCATGCCCAAAATTTGATGCAAGATATGACCTACGCAGTCTTTTGAGATTCCTACTGTGCCAGCTATCTCGCGCACCTTCAGTCGGTGGTCTGCCAATACAAGATCGTGAATTTTTGTCACGTTATTCTTCGTGGTAGCCATTTTCGGGGCGCCTACGCGTGGCACATCAAAAACCGACATTCGTCCACGTTGAAACTCATTAAACCAATTTTTGACAGTTTCCATCGAAGGGGAAGAGTCACCGTACACAGCATCCAAGCGCTCTTTGATTACGCTGCGTGATTTCCCTTCCAAAAACAAGAATCGAATCACCGACCGATATTGCTCTTTTTCCATTTTTTTAAAATCCGCGGACTTTCACACGCAATCACAACAATACTATAATTTCGATTTGGCTGAACGTTTGACATTAGCCGTCTACGAGAACGCATTAACTGACAGTACACTTCATTTGCGATAGTGGCGCCATCGGGCAGAGAGGCTAAGTACTTATCGGGCTGCCCTAGTAATACAATTTTTGGTGAATTTCTTTTTTTTTAGTCGATTAACCTTCGTCGGGCGGCATAGGTACAATTGTAACTTTTGAGTTTTCAAATTGTGATAACTTCTTTTTTTAAAGAGGTAGAGGCTTGAACTTTTGTGACATCTCTACATTTATCCAATAGAATGTGTGAGCCAAATTTAACAAAAAAATTTTTATTCAGTTCCCAGAAGGAGGCTTAAATAATTCCTACCCCATAAACGATGGCATAGGTACATTTGTACCTTGTACGTTTTTTAAATAAATAATTTAAAAAAACAATATATTTTGTACTTAAATGATAGCTTATTTGAATCAAAATACAAAAATCAATGTTAGTGTGGATTTTCGCAACACATACATATAATTTTAGATAAAGAATGTTCGTCACACACAGGTAGAAAACATACCACACAAGTATTTCTCGTTTTCCGCTGTTTTTCCGTTCATTTCGACAAATATGACAACTTCCGGTTACTGGAGTAGATCCACGAATGCTCTTGAGAAACTTGAGAAGGAGTTTTTACAGCAAATACATGCTCTGTTTCGACCAAGGACCATTTCTACAGCACTACGATGAAAATGACTTCTCATCATCATCATTTGGTTTTTTACTTTGAGATTGAAATGAAGGTAACGAAATATCTTTAGAATGATCCTTCAAAAATTTCCTGCGTTAGCCCTTTGTTGTTTGTAATGGATTATGCTCTCGATGTATAATGTAGCAGGCTCAGCCAGTGGTGTCAATCATATAATAAAAAAGGCCAATGCCAACGCAATGTTCGACATAAAATGCTCGGTGAGTATACTGTCAAATACTCACCCAGCATTTTATACATGTTATCAATCCCGCTTTGGTTTTATTGTAATACTGAATTATTTCCAGCTTCGCTACTTCACTGTCTTCTACGTTTCCTGTCATAGGCACCGACAAGGGTAACACTACTGCTCTGTTTTTCTGTGGCACATAGAGCATACAGTAGCATCATGATTGTATGCAAAATTTGTGGAAAAACCAGCTTTTCCTTGTTTGCTTACATATTGCTGGGTAGAAATCTCTTATTTTTTCTAACTGTGCCTAATAGCCCTACTAACGTCATGTGTTATGAATTCAAGAATTTAGCAAATTCAAAACTAGTAAAAAAGTTATTTGTGGTAACATTATGCCCATAACCTTTATAAGACGTGACCAGATCCAAAACTGTTTGTTCGTCAACGTTAACTTGTCTAACGTTAACTTATTTACCTTGAAGAGCCTAGGCCTAAAGGAGGAATAAACAACTTGTCTTCATTCAAGACATTGCTGTACGTATTAGTGGCAGATACTCCATAATCCACACCTCACACAAGTTGTCTTTGTTTTTTCTATGTACACCTCTTTTGTCTCCATTTCGGTAAACTAGATGTATAATCACAATTATTCATAATAATTTTTAGGTATACACGTAATGAGAAATACCAAACAACTATATGGGGATGAGATTTACGTTTCCAATTGAAATACAATACAATGCCCTTCCTAGAATTTATTTACGACCACCACTTTCAAGTTTATTGTTGTAGTTATTTCAATTATTTACGATAGAAAAGAGCGGTCACGCCATAGCGGCTTCTAATCTTTGTTTGTAAATCCGTACCAGAAAAAATTGCCGAATATTTTTATTTATTTATTGCAATATTCAACAATTTGTTAGGTACCAGTTATGCTACTAATAAATAATATTATCTTAAAATTAACATATATATTATTTCCCTTTAGACTAACGAATTTTTATTATTGTTTATTAACGTTATAACGAATTGTACCGGCATAGGTACAAAATTGTACCTAGGCCGTCTGTTAACGGTGTAAAATTATGCCGCTCGACAAAGGTTAAATACAAAATTTAGATGGAAAACACGTGCAAGTAAGCAAAAAGGTATCAACAAAAATTTTGATGTACACGACAGTCAGTTTGAATGGCCAAACGATTTATAGTGATAAATCATATTCCATAATTTCTCATCGTCCATCCTTATCGTGACTGTTCTACTATTAAAAACTCCAAAGTAATTATAAAAAAGCAATTACGTATAATAATTGTGTGGATTTACGATATAATTTGCAGTAAAAAGGCAATAAGAAACGTGTAAAAACGTTAAAGAGGGATTTTCTGGAAGAATGGCCTCTCCTAAATCGCTTGCATGCGCCTTTTACAATGCACGCAAGTGCTCATTTAAGGTCCAAGAGAGTGGAAAGTAAAATTACAGTGAAAAGTTATTGAAAGGATCAGTCTTCTTGTAACAATATTACTTTTTGAGAATTTCAGAGCCGGATATTCTGACCCATATTTTTTTAACAGACTAACGGATATTGCATTTTCCTTAAAAAAGTACTTATATTTCAAAATAATAGCTGTATTATAATATTAATCCGCGCTTTATTATCTTTATTAAGCCATTTATTTTGTGATAAATTTTCATTACTATACAGGGTGTCCCAGACTAATTTAGCCACGCTATATCTCTTAAACAAATAGAGATTTTCGAATGGGACAAAAAGTGATATATTCTACTTGTAATACACTTTATTATGGCGTATTAATAATTATTAATAATAATTATTATTACGTATTAATTATTATTACGTATTATGGCGTATTAATAATTAATATTAATACAAAAAAATCATCCCCTCTATATTCAACCCCTAACTTTAATTTTTTTAATAGCACCATGTATATTTTTTATAGTTCTGGATGTGGTCTTTGTCGTCTATTCAACACATTTTTTGAAAATAAAATCGGTTTCTTAAATAACCAAGAAACTATCAGTTTATTTTTGTAATTTGTAATACACGTTCATATGGCGTAGGAAAAATTCATCCCCTAAATACTCATCCCTAACTTAGAGGGTGCTATTTAAAAAAAAGTTAGGGGTTGTAACTAAGGGATGAATATTTAGGGGATGATTTTTTTGTACGCCATATTAAAGTGTAACGCATTATCACTAATCATTAACGCATTATTTGTACGCATTATCAAAAATCTCTACTGGCATCAACGTGCAAACATCAGGATTAGCTGGGACACGTCTGAAGAACTTCAAATACGAAGAGGAGTAAGGCAGGGCTGCATTTTGTCCCCACTAATATTTAACATCTATTCTGAGTTTGTTTTCAATAAAGCAGTGGATAATGCTCAATGTGGTGTCAAAATGAATGGCGTCAATATTAATAATTTGAGATATGCGGATGACACGGTGTTAATTGCGAGCAATTATGAAGAACTTCAACATCTGATTAATAGGATTACCACAACGTGTGATGAATATGGACTCAAGCTAAACACCGCAAAGACCAAGGTGATGGTTGTCAGTAAGACGCCAATACAACCGGAAGTAGTAACAGCTTATGGTGAACAATTAGAAAGAACTAACAGTATCACCTACCTTGGTTGTAATCTAAATGAGAACTGGGACATGAGCAAAGAAATTAGAATACGTATAGAGAAGGCCAGAGCTGCATTCTTTAAGATAAAGAAACTTTTATGTGGAAACAACATTACTTTGAATCTTAAAATTAGATTAGTGAGATGTTATGTGTTCTCTACTCTTTTGTACGGTGTCGAAGGGTGGACTTTAACAGATACTCTTCTCAAGAAATTGGAAGCCTTTGAAATTTGGGTATACCGAAGAATCCTACGAATAAGTTTGGCGGATAGAGTTCGTAACGAAGTTGTTTTGCACCGGATGGGAAAAGTCACAGAAGTCGTCAGAACAGTTAAAAATCGAAAACTTCAATATTTTGGCCATGTTATGCGACACCCAGAGAGATATAATATACTCCATTTAATAATACAAGGCAAGGTAGACGGAAGAAGAGGGCCAGGTCGAAGAAGAACGTCATGGCTTAAAAACCTGAGAGAATGGTATAACAGATCCTCTGCATCCCTTTTCCGAGCTGCCGTTAACAAAATTACTATAGCCAATTTGATAGCCAACGTTCGATAATCGAGCACGGCATATGAAGAAGAAGATATTAAAGTGTATTACAAGTAGAATAGACCACTTTTTGTCCCATTCGAAAATCTCTATTCGTTTAAGAGATATAGCGTGGCTAACTTAGTCTGGGACACCCTGTATAGGGTGAGCCAAAAGAAAGGTGTGACAGAATCCGAAGAAAGGACGTATGGAAGGCACTAAAAGAAAGGATTGTCGACAGGCTCGTAATAGAAGTAAGAAAGGATATGTATAAAAATAATACAAATCCAGTAAAAACCATTAACGAGGAATCCAGAGAATTTACTACAAGTCAAGGCGTCAAACAGGGATGCGCGTTGAGTCCACTGCTATTCTCAGCGGTACTGGATGAAGCAATAAAGAAAGTCAAGAGAAGAATGCGAAAACTAACATTAGGATACTGGAAAATCAAAACAGACTCCACTATCGGAGCTACTATTTACAGTTTTATTTGCGAATGTTTTTGCCTTTAGAGTGTTTGGCAAGTTTGATTTAAATACTGTTTGTAATCGGCCAAATGCTGTCGATGATAAGGAACATCTTCTATTTAAATCAGCCTTTAGGTTAAGCTTTTACAGTTCTTCTTTTTGTCCCAAGTATATATACGACTCGACTTTTTCTATATTATTGTTGTCTAGAGATATATTACATATCTATACAGGAAAAGATAAGAGGCGGAAGGAGTATAGAAAGAAGGAGAGTGTCATGGTCAAAGAATTTAAGGGACTGGTTTAGATGCAGTTCTATAGAACTCTTTAGAGCAGCGGTGGATAGAGTAAAGATAGTGATGATGATATTCAATCTCCGATTAGGAGACGGCACTTGAAGAAGAAGAGATATATTTCCATTTATATCTAGAGATTCGTTGGTGAGATATTTAGTTTTTGCTTGATTTATTTTTAATCCTTTTTTTTATTTGGTATTTAGGTCCAATAGCATTTCCTGCAATTCTGCTCTGTCTTTTGCTATTAGCGTAACATCATCGGAAAATCTCAGATAGTTTAGGTTTTCGCCGTCTACCGTCACTCCTTTATTTGCCCATTCTTAAGTTCGAAACATATCTTCTAAAGCTAAGGTAAATAGTTTGGGTGAGATAGAATCTCCTTGTCTAACCCCTCTTTGCGGTTTTATCTTTTCTGTTTTTCCTTTTGTTTTTATTTGCGATGTTGTATTGTCATATATATACTTAATGATTTTTGAATATCGGTCATCAACTCTATTGTTGCTTAAGGCATTGAGGATTGCTCAAATTTTTATTGAGTCAAATGTCTTCTCGTAATCTACCATAGGTATCCAGAGTGTTATGTTGTATTCGTTTGATTTTTCGATTAGTGTTCTTATTAATTTTGTAAATGGTCTATAGTGCTATAACCTTTTCTTAATCCTGCCTGTTCCCGAGGCTGATAACTATCCAGTTTAGTTGTTAGACGCAATGTAAGAAGTCCCTTTTTTCCATTACTGTGATCTGACCACTATGGTTTAGTTGGAAAAATTTGAATATAGTGACGATGGATGAAAACAAATAATTTATTACTGCATAGAAGGAAAAACGTAAAAAAGAACAAGTGTTCAAAAATTCATCTACAAAAATGTAAATCCATTAAATTTGATAAATACTCGTAAATCTTCGCGTTTGTGTCCAGCTGGTTAAAGCCAAAAACACCATAAATTTAATCAATATCCCGACAACGCCTCACCTTAAAACTGATCTACCGATTAATCAGAAAATCTTATACTATACACGCTAATACACAATTAAAATGTAGCAAGAAAATTGAGGTGTTTTGAATTTTAAATTAAAAAAGTATAGCAGAAGATATCAAAATTTATAAAAAATAATTCTAGATTAGAGTATTTCGGAAATTTTTAGGTATATTTTCGTACTGTCGCTGTTCTTTTTTTCGCTGTTTTCTGTGTCGGTGTCATTGTTAGTCTACTACTGTTATTCTACTATATCTTCAGGACTAGTTAGAATCTTAGCTTAGACCCTGATAATACTTTGCTAAAATCTTCTTAGCCGATTTCTGGACACAAACTCGTTTTGGAGCCGAAAAACCAGAGTCTACCACTCTTTAAACTCTTGTTTTGATTCAGTATCATGGTAACAGACCAAGTCTCATACATTGTGATGAATGGATATACAAAAGTACTTTATCCTTTCGAAACGCCCTAAATGTTGCTGAGAAAGTTGCATTCGAATGTGTTTGTGTTCCGTTGACAGCAAATGCGGCGCCCATTGTGACTACAGCTTTTTGAAACCCAATACTTCGGCCAAATTATTGCTTAAACTGCCCAGTGAGATGCCTAGGGATTCTACTGAATCCCTTTCAGCTACTCGAAGAGTTTTCAATACCATATCATGTGTTTTTTCTATGATTTCTGGTGTTGTTGCTGTTTTTGGGTGTCCTTGACGTGGATCGCCTTCAAGGCTTGAACGACCAGGTTTAAATTGAGCAACTCATCTTTCTACTGTAATAGTTGAATCCGAAGAGTCCTTATACACTTTCAGCATTCGTTCATAAATTTCCTTTTATTTTATATCTTCCAAAAATAAACATTTAATTACTGCACGATACTTCTTGATTATTTCCATTGTAAAAAATACCGTGACGCATTGATACCAAATGGCTTCTAAAAAAATAATGAATTGACAGATTGATATAAAACTTTACTTACGTTCATAAGAAGAGTGTACCAACATAACAAAGAAAAATTAGGCTAGTTGCAATGTTATCTCTTATCAAACCGCAAAACTTATTAAACAACTTAGTATCTTCAGGACTAGTTAGAATCTGAGCTTAGACCCTGATAATACTATATTCCCATATGTTTCTTCTTCTTCTAATAAAGGTGCTGAGAGCGCTTGTCTATCGTTCTCGCTCATGTTGCCCAGCATATTAACAATCAGTTGACAAATAGTTTAGTGCTAGTTTTCCCAAACCGTTGGCGTAGATTTTCAAGCCAAGGAGTTGTACGGCGACCCACATTTCTTTTCCCATTATTTTACCCTGCATGACAAGGTGAAGTATGTCATATTTTTCTGGGTGACGCATTATATGACCAAAGTACAGTGGAACCCCGATAAGTCGGCCCCCGATAACCCGGAAGTCCGGCTAACCCGGACCGATTTTCATCAGATAAACATTTTGATTTTCAATATTTTGTATTTTTCAATTTAATTGTGGCTTATTTCCCATCAAAATAGTTAATTATCAGACAAACCTTTCAACAATAAAAATGTATGTAATATAATATTTGAGAGATAATGTGTATGTGTGTAATTTGAACTATACGATATTAAAAATGACTCATAGCACACGCCGCAGAAACAACAGCCACCTGTCTGTAGTACCTATTCCTTTTTATTTCAAACTTATTAGCATTGTTTAGGAAAGACTATTTAAAAAATTCTTTTATAAACAGTGGTCTTTAGTTTTCACTGTTCTTAAATAACATTACATCGTTGTGACTGTATTGTGTGTCTTGTATTGTTCGCTTCCGTTTGCTTACGTTTGTGTTTGGTGTTTTTTTTTTAGTAATTTTAATGAGTAGGTACTGCGCATATTGATAAATATATTTCATGTTATTTCAATTCTAACGGAGTTTATCTGTAAGTATACCGTATTTTATTAATTTTTACCATATTCTCCGGCTATCTAGGATTTTCGATAACCCGGATCGGCCGCGGTCCCGATTAATTCGAGTTATCGAGGTTCCACTGTATTCCAACTTACGACTTTTAACGGTGTTCACTACTTTACAACTTTTATTCAAACGTTGCAAAACCCTTTCGTTTGTGACTGTCTACCCAACTGATATTCAGAAT
The DNA here is from genome assembly GCF_917563875.1 of Diabrotica virgifera virgifera. Lineage (NCBI taxonomy): Eukaryota > Metazoa > Arthropoda > Insecta > Coleoptera > Chrysomelidae > Diabrotica > Diabrotica virgifera. The sequence goes on along the minus strand of NC_065451.1, from coordinate 214,725,873 downwards.
ACGGCGGTAGACCCACATCTCAAATGCTTCTAAGTTTTTCAAAAGTGATTCTGTCGGGGTCCATGCTTCAACCCCGTAAAGTAGTACTGGGAATATATAACATCGAACCATTCTTATGCGAAGTTCCAAATTGAGATCATGACTGCAAAAGATTTTCTTAAATTTCATAAAACTTGTTCTTGCTTTGGCAATTCTATACTTTTTATTTCTGTACTAGGGTTCCAGCTTTCATTAATATAAGTACCCAGATATACAACATAACTTACGTGTTCAATTCACTCCTTACCCATTGTTACATTATAGTTATTACTATTTGCGGTTGTCTGTTTACTAATAACCATAAACTTTGTTTTTCTTGGGTTGAGTTTGAGTCCATATATCGCACAGATAACCAGCATTCTATTCAATATCGCTTGAAGATGTTCCTATCTTCACTTAAGATTAACTTCTTTTGATATAAAATTTTTTGATAGGAAATTTTTGACTTCAGGATGATTTATTTGTATAGACGTCACTGTAAGCGTCTAATGGTACATTATTTCATAATAATTATCAAATAAGTGGTTTGAATCTATCCACTTCGATAGACATCAAGAACAAACCTAGCTACAATTGAATTACTCTAAAGATGGAAATGGAAAGAAACAAACTGGTAAAACTATAGAAGATAGCTAAATGAAACCGAGATGAAAAAATAATTCAAATCCAAAAAAGAAATGGAAAGAAATCTAGAAGAACTCACGAGAAAAATTTAACAGGCTATGGACATCAATATCTCAAAAAAGATGAGAATAACAAAGAACTCATAATGCCGATTGAACTAACAGAAATCATAAAGGAAAGAAAACAACCAGGAAAGCAAACCAAAGAAATAGAAAGAATGCATTTGTGGAGATAAACTATTAGAAGAAATAAGAACAAGACTTAGCAGTCTCACGGACAACTACATCAGAAAAGCGGAAGAAAGCTACGGCCATATATGGAAAACACTAAAAGCCAAAAAGAGGGTGGCACAGAAAATGATGCAAGTATTTGACAATGAAAGAATACATTAAAAACTAAGAAAAAAGGTGTACGTAATAGTAAGAAAGATATATAGCGACACGCTTTATTTATTATTTTTTTAATTGCTAATTTTAAATATTAACTTTCTTTTCTAAACGAAAATAATATGGGCCATTTAAAATTCACATGTGTTTCGCTCCTAAAATACAAAACCAGATTGTATAAAATTAATGTTTTTTCTGGGAAACAAATTCCCCATTAAATAGTTACCTTATCAGACCTTATGTCAATAAATCACTTTTTAAATATTCAAAGACGCTTCTTAAAACTACAGAAGTCTTTTCAGCTTTTAAAACACCAGAAAGGGCCTGCATCTTTATGTCGATAAATTAGTCTTTAGCGTAAAACCACAGACATGTGTTTTTAGTTTAACCACATCAGTTGATACTAAGCCCCAGCCGGCATCGGTCGGTCATACAACCCTCGCTGGGCCCAAACAATAACAAACCCTCTTACGAGATATAAGCACGCCTTTTTTAACCAAAAATAAATAAATATATTACTGTTCGTTGTTTTTACACTTATTTTAATTTAAGTTAATTGTTTCCGTTAACCACCAACGGAACAGATAAAAAAATGAAATTAAAGAAAAAATAGAGGAATTAATCTGCTCAATCTCTGGAATGAATAAACTTGTGGATCATCATCATCATTAATCAGCCCTGATTTGTCCATTGCTGAACATAGGCCTCCTTCAGATATTTCCATCTTCTGTTCTGCACCTTTGCTATCCAATTGGTCACAATTCTTTTGAGATCATCCGTCCATCGTGTTGGGGGTCTTTATCGCCTTCGCTTGTCTGCCAGTAGTCTGGCCCGTGGAATTTGTGAATAAATTTTTTCTTCTTCTTCAGATTTAAATCCACTAATTAATGTTAGCGATCACATTTTCCATTAACTCTATGTTTCTTGCAATGTGTATCAGAGATTGAATGTCGTTAATCCCTGCCATTGCCTTATGTTTCGGAGCTAGGGCATTTTCTTGCGTCCTATTTCTCTTATCAGGCCCACTGAGAGGGGGGTACAGCCGGTACATTTTACCGGAGCCCGGCGATGTAAGAGACCCGGCGTCGACCAGACCAAAAACGTCATCTTTCCCGTTTTTTCTTGCTCCTCAATTTATGTGCATAATGCGTTTAGTTAATACTCAGCTACATTTAATATGACCTTTACCTCTATTTTGTAATATAGGGCTTAGTTTGAGGCGACTGATAATTTTGAGCCCGACGCAATATTTCGCTGTGAAATATTTAATTTTGTCATAGATTATTATAATAAGCAACTTAATCAGAAGATTCAATGCGGCAATTGAAATCCATTCGCTATTTAACATTTGATGGACATTCTGAGATGAAGATAGTTTTAAGATTGAGATTAAAATTTATATTAAGAAAAGAAAAAATTATATACTTATTGCGAGATAGATATACAAGGAGAATATTTGTGAATCTCAACTTTCTTCACTAGATTTACTTAAAAAAATTAAACATCCTAAATTGGAATCATTATTTCCTAACGTCGCGTCGTTATAACGTCAAGAAAATTTTGCACATTACGGGTGGTAGCCGCAAAAGGGAAAATATCCTTTAGTTTTCTTTCTCACATAAAAAATGCCATGAGATCTACAATGAAACAGGATCGGTTAACTGGTCTACCAACTTTGTGCATTGAGAATGATTTGCTAAAATCATGCGATTTTTCGAAAATTATAGACATCTTTGCCAATCAAAAAAATCGAAAAGTACTGGTATGTATTCAAAATATTTTCACTATTATAAAAATGTACTCAAAATTTAATAAAAGTTATATTTGAAATGTTTATTATTAGATTTAGGCAAATATGCAAATAAAAACAGGAAATATGCGCATAAATATGCAGTATTTTACCCAAAAATATGCATGTTTATCTAGAAAATATGCATGTAACAAAAAATATATACAGTATCTTCACATGTTTTCTTAATTAACATGTACCTATGTATTTTACAAACTAAACTTATCTAATTAAATATTTAAGTATTGCTAAATGTATAAGTACAAATAAATGATATTATTTTGAATTAAGGTAACAATCAAATGCTGTTTAAAATGTTCTAATAAAAATTTATAGCTTCCATCTGACTACAAAGAAAAACTTCTTTTAACATCAACTGATGTAACTGGGGCAGTTTTCAAATTAACGATAATGGTTGGTTCTAAACTAAGTGGTTCGAAAAATGTTCCAGCTAATATTGATGTAGCTGGGGCATTTTTCAATTTTACGATAATGGTTGGTTCTAAATTAAGTGGTTCGGAAAATGTCCCAGCTAATTCTTGAACCACTTCAAAAAGAACCTGGTAACCACTGTTTATTTCCCATGGTTGTTTAAATTTTTGGAAAATTTTCTTTCCAATATGTATTACTTTTAACGTTTTGACACAATGATTCAAATTATTTTATTCAAAATGTACTGTCTAACAATGATAATTTGAAGGATTCTAATTGGGTAATAGTTTTCTGACTTAATCCAACAAAATAATTTCAACATAAGCGAATGAAGAGAAAAGAATGTTAAGAAAACCTGAGGCTATAGTTAGGTTATAATTTAAGTATTATATAAATGCTAGCATATTGCTAAATAACAAGGCTTTAAAATTTTAAGTAAATCACTTAAATCGGACAACAGATTTAGGAAATTCGAGACATCAAAAATGACCAATTTTGTGGGCCGCCCCGTTTCTTTTTGACGCACAGTGTAGTTTGATTTTATAAATGACACTGAATTGTTTATTTTCGGCATTTTCAAAGCACAATAATCATTCACAATTATTATACTTTGGGCTAATTAGCAAAATACAAGGAAAAGTTATTTACCAGCAGTTTTATTGCTGGAATCGAATTTTATTATTGTATGTATTAATAATATAGATATGCAAAGTCCGCAGATAATGTGCTACTTTTTTTATAAACAAAATGGCGCCCGAAAATCGTGTTTTTTTCAATTTTTACTCTATAACTCCAAAGATTTTAACTTTAGACCAAAAACACCCAAATAAAAATTCACCGCAATTAAATTCTGCATAGAGACGTGTTTTTTCCGATTTACTTCGACGAAAACTTTCCCCGGAAAAAGCGGGTTTTTCCAACAAAATCTTAAAATTTCAACTCAAATTTAGATAAGTAGTTGTTAATCAATATTTAAATAACTTGGTAACGTAAAGGCCCTTTCCGTATATATTATAATTCCAGAGGTCTATGGAAATTGAATGAACAGTTTAGCAACATTTAAAATGTTAATTAAAAATTTACGGTCGCTATAATAACGACAATAATTATGATGCATAAGAATAACTATGATTTTTTCATAAAAAGACACTATACCTATCCAATGTACTTTACATAATTGAAATTGGACTATTTACGCGGCCTCGGGAATATTTTAAAATTATATATAATTTTTTGGTTTATAAACAAATAGAATATCTCGGGAAATATTAAACTAAATTAAATTGTGAAAACGGTATTCGAAAGACAGCGGCAGGATGCTTCTTTTAAAAGAAAAAACGTTTAATTATGACGAGTGGTTCCTGAGATACAATCGGTCAAATTTGACTAGAATTTACGGCAAAGATATAAACAATAGGATCATAATTTTCAAACCATCACCTTTTTATTTTTGTCCTCTTTCTCCACACCAATTTTCATATCTTTAAAATCCTTGTAACATATATTATTATAATAAAAACTATCGATAATACGTGTGAAAATTGCCAAAAATAGCAAAATTCCAATCAAAAATACCCGTGTTGAGCTGGCCCCCCCCACTTGCAAAAATTAAAAAACAAATAGCCCTGATTTATGAGCTATTTATGAGCTCTCATATTCCGCAAACTAAAAATTTTGAGCTCGTTCCACTGAGCAGGAATTTAATACCCTAGTGGGGGGGGCTGAGTCAGCCCCCCCCACTACTTAAAAATAGGAATATTGAATCGGTTTTTGCGGCAGAATTACGAGCTATTTATGAGCTCTTGAAAATATATAGTTTCGATTTTTGAGCTCATCCACTTCACCCCCAAACAACCCTTTAATTGATTTAACTTAAGAGAAAGATGCTGAGAAAACTTAAAATATATCGTATTGCGGATATAATTCCTATAGCTTATATACTCTAAGAATAAACTATTAAATCAAGGGCATTTCGATTATTGAGCTACAACCCCTTCGCAAGAAAACCACCCTATCTTCCCGGCTTAAGAGAAAGTTGTACTTAAAATGCGTTAAACTAATTATTTGGCGACTACATATCATTTAATAATTTATAAGCTTCCAAATTACGCGCATTTAGATCAGTAAATTGCAATTTATTTTGTATAGTGCAGTCACTGAAGGTAAAAATCAAAGATTACCTTTAATTTCGGTGAACCTTCATCGATTTTCACGAAAATTGGTCAGTGGTTAGAGGATACGTCAAGAAACAAAGGTGACATGGTACCACCTTGCGCCTTTACCCTGAGGGTGGATACCGCCCCTTCTCGGGGGTGAAAATTATTTTATAAAAAATAATTGCACAAATCAATAAAAGAACAAATTAAAAGCAAAATTTATTATATAAAGTTAATAAAATAAGTCAATACTTTTTAAGTTATTAAAGATCAAAGATTTTAATTATTTGTGAAAAAATGCATGTTTTGAAGAGGTTTTTTGTAAATCACTGAAAAACTGTAAGTTTTTACAAAAAAGTTAATAGTAGTTTAATTCGTATAGCTTATATTCTAAGAATAAACTCTAAAATCACGCGCCTTTCGATTATTGAACTACAACCCCTTCGCAAGAAAACCATCCCATATTCCCGGCTTAAGAGAGGGTTGTACTTAAAATAATTTAAATTAATTATTTGTCGACTATATATTGCTTAATAATTTATGAGCTCGCAAAATATACGCATCTCAATTATTGAATTGCCATTTTCTTTCTATAGTGCAGTCACTGAAGGTAAAAATCAACTATGACCTTCGATTTCGGTAAATCTCCATTCATTTTCACGAAAATTCGTGAGCGGATTTTGATACTATCAACTTTTTCTGGATCTTATTTTTGATGGGTATTTCTAAGTACTTTGACAAGTATTTAGTACCTAAGTGTTATAAAATGCATCTTTTTCCCGTTATTTAAGCTTGAACCCTTAGATTTGAACAGTCGCGGAAAAAAATATACATTTAATTACCAATAACTTACTTTAAATTAACATTAAAGGTTTTTCAAGTAAGCAATTTATTATATTTTTTATTAGCTTCAATTTTAGTGATGAAAACTTTTTTGTAAAAACCTACAGTTTTTGAGTCATTTATGAAAAATCGCTCATGCATTTTCTTTCCAAAAATTAAAATATTTGATCTTTAATAACTCAAAAAGTATTGATTTATTTTAATCACATTATATAACAAATTTTGCTTAAAATTTGTCCCTCTCTCGATTTGTGGGGTTATTTTTAATAAAGTAATTTTCACTCCCGAGAAGGGGTGACATATACCCCAGGCTAAAACCCCAAGTTGTTATTGTCAATTCGTGAAAATAAATCGAGATTTACCGAAATCGAAGGTAATAGTTGGTTTTTACCTTCAGTGACTGCACTATAGAAAGAAAATGGCAATTCAATAATTGAGATGCGTATATTTTGCAAGCTAATAAATTATTAAACGATATGTGGTCGCCAAATAATCAATTTAAATTATTTTAAGAACAACTCTCTCTCTTAAGCCGGGAAAATGGGGTCGTTTTCTTGCGAAGGGGTTGTAGCTATATAATCGAAAGGTGCGTGATTTAAGAGTTTATTCTTAGAATATAAGCTATACGAATTAAACTACTATTAACTTTTTTGTAAAAACTTTCAGTTTTTCAGTGATTTACAAAAAACCTCTTCAAAACATGCATTTTTTCACAAATAATTAAAATCTTTGATCTTTAAAAACTTAAAAAGTATTGACTTATTTTATTAACTTTATATAATAAATTTTGCTTTTAATTTGTTCTTTTATTGATTTGTGCAGTTATTTTTTATAAAATAATTTTCACCCCCGAGAAGGGGCGGTATCCACCCTCAGGGTAAAGGCGCAAGGTGGTACCATGTCACCTTTGGTTCTTGACGTATCCTCTAACCACTGACCAATTTTTGTGAAAATCGATGAAGGTTCACCGAACTTGAAGGTAATCGTTGATTTTTACCTTCAGTGACTGCACTATACAAAATAAATTGCAATTTACTGATCTAAATGCGCGTAATTTGGAAGCTTATAAATTATTAAATGATATGTAGTCGCCAAATAATTAGTTTAACGCATTTTAAGTACAACTTTCTCTTAAGCCGGGAAGATAGGGTGGTTTTCTTGCGAAGGGGTTGTAGCTCAATAATCGAAATGCCCTTGATTTAATAGTTTATTCTTAGAGTATATAAGCTATAGGAATTATATCCGCAATACGATATATTTTAAGTTTTCTCAGCATCTTTCTCTTAAGTTAAATCAATTAAAGGGTTGTTTGGGGGTGAAGGGGATGAGCTCAAAAATCAAAACTATATAATTTCAAGAGCTCATAAATAGCTCGTAATTCTGCCGCAAAAACCGATTCAATATTCCTATTTTTAAGTAGTGGGGGGGGGGGCTGACTCAGCCCCCCCCACTAGGGTATTAAATTCCTGCTCAGTGGAACGAGCTCAAAATTTTTAGTTTGCGGAATATGAGAGCTCATAAATAGCTCATAAATCAGGGCTATTTGTTTTTTAATTTTTGCAAGTGGGGGGGGCCAGCTCAACACGGGTATCAAAAATTAGGTTGGAGAAAATGTAACCCTCAAAGTTCAAAATCGGTATACGTTAACAAAATGCATTTTCGCGGCTTTCCATGGAGCCATTTCCACTTTATGCACACTTATATAAAAATATGCAAAATTGGACATTTTTGCATTTTTTATGCATAATATGCAAAATATGCAATTTGAATATTTGCCTAAGTCTATTTATTATTATTTATTATTGATACTTTTATGTATTTCTATAAAAATTAAACAATTTTTTCGCTCTTTACTTTTTGCCGGGGGCCCGCTCTCCTCTTTTGGCGGCTCTGCCTCTCTTGCCTTCAATTTTACCCTCGATTATAAGTTGGAAGAACTAGTATTTTTCGTTTCGCATGTTGTGACCCAGATACGCCGTTTTCCTTTTCTTGATGGTTTCGAAAAGTTGGCGTTCTTGGTTGATTCTTTTAAGGACATCTACATTGTGACATTCGCCGTCCATGGTATCTTTAGGATACGGCGATTAAGCCACATTTAGAAGGCATCTGATCTGTTTATATACTTCGTTTTTACTGCCCAGCCCTCTACTCCATATAGCAGTACCGATCATACGTAGCACTGAGTAAACCTTAGTCTCAATTGAAGATCAAACTCTAAACAGGTCAGTACCTTCCTGAATTTTACGAAAGGTTGTCAAGCTTGCTCAATGCGACATTTTACTTCCCTGTCCGATGTCCAGTCTTCAAAAAGCCACGTTCCCAGGTATTTAAATTTGCCCACTCTTTCAATGGACTTGGTAGTCAGTTTTATGGTGGAGTTTTAAGGTGCATTCAAGTTTCTGGAAATGACCATGAATTTGGTCTTTTTGTATTAATCTCTAATTCCATTCGCTTACTCTATTCTCCGACTATAGTGACAAGTTAAGTTGTTCAAGGTCGACTATGTTGTCAAAAATTAAGACACCATCATCAGCATGTCGTATGTTTTTGATCAATACTCCATTCACCTTGATTCTAATCTCTGTATCTTCTAAAAACTCTTGAAATATGGCTTCTGAATAAAGTTAAATAAAAGAGGGGAAAACACACATCGTTGTCGCACACCCCTTCTTATATGTATGGGTGGATAAGCTTATATATTTTATATCTTTAATAAAAAAATAATATGAATATCTCTGTACCTGTACCGAATAAAAATTTTACAGTGTATAATGAAAGTTCCTCGCAGTGTCATCTAATCAGTATAATTCCTTTACAAACACACCCAGCGTCATCGTCATCTGCCTGATTTGTGTCTTTTGGGCTTTTATTAGTCCCCTGCAGGGATTTTCTGCACGCACAAGTTACTTACAATTTAAACAGACATGAAAATGGCGTGTGGAAAAAAATTGCCAGTTTATTTTAGTATCTAGTCTATTATGACTTGTTCGTTATGTACTGAAGTTTGTAACTGGGTTTAAAAGACAGAAAGTTTTATTATACGTTGTTTTGTATTCTTTAAGAAGTAAAGGGGGATTCGAGGATAGCACGGGGTAGTAATTCGTGCAGAAATATCACTGAGACATAGAGGATTCTCTTATATTTTAAAGTCAATGAATTAAACTCAAAGTAAATTAATATTTTGTTTTGAAATTGTAGTGAAAAATAGTAACAAGAAATGTGGAAATGTGTATAAGGACTATTTGTAGTACAATAGAAAGATGGGTTGCTGAATTTAAACATAGGCATACAAGCCCTGAAGACGATTCACGTCAAGGACGTCCAAAAAGACAAGATATCTTATTGAAAAATCGTCCAGTGAGTAATTAAATTAACCATTGCCTTTTAATAGGGATAAAAGATAAGGATAGATAGATCATCATCATCATCATGGCTTATTCACTCCTGGCGGAGTGTTTGCCGCCCTTTTGGACTCTCTGATTCATTTATTGCGGAGAATCAGTCCGCTGTTGTCTTTTATTATTATAGCAGCGTGTGTGACTTGGCCCTCTCTACAATTTTCCTCCATTCTTTCCGGTCCTCACAACTCACAGTGCTCCTTCCAATTGTAGATTCTCAGCTTATTTATGTCTCCTATGACTTGATCTCTTCATCTTGTTTTGGGTCTTTCCTTTGGTCTCTTTGTTGTTGGTCTCCAGCCAGTTATTTGCTGTAGCGTAGAGTCTGGGTTAGCTCTTTCTATGTGTTCCAGCCACCTGAACCTTCGCGACTTCACGAACTTGATTATGTCTTCACCCTGGATGACTTCTTTAATTTCTTCATCGGTTAATCTTCTAAATTCGCCTACACTTATCCTCACTGGTCACATTATTCGTCGAATTATCTTTCTCTCTAAGATTTCTAACCTGATTTCATTTTTTGTGTTACGCACATCGTCTCTGCACTATAGGTGATCACTGGCCTGATTACAGTCTTGTAAATTTTTAATTTGGTTGTCTTACTAATGTGCTTTTCTTTCAAGAATTTTTGGTAGTTCCAGTAGGTTTTATTACCCAGTAGGATGCGTTCATTTACTTCATCCGTTCTATCATTTCTGCCATTCACCATCACTCTTAAGTACATATTTGAAACGGTGTACTCTTTCAAATGTGTATACACCAAGCTTAATATCTTTCTCGATGTTCGTATTCTCTTTTGAGCACTTGAGTTATTTCGTTTTGCTTAAAATATTATTATTTGCCTAATAATAGTATTAATATTATATTCTGCATGGTTTTTAAAACTCTAGTAACCAGAGCAATATAGTCTGCATACGCTATCAGTTGGGCTGAAGATTCGATAATAGTTCCCATAATTTTGGTTGCTCTTACTGCTTCCTCTATAGCAATGTTAAATAATGTTGTTGACAGGGAGTCTCCCTGTCTGACACCTACCTCCATTTGTACTTCATCTGACGGGTCTTCCCTTGTTAAGATTCGTGCCTTGGATTCCTTCATCGTCATTTGCGTGAGACTTACTAGTTTTTCTTGAATGCGTAGTTGATTCATATCATTAATTAGCTCCTCCCTTATTACACTGTCAAAGGCTTAAACAGTATACGTAGATCTATTCCGTGCTCCTAACTTTTTTCGACGATTTGCGCTACAATGTGTATTGCATCTATTGTTGACTTACCTTCTCTGAATCCATGTTGGTATTCACCTATTTTCGTTCTCGTTTCTTTTTCTATTCTTTGTCTGATCAAATTAGTTAATATTTTGTACATTGTATTTAATAGCGTGATTCCCCTGTAGTTAGTGCATTTCGTCTTGTCGCCTTTTTTAGGGATTAGTGTTATCAGACCGCAATTCCAGTCGTTCGGAATGCGTTCTTCTTCCCATATTCGTTCTATGGCATCTATGCCATTTCGTTCGTTACAATCCGGGACTGCACGCCTGGGTTTGTTTTGGTTGGATCAGAGAGAACAGCATATGTGCCTCCTGATGAGAGACTAATAGAAATAGAAATAGAAATAGAAATAGAAATAGAAATAGAAATAGAAATAGAAATAGAAATAGAAATAGAAATAGAAATAGAAATAGAAATAGAAATAGAAATAGAAATAGAAATAGAAATAGAAATAGAAATAGAAATAGAAATAGAAATATTTATTAATCCTTTCAAGACATTTATACAAATGTATAGGACAGGTCATATAGATGATTTTACATTGTAGAACAGTAATATAACTGTTACAAGCTAACATTGTTCAGCTACAAAATTTTATATAGGTACCCAACACCTAACACATGATAACATAATATATATTTTAAAATAACATATTTAGACATATTATACAAAACAATTTATACATAAAAAATAAAATAGTTTAAAATAGTTTATAGGCTATCGTCAAGGAATTCTTTGACTGAATAGTAGCATTTGGCTAATAATAAATTTTTGATTTTATTTTTGTAACTGTTAAAACTAGCAATCTCCTGCACTTCATCGGAAAGTTTATTGTACAATTTCATTCCCATAAATTTAAAACTATTTTCTAATCTTGATGTTTTAAACTGGGGTATTCGGAGCTTATTAGAATTTCTTGTATGGTAATCATGTCGATGAGCATTAGTTTCAAACTGATTGAAATTTTCTTTGACAAACAGAAGAGTGTGGTAAATGTACAGACTATAGAATGACATGCTTTTGTATTTTATAAACGTTGGTTTACAAGTTTTCCGAAATTTTAGCCCGAATATTTTTCGAATAATTTTTTTCTGAGTTACAAAAATTTTACAGCTGTCAATAGAATTTCCGCATAGTAGTATGTTGTAACTCATATGACTGTAAACAAGGCCGTAGGCACGCCGTAATAAGTTTAGAAACCGGTAGAGGTGCTTGCTGCACTCTCTGATTAGACTAGAATATGATGCGGCTGTATTTTCGTTTTGCAACGAAATTAAAAATGGGTATTCATTTTTGATACCATTTAATAATTTTAAATAAAAAGTAATAAAAATGTGACGTTTATAATGTTACAAAATTGTTAAAATTTCCTTTCCCAACATTTAAAGAAAAAAATCGACCATAAAGAATAAATAATACAAGGCATTTTTGCTCGATTGTCCAAATAATCCATTCATTTAATATTTATTTTCTTTCATAAAGACAATCCCACAAGTTTCTCGTTTTTAATACCTTCTTTTATCTAAACAGCCCTCCCCTCTTCGTCCTACGGCTTGTATAACATTTCAAGCAGTTCGCTTGGAATTTAAAATGATATTGAATGCAGCTGGAAAAGTTAGAACCAAAAGAGAAACAAAGAAGTTCAAAGCAAACTTTGCTGAGTAAATGAGGTTAGGTTTATAATGTCACGTAAAATACAATTTAACGAAATTCGTGGCATGGCCTGGGCGTGATTGTACCGTGAACTGAGAGGCAGAAAAGGATATAAAGACTGTAATGATTTTTTTATGTTTTAAAAGAATTACCTACTTATTGTCTTATAATTACCCTTTTATTGTTATTGTTTTTATCTAATAAAGTCTTGATAAACCGTACAGAAAATGATCAAAGAGTGTATTTGATTAAAATTTTATTTTAAAATAATTTTACTTGTAAACCAAGTAAACCAAGTTTTTTTTATTTACATTTACGTGCTCGACAACTATGGCCAAATGGCCACTCGCACGGGGACGATTACAATAGTTATTTTCCTAACAAGTGCAGAAAGTGATTATTTTCCGCACGCGACTGCAGTTTGCCGAACGACGCGAAGCGGGAGTTCGGAAAGCAGTCGAGTGCGGAAAAGAGACTTTCTACAAGAGTTAGGAGCAATATTTTTTCTAAGAGTCTTTAAAAAATTACCAAATCTTAATCAATTAATTTAATTAATATGAAAATGCATACACAAATTAATTCTTTGACAAGGTTGTCAAAACCAAACTTTCAATACAATTAGTTAGCATGACGACGATCTTGGTTTCCATGACGATGATTCAAAACGACTGTTAATGTCTACCGATTTGACTTTCGAATATTATGTCAAAATAATTTTATTTCATCGAATTGTCGCGTTAATTTTATTAAAACAGGAACACAATAAGATATATTTGAAATAAATTAGTAAATAATATCTAAATATTAGTTTATTTCATGTATTATAATTACTTTAAGGCCATATTAACATATCTAAATTAACACGCGTGCGGAAAAGTAAAAACCGCGTGCGGAAAAGTAACACGCGTGCGGAAAAGTGAAACTTTCTAAACTAAAATGCGTGCGCGAAAGTAGATATTTTTGCACGCTCGTAGAAAAACAATATTACAGAGGTATAATAGAATTAATAAGTAATCCTAATATAGTAGCATTAAGTTGTCACAATAATGTCATATAAAAATGTTTTAGAGTTTATGATACAGCGATAATTTAAAAAAAAAAAACTGAATAACTTTGTCTATCTGGTTGGAGTCACTGAGTATTTCACATAGCTGCGGTTTGAGTTCTAGCTGTCGTCTTACTGTACTGAATTTATGACATTCGATAAGAATGTGTTTGACTGTTAGGTAGCACAGTCATGTTTGACAGTTAGGCCGGACATCTTATGTCATTAGGAAGCTGTGTGTTAGTTTGGTATGGCCTATACGGATTCTTCTTATAATTGTAAGGTCTTGTCTAGAAAGTCCCGTGGGTCCAGTGTATAGAGGCTTATACAATGACGGCTGGGTTGCACGTAATGAAGTATTTAAAGAGCTCCAGTGGGTTTGCCATAATCTCCTGGTGAATCGGTACGCTTCTGTTTTTAAGTCTTTGGTAATCTGAGTTGTTGACGTGGTATCTGTTAAAGCAGTTTTAGCATGATGATCTGCGAGTTCATTGCCAGGTATACCAATGTGAGACGGAACCCATATGAAGGTGAGCTTAGTGTTTAATGTAGAAAGGTAGTGGTAAGAGTGATGGATATTTTGGACAAGGGGATGATCGGTAAATAATTACTGAGTGCATAGTAAGGAAGCTAGAGAATCTGTGCTATTTGTCACTCTTTATGTTAGGGAGGTTAATGTGCCTGTAAGATACTATATAATTTTCCAGTACGTACGCTACACAAAAGAGGAATAAGAGAAGCACAAATGAGATTGTTTTTAGAGGTGACTGTATAGCCAACGCTCAAGTCACTTTTGGAAGCATCGGTGTAAAAGACTTGATCAAAATGGTCCTTATATCCCTCGAAGTGTTTTAAACGAGGAAGTTTGGAATTTGTTGCGTTGGTTTCTTGCAGGCATATAATGTTTGGATTAAATTGTGATATTAATTGTTGGATTCCCTCCAGCCGAGGGAAGAACCCATCGCAATTCCACTAAATTAACTTGAATACAAAAAAGAAACAATATACGAAGAGAATTATTCATTATGTGTGCTGTGATTACACGGTTTTTTATTGACCTTTCCTTAGTACCTGTGCGAATCTGTGATAAGTCCTTCAGAATACCATCTATGTCAGAGGAGAATTTTTGGACTTCTAGTAGAGGGTTGGGGCATTCAAAAGAGTTCTCAAGAAAGCAATGAGTTGAGTAGAATTGAGTGTAAAATTGCCCGGATTTTCTTTGTAAGCCGATTCTATATCGTAGATACCATTACGCCTCATTGAATAATTCGGTCGAGGATCAGATTTGGCCTTTTTTGGCCTGTTTTGGTGGCATCAGGAATGTCGAAGGGTCTGGAGTTTAGTAAAAAAGAATTTTGTAGGTTTTTACAAGATCTATAAGAATTTTAATATTAAATCCTTTAAAATCCTTAGTCGCAAAAATAGGTGACTTTGAAAGGGTTGGTAAAAGTTTTAATTGTCAATAGCTCACTAAATTTTTGCCGTAGAAAAAACTTTTGCAAACCAAGTTCTTGTGAATTAAATAAGCTACAGTTTTATATTGAAATACGTTTTCGAATCTCTGATGCTAATCTTTCTATTCTGAAGAAAAGACCATTTTTTACCAAACTGCAAAAATTCGTTATTCGTTAACTCCATTTTCTTTAAAACTAATCATTCTAAGCCGGTCAAACTTCTAGAACCTATTCATAATACATAAATAAAGAAGACCAAATAAGGTCAAAGACTAATTTTAATTATGGTGGTGATTAGAGGATGGTTTCCGATCACTTTTCGCTGAAAAAAATAGGGACAGACATTTTTTTTATTATAAGTCACTTAATTTTTGAGCTAGAGACTTTTTTATTTCTAGAGATAGATATTCTTAAATACTTTAAATTAGTTTGAAGAAGTAATCTTCTAAAAATGCACAGTTCTACCGTCTTTTGACTTTGAAATTACAATATTTAGCATTTGACGAAGAAGAGCTAACATAAAATAAAGTATAGCTCGATTACTGTTGATCTTAAAGCAAATTAAAACAAACAGTTTTGTTTACTTTTTCAAAAGGTACATTAAAACGAAAATTTTTTGAGTTATTAGCAGAAAACTGATTAACCCTGCTGTCCCGTTCGAGTCAACTACACAAATGTACTGTTCGGGTCAATATGACCCAACTATGGTTTACGCTCCTTAATCGAAATAAAATAAGCTAATGGTGATAAATAACACTTTATTAACAAGAAATTATGGTTAATTAAACAAAAACTATGTTGTTAATGTAAATTAAACCTTGTTAACAAAAATAAAAGGTACTATTTCCTTTCAAAAAAGGCTAGTAACAAATATCTACAAAAATTTAAGTCAGTTTACAACTGGGACAGTAATAAAAAGAATGGATTTTACAAATATATTCATGATATATACCTACAACATAATAATTAGTCTTGTTATCGTTTTTAGGGCAAGTTTACAGCGTGCTTGTTTAGCAGGCGGAGTTAGATTGTCCATAGACGGTTCACTAGCATTTCCATTTTATCTACTTATTTCTGCTCGCGTCCTTTTTACCAGTCCGTGAGAGCCTTTAGACATTGGTATATTTTTTCTGGAAATGATCACTGGGTTCATTAGTTTCTTTTCCAATTCCTCAAGAAAAATTCGCCGTTTTGCCAGTTTATTGGTATTCCATTGGATATTTACTGATGACCATAACACGAACGAGTTGTAGGCAGAGATGTCCAGCAGAAAGTTTTACTATTCATAATTACATAAAACCCAAACTATTGTGCCATATTTCGCTGGCTTCCTTGGAATGTACTATTTGAAGGGAGAGCGGCCTCTAAAGGCAACTAGTTGCTAATCGACGGTAACATTTTCATCAGAGTTAAAAAATGTTGGTACATTTTCTACCCATGTTTCCTAAATTTCACGTATTGCAGCAAGTTTATCAAAACGTCTCCTATCCTGTCTAGTAGTTTTGTTATCAACACGTATTACCCGCAAACTTTTTGTAAATATATCAAGAGACATTATTGATTGAAATATACTACGACTCATTTCTTCATTCCACAAACTTTTAGTTGATTCACCATGGGACTTATAAAAAACCAATGTATGCTTGGAAAACAACTTATTCATGTCTTTCCAGTTGGTACCAAAGGCATGATGTCCGTCCATGTTGGTCATATTTTTATAATTTGGTTTGCAACATGGTCCAGATATACTACAGTTTATTTTACAAGTTCTAGCTAGCAGAAACCTGTTTTTATTTATAGACGTATCCGGCTGACAAACACACAGGTACTGCCAATATAGAATACTGCCAACTAAATACACATACATAGGTATTTTTTAACAGTTTAAATACGTGGTCATATTGACCCGAACGTACTCTAGGTAACAATTTCATTTTTATCAAAAAAATCAGGAAGTTGATTGTTTACCTCATATGCAATTGAAAGACCTCATATTAGGTAATAAAGTCAAGGAACACCAAATCGTTTCGCCGCGTAATAATTTGTAAAATAGGAAATAAATTATTTTTTGGGTCAAATAGACCCGAACAGGACAGCAGGGTTAAAAACATTGATTTTTTCGATATAAAACTAACATTTTCGGTAGCGAATAAATCGAAAACTATTGATTTTATCAAAAAAATACATAGAACGTTTTTTGCTTTTAATGCTTTAACCAACTTTTATGGTCAAAATATAACAAAAAATTTCCACCCCCAAAATGGGGTGGCAACCACCCTATGGTAAAAGCGCCTTTCGGCCTCATACAGATTTTAATCCTTGGACTATCCACTACTTATTCTTAAATTGTCAAGCAAATCGATTCATTCTGTAAAATTTACGAGGTTTTGTCCTATTTTAAGCTTCATTACTTGGACTATATTATGGTTATTTCAAATAATAACATTAATAAGAAAAATATGTGTATATCATATAAACTTCTTCATCAAAACTACCCTGTATAAGTTAATGACCGTGAGTAATTCGAAAATAATAGCCTAGAAGCGATTCTATTATTAAATCCATCATTCTGCGCGCTAATAGCCGTACACTGCATGCATAGGAGGTTATAGAGGGTTGCAGGGCTGGCAGGGGTAGCAAGGGATGATGCGTTTTCGCTGGAAATTGAAACATTTTAAAACCGTCGCGAAATGCGAATCGCGAAATCCAGAACATTGTCATCATTTATTCAATTCATTTTAATCGAATTTGTGATCATCTATATTTGATAGATAAACAGTTATTGATTACTTTGTAAACACGCTGCTCGCGACAGATGCCTGTCATTTGTTTTTTTAAGAAAAAGCGAGCAAAATCCCATAGAGAGAGGTATTTTTACAATGGCAGAAGATAAATAAAGGATATGAAACAAACACAGCGAGAGATATCAATAAATAATGCAGTAGGAATAACATTGTGTCCATCTTAACACAGAGTTTACCGCATTTACCAGGGCACGATGAATAATTCTTTAATAAAACACCAACAGTTTCAGGATATATTAACCAAGAAAACTCCATAGATCTTGAACCCAAGAGTAACTATAAAGTTATGTATACTGTCAGCAGTACTAGCGTTCACGTCTTTGATACGTTAAAATACAGTTAAAATTAAAACTGCCTTAACTTTAATTCTGGATCACCTAGAGGCTTGATTAAACGCTTAAAATTTAGTATTTGTTATCTATTTTAATAATCCGTTGATCTCTAATATTGCACAATAACCAAACAGATGAGAGAAATAATAAGTATATATTTTTAAAATGGGAGAAGATAAATAATACACTCCTATCGGATCACCGTAGATGATATCCGGTCCCAAGAAATCGTTGATAATTTCTTGCATAGTTAAGCGACTAACATTCAATTATTGTCTCGCCACATCTCTTTGGCTTGCTTCATTTTCCAGCAATGAAACAATTTCAACAGGCTTTCGATATTTTTACATCCTTTTTAAGAAATACTGTACGAAACCAAGATAAGACAAGATATCTCAGAAACTCTTTATAATGCAACAATAGCTCATACAGTTCGCAGTAGTTTCGCGAAGCTACGATAATTCGCAAATGGTTGATTTTTTATGGTTTAATAGGTTTTGCAAAATGGGAAATGAGCTAGGGTGTCTCATTTTCAACATAGCTCTGGGAAAGGCGGTCAGAGATGCCCGAAAGGACAACAGAGGAAATATTTTTAATAAATCATCCCAAATTTTGGCCTATGCAGATCATTTATGTGGACCTAGTTGCCCGCACAATATGCAAGCTAGAAGACATGTATACCACCTTCTCAAATTATTCAAAAAGTATTGGCATAGCAGTAAATGAGGAGAAAACTACGATGATGGCATCAACACCCAATAATAGAGCCAAAAACATCGGTCACCAATTCACGGTTGATAACTCTACCTTTGAAGTGGTGGACAAATTCACATACTTATGCTCCTTGATCACCATGGAGAACGTCATGACGAAAGAAATTAAGCGTAACATAATCCTAGCAAACAAATGCTATTTTGGACTGAGTTGATATATGAGAGCAGAAACTTAAGGCAAAAAACAGAAATAACGATATATAAAACGCTTATACAACCAGTGTAGACATATGGATCGGAGACATGGACCATCTCCAAGGCAGATGAAAACCTTCTGCTTATATTTGAATAAAGGATCCTGATAGGAATATTCGGTGGCATCTGTGAAAATTGTGTCTGCGGGAGGAGGTACAAATACGAGATATGCCACAGATATAAACATATATTTGGTGGTAAAAACGTAGTATTTCTTAAAAAAGTAGTAGCAGAAATAATTTCTGTCTACCTATTTTTTTATTGTTTACTTCCCTTCATTATATATTAAATACTTTATAACAAAAACCCCATTACATTTTTTATTTTCGTATTTGAAATTCCAATCTGCATTTCACAAAAGCCAACCCTGTTCAAAAATTAGTATGAAGAATTGAATAAAACACGTTTTTCTGTTTTGGTGTGTTTCAACACCTGTATGAAGAAATCCACACTCATTAGACACGATTTTTGAATTTTGTTTGACGTAATAGAAGGTTGCATATTGAGTGGAAGATGTTACTGATGTTTTGTCTCAATAGTCTTTAATTTAATGATACGCAATTTTCTTCCGTTTTATTTGAATAGCCTTATATTGTTACAATGCTGAATTCGGGCGGTGATTGGCTGTAGAAGGCCGGTTTGCCGCTAACAAAAAAATTCAAACCCCTGTTGAGCTGCCCCCCCCCCACTTCCAAAAATTAAAAAACAAATAGCCCTGATTTATGAGCTATTTATGAGCTCTCATATTCCGCAAACTAAAAATTTTGAGCTCGTTCCACTGAGCAGGAATTTAATACCCTAGTGGAGGGGCTGAGTCAGCCCCCCCACTACTTAAAAATAGGAATATTGAATCGGTTTTTGCGGCAGAATTACGAGCTATTTATGAGCTCTTGAAATTATATAGTTTCGATTTTTGAGCTCATCCCCTTCACCCCCAAACAACCCTTTAATTGATTTAACTTAAGAGAAAGATGCTGAGAAAACTTAAAATATATCGTATTGCGGATATAATTCCTATAGCTTATATACTCTAAGAATAAACTATTAAATCAAGGGCATTTCGATTATTGAGCTACAACCCCTTCGCAAGAAAACGACCCTATCTTCCCGGCTTAAGAGAAAGTTGTACTTAAAATGCGTTAAACTAATTATTTGGCGACTACATATCATTTAATAATTTATAAGCTTCCAAATTACGCGCATTTAGATAAGTAAATTGCAATTTATTTTGTATAGTCCAGTCACTGAAGGTAAAAATCAACGATTACCTTCAAGTTCGGTGAACCTTCATCGATTTTCACGAAAATTGGTCAGTGGTTAGAGGATACGTCAAGAAACAAAGGTGACATGGTACCACCTTGCGCCTTTACCCTGAGGGTGGATACCGCCCCTTCTCGGGGGTGAAAATTATTTGATAAAAAATAACTGCACAAATCAATAAAAGAACAAATTAAAAGCAAAATTTATTATATAAAGTTAATAAAATAAGTCAATACTTTTTAAGTTATTAAAGATCAAAGATTTTAATTATTTGTAAAAAAAATGCATGTTGAAGAGTTTTTTTGTAAATCACTGAAAAACTGTAAGTTTTTACAAAAAAGTTAATAGTTGTTTAATTCGTATAGCTTATATTCTAAGCATAAACTCTTAAATCACGCACCTTTCGATTATATAGCTACAACCCCTTCGCAAGAAAACGACCCCATTTTCCCGGCTTAAGAGAAAGTTGTTCTTAAAATAATATAAATTGATTATTTGGCGACTACATATCGTTTAATAATTTATTAGCTTGCAAAATATACGCATCTCAATTATTGAATTGCCATTTTCTTTCTATAGTGCAGTCACTGAAGGTAAAAATCAACTATTACCTTCGATTTCGGTAAATCTCCATTTATTTTCACGAATTGACAATAACAACTTGGGGTTTTAGCCTGGGGTATATGTCACCCCTTCTCGGGAGTGAAAATTACTTTATTAAAAATAACCCCACAAATCGAGAGAGGGACAAATTGTAAGCAAAATTTGTTATATAATGTGATTAAAATAAATCAATACTTTTTGAGTTATTAAAGATCAAATATTTTAATTTTTGGAAAGAAAATGCATGCTTTAGAGCGATTTTTCATAAATGACTCAAAAACTGTAAGTTTTTACAAAAAAGTTTTCATCACTAAAATTGAAGCTAATAAAAAATATAATTAATTGCTTACTTGAAAAACCTTTAATGTTAATTTAAAGTAAGTTATTGGTAATTAAATGTATATTTTTTTCCGCGACTGTTCAAATCTAAGGGTTCAAGCTTAAATAACGGGAAAAAGATGCATTTTATAACACTTAGGTACTAAATACTTGTCAAAGTACTTAGAAATACCCATCAAAAATAAGATCCAGAAAAAGTTGATAGTATCAAAATCCGCTCACCAATTTTCGTGAAAATGAATGGAGATTTACCGAAATCGAAGGTCATAGTTGATTTTTACCTTCAGTGACTGCACTATAGAAAGAAAATGGCAATTCAATAATTGAGATGCGTATATTTTGCGAGCTCATAAATTATTAAACAATATATAGTCGACAAATAATTAATTTAAATTATTTTAAGTACAACCCTCTCTTAAGCCGGGAATATTGGATGGTTTTCTTGCGAAGGGGTTGTAGTTCAATAATTGAAAGGCGCGTGATTTTAGAGTTTATTCTTAGAATATAAGCTATACGAATTAAACTACTATTAACTTTTTGGTAAAAACTTACAGTTTTTCAGTGATTTACAAAAAACCTCTTCAAAACATGCATTTTTTTCACAAATAATTAAAATCTTTGATCTTTAATAACTTAAAAAGTATTGACTTATTTTAATAACTTTATATAATAAATTTTGCTTTTAATTTGTTCTTTTATTGATTTGTGCAGTTATTTTTTATAAAATAATTTTCACCCCCGAGAAGGGGCGGTATCCACCCTCAGGGTAAAGGCGCAAGGTGGTACCAGGTCACCTTTGTTTCTTGACGTATCCTCTAACCACTGACCAATTTTCGTGAAAATCGATGAAGGTTCACCGAACTTAAAGGTAATCGTTGATTTTTACCTTCAGTGACTGCACTATACAAAATAAATTGCAATTTACTTATCTAAATGCGCGTAATTTGGAAGCTTATAAATTATTAAATGATATGTAGTCGCCAAATAATTAGTTTAACGCATTTTAAGTACAACTTTCTCTTAAGCCGGGAAGATAGGGTGGTTTTCTTGCGAAGGGGTTGTAGCTCAATAATCGAAATGCCCTTGATTTAATAGTTTATTCTTAGAGTATATAAGCTATAGGAATTATATCCGCAATACGATATATTTTAAGTTTTCTCAGCATCTTTCTCTTAAGTTAAATCAATTAAAGGGTTGTTTGGGGGTGAAGGGGATGAGCTCAAAAATCGAAAGTATATAATTTCAAGAGCTCATAAATAGCTCGTAATTCTGCCGCAAAAACCGATTCAATATTCCTATTTTTAAGTAGGGCTGACTCAGCCCCCCCCACTAGGGTATTAAATTCCTGCTCAGTGAAACGAGCTCAAAATTTTTAGTTTGCGGAATATGAGAGCTCATAAATAGCTCATAAATCAGGGCTACTTGTTTTTAAATTTTTGCAAGTGGGGGGGGGGCCAGCTCAACACGGGTGAAATTCAAGGGAGTTGAGGAAGAACCATCGACTCCTTAAGATATGGAGTAAGCCGCAGAACATTTTCAAATGCACAAAAGGCCCTTTTATCCAATAGAACTACCAGAAGGGGATTTGATAGTTCCTTAGAATGGATAGTGTAAATTGTTATATAGTTATGACATCCAGTTGAGTGCCCTTTCGTCCAATTTAGTTGAAAACGTAATATAGTAGGGCGTGGCACGCAAAAACCTCATGGTCCCTTTGTGATGAGATGCCGGTTCCTGAAGGCCTTGTATGTGTACTACTAATGAGTAGCTAATAAGGAATGTTAAGTGTTTTCCCATTCCCGTTCCCGTTGTATGCAGTGAAAATAACCAACCAGTCAACTTTATGAAAAATTAACCCTTGATATGTAATTGGAATTTTAAAGTGGTGGAGTTGGAGTTTTAGTTTTGTGTAGTTCTTCTTTTGAAGGTAACATGAAGAGTGGATATATATTATGGGCCAAGCGACAAAAAATCAATATTTCTGTTTTTTCTATTATAATGATCTATACAACAAGACCGTTAACCTGTATTATGGGCCAAGTGATGGTTGCATTGGAAACAGTTCTAAATAAATTCAACAGATAGCGTCCACCATAAGTATAGCGTTCCGTTTTTTGATAAAAACTCATTTTTCTCGATTGTGTGTTTTTGTCACTTAGCCCGTTATATATCTCCAAAAAATGGGAAACTATTTGGCCTAAGTTTGTACAAACTTCGAGGAATCCATACACTAACATACACCCACAACTTCCGCAAAATATCCCACATATATTTGATTATCACGTTACTCGATTTTATTCCACATCCCTAAGTCGCTTAAGATTAAACCATGGCAATTTTCCTGCACATTTAGCTAAAATAGGAATGCGTATCAACTCTCTCTGTTCATGTGATAACTACTCTACTGCAGATTTAAATCATATAATCTTTAATTGTGAACTTAATAAAAACCATACGAAAGCACTAATTGCTAGACTTCAGGAGCGGAATGTAAGTTTACCGCTGAATATTTCACATCTACTAAGCTTCAATACCAAAACTATTAATGATATTATCATACAATTTCTTAAAGATTCTAAAATAAAAATTTAATATGACATCTTCAATCTTCAACTTTCAAATATCTGTGGCAAAAAGTTTATCTAATGCCATCCCCTCTTTGTGAACACACACACTCTTCACATTCTCTTTATTACGAACAAAAGAAATGAAAATTTGATAATTTTTTCCTTAAAAATATAAATTCAAGTTTGGAAGTTTTAGAGTATCATAAATATTGCATTCATATTTTTTACGTATTTTTTATTGGAATTTTTCCTCATAAAAAGTAAAATCAACTTGATGTTTTTTTTTAATTATTTTAATTAAATTTTCCATTGTGATTTGCCAATGACAAGTGACAGCCGCCATTTTGATAATGTGTCCAAACTTTGTAAATAAACATCTAATCGTTTTGAAATATGTATTAAAATTTAATGTTGTTCTGAAGCTATTTTCTTGTGGCATTTTTATAATCAAGTATATTCAAATGGGAAATAAGCCACAATTTTACCTAAAAATGATTTTATTAACGTTTCGACGCCCAAGTCGGGTGTCGTTGTCAAAATACAAAATAATACTAAATAAACAAAAATGTTGTTGCTTAGTAAAAAATTCTTCTAATAATTTATTTAACCTGACTCATTTATATCGGCAATTCAGACACGTATTATACATTTTAAAGTAGACGACTTTAAAATGATATTGCCAATATTGATGAGTTGCGTTCCTGGGACGACTTTACTAAAAGATAGTTCATTCGTATTACGAGGAAAACGAAAAGCCCTAGATACAAAGTTTACTACTTTTTAAACAATTAGAATAATTGAAATAAAAATATAATAAACAATATTTTAAATCCAAGACTTTTCGTTAATAAACTGCTTTCTGGCTGCATCCCATATCTCCGGATTTTACAATATATAATCACATAGAGACGACGAAATAGGAGAAAGCAAATAGAGGACACTTAGGCCACGCATTTACCTTCTCTTCGTCTAGGAAAATGACCGAAAGACAGTTTCTAAATACTCACAAATTGAGTAAAAATGAAAAAGATAAAAAAGGGTTCAAGGCAGGTTTTGTTTATATTCGATTCAGAGTTGGACCACCATCTCCATATAGTAACTATTTCAGCATCCTTATGCATCATCAGTGAAGATTATGCAGTCACAACTCTGAAGGGAATACAAACATTCTGCCTCTTTTAAAGCAAACCATCGCGATGCGATGAACCCGCCTTTTGAGACGCAAAACAGCGACATCTCTCGTATTACGAGGAAAACGAAAAGCCCTAGATACAAAGTTTACTACTTTTTAAACAATTAGAATAATTGAAATAAAAATATAATAAACAATATTTTGAATCCAAGACTTTTCGTTAATAAACTGCTTTCTGGCTGCATCCCATATCTCCTAGACGAAGAGAAGGTAAATGCGTGGCCTAAGTGTCCTCTATTTGCTTTCTCCTATTTCGTCGTCTCTATGTGATTATATATTGTAAAATCCGGAGATATGGGATGCAGCCAGAAAGCAGTTTATTAACGAAAAGTCTTGGATTTAAAATATTGTTTATTATATTTTTATTTCAATTATTCTAATTGTTTAAAAAGTAGTAAACTTTGTATCTAGGGCTTTTCGTTTTCCTCGTAATACGAGAGATGTCGCTGTTTTGCGTCTCAAAAGGCGGGTTCATCGCATCGCGATGGTTTGCTTTAAAAGAGGCAGAATGTTTGTATTCCCTTCAGAGTTGTGACTGCATAATCTTCACTGATGATGCATAAGGATGCTGAAATAGTTACTATATGGAGATGGTGGTCCAACTCTGAATCGAATATAAACAAAACCTGCCTTGAACCCTTTTTTATAGTTCATTCGATTACATGAAATCAATCCCAACTCAAGAATATCCGCCACAAAAAATCATAGCATGTGATCTGTCTTTAAAAAGACAACCAAATGCAACGGTGGCACTGAAATTCTCGCGTTAGAGATTCCATAGTAAATCACGAGGGAAAACCAGGAAAAACCTCGTGATACTATCCCGACATCGTAAGTATTTGGGTTTACATTTAGTTTACTCTCAAAACTAATACCAAATTCTGTCTTGATATTTTAAATTTTAAATAATACTAAAATACTAAATATGTACTAACTCGATATGTTACTGATTTACTAATTGTGGTATTTTCTTTCTATTGACTTCCTCCTTTAATATGGGTAACCACATCCTACTGCATTCTACCGAGGAATTTGCGACACAATTGGTTTCATTTAGCATAATTAGAGCCGCTTCTTTGATTTTTTTCTTTTTACTATCTGCTTCTTTTAGGACTATACTTGATTCTCTCCACTGAACTCTATGTTCATTATCCCATGCGTGTTGACATATTTGAGATCTATCAAATTCTCTATTTTTTATATAAGACTGATGTTCATTTACTCTAACGTCTAATGGTCTTGACGTTTCACCTATATAAAATTGTTCGCATTCACAAGGTATTGTATAAATACAATTCTTTGTTCTTTCTTGTTCACTGTTAGGTTTAGTTTTAGATAGAATATCATTATAGGATATATCAACATCAATTTAGGAACGCAACTCATCAATATTGGCAATATCATTTTAAAGTCGTCTACTTTAAAATGTATAATACGTGTCTGAATTGCCGATATAAATGAGTCAGATTAAATAAATTATTAGAAGAATTTTTTACTAAGCAACAACATTTTTGTTTATTTAGTATTATTTTGTATTTTGACAACGACACCCGACTTGGGCGTCGAAACGTTAATAAAATCATTTTTAGGTAAAATTGTGGCTTATTTCCCATTTGAATATACTTGATTATTAAAATTTAATATTTAACATTTAATGTCAATTTAACAACTTATTTCTAATTCATGCTTATTACTAATAGATTGTGTTTGTTATTGTACCCTGTACAAAAAGTAAATATTTAGTCAAAGTTATCACCATAGCCAATTTACTTCAAAAGAGATCAAGAAGTAGACATATTCGGTGGGCCCGACATGGTCATGAGCCAGTCATCGTCGAGACCGCCAACCTGAGCGAGCTGGCCAAATTGCATAAAGCAAGGCCAATAACCAAGCAAGCAAGCAGCAGCAAGCAACATTTAATGTCTCTCTTAAAGTGTTCATAAAGTAAACCATATTCCCCAAAATTGAGGAAAGATTGCATCAAACATCAAATGTCATTTCAAATCACCATAGTATTAAAAAGGTAATTATTTATTTTCTGTTTTAAATCTAAAGGTGTAGAAAGACTCTTGTAACTGTTTTAAAGAGGGTACTTAATGATCCTATAAAGGTAAATAAACTCACTAATTAACAATTTTAGAGTATTATTCAACTTTAGATAGGAATCCCAATGAAAATATAACTAACCACCACCAAAATTTTAGTTTAATAAAAAAGCAAGAAGAACCTTAAGTAAGTTTACCAGAAGTTCTTGAAAAAGGCGCTCTTTATAAATATTATCAGGAACTTCGTAAGTATCTTTGTCATTATCAGCATTTAGCACTCCCCATTCCCAAACATCTTAAACGAACCTGCAAAATCCATGCTATCCAATCAAAAGACGAGTAGTCGTACGCAACCATAGCATTGGGGTACATTGTTCTCTCACTATAGACCCTCTTTCCCTTTACTAGTTCCCATAGTTCTCCAACCCAGAGGAAGTACTCCATTTGCAACAATAGGAATACTAAGATAGGCGGGACATCTAGCAAGATCACAGCAGATCAACCCTCCTAGAAGAATCCTTATGTCACAACCTGTGGGAAGTAGAAATAGGGGTAGGCCAAAACTTAGATGGAAGGATGGTGTAGATGAGGATGGGAGAAAAATAGGCGCAGCAAACTGGCAATGGTTGGCAATGGATAGGACTGACTGGCGTAATAGACTTGGGAAGGTCGAGGCTCTTTTATAGGGCTGTAACAACATGGATGATGATCAGGTTTTACAAATTTGTCTCTTTACAGGTACGATCTACCTTCTCAGTACACGTAATAATTCATTTAATTTAATTAATTAAAAGAAACTGTACAAATACATAAAAAATATAAAATTTTCTAAACTTTCAACAATTTATTCAGATTATTTTCGCCAGGACAAAAATGACAATCGATTGGCTAAAGTTCTCCGTATCTAAATATCGCTAACTCCCTCGATTCTCATTTAGGCTAAAAGTTTGCTCATTTAATTAATGGATACTGCGATTCTTAAAGCCACTGCAGATGAAAAAGAAATGTTTTAATGAATGCCAAAAAAATAAATCAATGTAATTGATTGTCGATTAAATTGGGTAAAGATTTCTAGAGTTCTTGATTACTTATTTTCGATTAATCAGTTTTTGTTTTCATTTGTTACAGAAATAGAGAAAAACGTTCTTTTAAAATTAATCATTTATTAAGTCTAAATAAAAAAGCTGGATTTAAATTTTATAACAAAGGATAATGATGATGATGAAAGCCTGAAAATTAACTGTAAAACTTTAGAACAAGTTGAAAACTACAACTATCTTGGCACCATAATTAGTCACACAAACTGTTCCGTCTCCTTATAGTTTAGTTAATTTTGTTTTGTCGATTTTATTTTACGATGTAAGTTCATATCGGTAATTCTTAAAATTTGGTAAATTAGTTTCCAGAAATCCCTTAAAAGATTAAAATATATTCATTTTTGAATATTTCAAAGTCTTGGATTATTTCATAATCCAAGAGAATCGTATATTCATGGAATAGGGTATACACGTCATCATGCAAGGAAGAGTAAAGGGGAAAAAATGCTTAGGTAGAAAGAAGAAATCTTGGCTGATGAACATCAGAGATTGGACTAACCTCAGTGCTGAACAGATATTTCACGTTGCAAAAGACAGAGAAGCTTTTAAAAAAGTGATTGCCAACCTTCGTTAGAAGACGGCACAAGAAGAAGAAGAAGAAGAAGCAGAAGAAGAAGAACAATTGAAAAACAAAAATTTTCAGTATTTCAATATTAGAATGTTCTAATCTTTTCTCAAAATATGAAACTCCTGACCTAATAAACTCTCGCGAAATGTTTACCAACACCCAAACACCCAAAAATCGATACTAAAGGGAACATGTAAAGCAAAAAAGACGAGCAGTCCATTGGGATGGCAACTCACTTGAAGTTCTGAGAATAACAAGGAATATGCAGTTACCCCGGCGTTTGTAACGTTTAGCCTAGTATCTTATTAGCACTTTAGGCTGAATGCGCTGAACGGGCTGAACGAGCTAAAGGCATGGCCCTTCGCACGGCTCTTGCCACTCAAACATTTTCATTTCATCGTTCTCTATGTCACTCTTTCAGTGTGCGCAGTTTACAAATGCCAATCGACGGAAGTGAGTTCCATATTTTTCTTGCGATACTTGTAAAAAGTATAAAGGGAGCCATGCATACCGAGAAGAGTGTGTCAGCTTGTTGAGGGTGTTCGCAAAATAATCTGAAACATTTTGTTTTTTTTTATATAATACTCTGCAGGAAAATATTGAGATAATGATATAAAAATATGAAAAAACAGCATACGTGCAAAATAAAATAAAGAAAACCCTTTTGGATCTTGAGACAATTGGGTAGATCGCGTTTAAAAATACATGAACAGCATTATTTATGAAGATTGGGCATCGGACAGGGAATTAAAATGTCGCATTGAGCAAGCTCGATAAGCTTTCGTAAAATGTAGGAAGGTACTGATCTGTTCAGAGTTCGATCTTCAATTGAGACTAATAGTCCAGGGTAATAAAGATTTTCTCGGGACACTCAAAGATCCAGGTAGCTGACTACTTTTTTAATTATTGTAGACCTATAAGAAGAAAACCTTTCTGTTTCCTGCCTAGAGTGCGCGTCCGTTTTTAATTAATAACAATTTAGTGCAAAAATCGCGATTTTTTCGATTTTTTGCAGTCCATTCAAAAGCTAAATAGTTGACATAAAATTACAAAATTCAGTTTTTTAGAAAATTGAAAAACCTTTAAAATGGCGATTTTTGAAATTTAAAAAGTTAATTTGTTACTACGCAAACTGAAAAATAAATGAAAATTGTTATTTGTTAATAACTTATACTAAAACTACCTTAGAACTTTTGGGATTCACTCAAAGTTGGGTATTGCGGTATTCAACAAACCCTCAAAATTTGTGACCGATCCATTAATTAGTTAAAGAGTTATTCTATTTGTTTATCCCAGAGACCTTTATTTTGCAATAAGATAAGACAGAAAATAATGAAGATATAGCAATTCTAAGTATGCCAAATGAAAGTACAAGAGCGATAGTATCAAAATTTATTAAAAAAAATAATTAACATAGTCAAAAATCCTAATGCTAAATTTTTAAAATTTTGTAGTTTATATACATTTAGAATAACTTTTCGTAATAAAATGTTTTCCGTAGAAACAATATTTTTATATATTCGGAAAGATAGTATCTTAACACGAATTTTCAAATAAAAAATAAAAAAATTTAGCCTGTGTTCATTTGGGACAAAGTTAGCCATATGTTTTTTTAATTCACAGCTGATTTGTTTATAATAATTAAGGAATCTCATTAATGCCATTTTAAAGAATGGGATTTGTATTTTTTCTTAAAAAATTTTCAGTAGTAATTGCACAAGAGCTCTGAAATTATTGAATTTTTCCCGAGTGACACTTTGACAGTTTTAATTTCACGAGCCGAAGGCGAGTGAAATTATGTCAAAGTGTCACGAGAGCAAAAAATTCTATATTAATTTCAGAGATCGAGTGCAATTTGTTGCGATTATTTCATGAATAAAACTGTTCAAAACCAAAATTTTATTGTAATCTATTTATGTAAGTACAAATTAGTACACAGTTTTTATAAATATTTGACGATTGAAAGTCATCGCTTTTATAATTTTTAAAACATTAATTGTCATTAATGTCACTGAATGTATTTTTTCGTAGCAACGAAGGGCATCTGACGTAATATACTTAACGACGGGATATTATCAAAAATTATCACCTTAATTTGCATTTCTGTAGCTATCTATTGGTCAGAATCTCCTATGAATGAAATAATCACAAACATTATACCTTCACAGCACTCTCTACGATTTTTCAAAAATGTAGTGCAAACGATTACTAGGGGGAACCTACAAATCCAGCGAGTTTAAATACCGAAAAAGCAATTTCAAACGAATATAATTTTTCGAATCTCCGGATAAACTCAATGAATTTTGATCTTTCTTTTTTAATTTGTATGTAATTTCTACGTACATTACAAATATGCAATTTGTTTATAAACTTATTAATTAATAAACAGGCTAATTTGTTTAAACAAATCTTGAAAAAATATTTTTTTACAAAAATCTATTTTTTTAATCATAGTATTATTAATGATCATCGAAAAAGTTAAAGTACATTTTAATAAATTAATGATTTTTATTAGATAATTATTTATTGAAGATAATTTATTTATTAAAGTATACCTTAACTTTTTCTATGATTAATAGGAAAAGTATGATTAAAATCATGGATTTTTGGGAAAAAATTATTTTTTCAAAAATTGTTTAAATTAGACTCTATATTAATTAATAAATGTCTAGACAAATTGCATATTTGTAATGTACAGAAAAATTACATACAGATTTAAAAAAGAACGATCAAAATATATTCAGTAGATCCCGAGATATAGAAAATGATAGTAGTATTAAGTTGCCTTTTTTAAGTTGCCTTTTTGAACTCGTGCATTTGTCGGCTTCCAGCTCCCCCTTCACTTACCACGACTAGTCACCAATTGAACTACATTTTTAAAAATACGCGTGAAATACCAGCTTTTCTAATATGTAAAATGATTTTTGAAGTTATACTGCTTTAGGCGTGATTGAGATTGAGGGTGAATTTATATTGATCTGCGCGCATGCGCACACCGACAGTATGGTATTAGTCGTTATACGGGCCCTGATTGGGTGTTGAAATAATCTGTCAATAATAAATAATTGTTCAATATGAAGGTAAACAAATGTATAATATATTAGTTTTATTGTTGTGAGGACAGAAACAAAAAGTTTATAATTGTAGTGACATTTAAATAGTTTTTAAAAGCAACAGGTACGTAATAATTGTAAATGTATCATAGGTACCTACCTATTTGAACCTACCAAAATACATAGTATGTAATACTTTTATTTACATAATTTGATTACCATCAAAATTTCTGTCAATGTTCACCTAATATATTGTTTTCTTACTCTATGTTTTGTTGTATTTTTTCAATTCTAAATCATTTCAATTCAAAATCAAAATAATTTAATTTAATTTAAAAATGTCAAAAGCTTAATCCGTTGAGTTAGTCGATCTTCGCACATAATGACACATTGCCTCCGTGGCGAAGCGTTTAGGGCGAATAAACCCCAATATACCAACCGCGCTGATAGCTGGTTCGAATCCCAATAAAAACTTTAATTTTTTTATTTTTTTTTGTACATTTTATGATTGTAAGTATATTTATTATATAATTTTATTTTCAGAAAATGCGTATTTAGTTAAAAAATTCCGACAATTAATGTTCAGAAATCATTTGTGGCATTTTTAATGTGTTTGTGTGTGTTTTATTCTTTTATTATTTTAATTTTTGGCACTGTTTTAATAAAAATGTTTGAGAAGTAGTAAGTATAAATTAGTTTATTATTTAAATAAATTATAAATAAAAAGTATATTAATTTCGTTTAAATCATGTAAGAGAAGTATAACTTCTTACGTGCGTACAAAGTACACACACATTATTTTTCTACGGACAATATTTTTAAAGTTATTCTAAATGTTTATAAACTAAAAAAGAATGTGTGTGTACTTTGTACGCACGTAAGAAGTTATACTTCTATTATATGATTTCTTAAAAATAAATATACTTTAAACAGTTTGTTTTAATTTTTTTTAAACACCAAACTAATTTTGTGCTTACCGCTTTCAAAAAAATAAACAAAAGTATAGGATTGAACTGGATTCGAACTGACGACCTCTCGATCTCTGGCCGAATTAGTCGAGGCATTGAAGCACAAAAAAAGGCCTTACTCTCGATTTTTGGCGCAGTAAGACGGATTTTAATGCAGTTTGGTGCGTTGGATTCGTGAGAATGTCAGGAAATTTTGTGAACTATTGTAATGAATAAGAAATCTGAAATTGCATTTGTGCATAAGAAAAATTCATTTCAAAAGTGCATTTTGAAATAGGCAATTATTATAAATTTGCAACCCGGTAAATAGTTGGGCAACATCCCGATTAATTATTTTAATTATTTTCAATTATTTTTAATCATTTATAATTCCATATAATAATAGTCTAAGATGTCAATAACCATTAATAATAAACCATTAATAAAAAAAATTTCCTTATGTGGGAATCGAACCAAGTACTAACAGGTCCGTAGCTAAATACACATACCGCTAATCTACGCAGACACTTGCTAGACAACGGCGATATTAGGTATAAACAAAACAAATTTGTAAGTAAAAATTGTAAAGAAAATTACTACATACCTCAATGTATTATAAAATTAATATATTCCTAAATTTTAGAAGAAACATTCGTAAATAGGTGTTATTAATATCTATTAATGTTACTAAATGAAATATAAATATTTTGACGTTTCACAATTTGACAATTCACTTTTAACTGCAGTGCCTTAAAATTTTTAAAGCACCGGTGCTTTAAAGTAGCATTTTTAACGCTCCTATGGAGTGCTATAAATTGCATTTTTAACACGTTTGTAGAAAAATATATTTAAAAACACTAATATATTCTTTCCACACCTTTTCTGGACTGATAAATACATAAATTAAAACATTTAGTAACGAACTCCATACTGCCTGTGTGCGCAGATTACTAAAATTTCACCCTCAATGAAATCGCGCCTAAAGAAGTATAATTTCAAAAAGGCAGTATAACTATTAACTAACCTTTGTTTGTTGTTTGTCTTCCCACAAATTTTAAAACGCAACAACCATACATAACCAAACCGTCAACCGTCCACACCACAGCTGTGCTCCAGCTGCCATATTGGATAATTTTTGACATGTCATTTGAACATCCAATCAGAACAAAGTTATAATGCGCATGCGCCCGGATCGTAGGTTTTAACATATAAAAATTCACCCTCATATCGCGCGTAAAGAAGTATAACTTCAAAAATTTCACACATTTGGCATAAGGATTTTTGACTATATTAGATAATTTTTTTATCGTTTTTTAGTACATTTTGATAGTATCAGTTTTCTAGTTTCATTTGGCATACGCGGAATTGCCCTATCTTCATTATTTTCTGTCTTATGTTATTGCAAAATAAAGGTCTCTGGGATAAACAATTAGAAGAACTCTTAAACTAATTAATGGATCTGTCTCAAATTTTGAGGATTTGTTAAGTACTCCAATACCCAACTTAGGGTGAAACACTAAAGTTCTAAGATAGTTTTAGTAAAAGTTATTAACAAATAACGATTCTAACTTATTTTGCAGTTTGCGTAGCAACAAATTAACTTTCTAACTTTCAAGAATCGTCATTTTGCAGGTTTTTTAGTGTTCTAAAAAATTAAATTTTGTAATTTTATATCAACTATTTAGCTTTTGAATGGAGTGCAAAAAATCGAAAAAATCGCGATTTTTGCACTAAATTGTTAATAATTAAAAAACGGACGCGGACTCTAGGCAGGAAACAGGTAGGTTTTCTTCTTATAGGTCTACAATAACTAAAAAAGTAGTCAGCTACCTGGATCTTTGAGTGTCCCGAACACGGTCTATTTCTAGCTTATTATCCTGGAGTATTAGCCGTGGGTTGTCGATCAACTGACTTCTTTGCCTTTTTCACAAATACAAGGCTCCATTTTTGGTGCTAATTAAGCAAACCTCTTTTATATCGCAATAAGAAGCAACAACAAAATTAAAAATAGAGTTGGGACTGTTTGCCTTCCTCGTGTAAATAAATAAATTAATGAAAATCCAACAGATTTTACCAAGTACTCTGTATACTTCTCGTTGTTTAAGCTGTTTAAACTAGATTTCAAACTAGTGATTAAAACATAAATTTTTATTGAAATTGGAATCTCCTTTTCTATTAATGTTACGCCTATGGCCAATATGTAACAACTGAGTGGGCGATATTTTCCATGTCATAATTCTATACTCAAAGGCCATTATCGTCGTGAGGTGTGATTCGGAAATTAACAGTATATTCATTTGATTCATTTTCAAGACTATATCGGTTCGCCATTTGCGGTTTTTAATTTCATTGGCATTTGCGTCAATATGTGAAATATTCCATTCGATTTGATTTGATGTGGCTTCTGTTACCTTTTGATCTTTTGATTTGTTTGGTAATTTGTATGCAGTGTTGAATATGTATTATAATTCTGCACGTAATAGATACGATTTTTATATCTCTTTTAATTTTTTCATTATTGCAATGCCGTGAGTATTTTTTCTTAAACAAGTAATTGGACTTCGTAAGTCCTAGGTTTTCACCCAAAGTAATCGAAAGTAGAACTGGAAGTCGATATTTGAACCCTTCGTGTAACAGTGTGAAGTTATATTCGCGGTCGGACGAACAGACAGACAGACAGTCTAGGTCAACTATCTCACCTTTAGTACCATCCTTGGATTATGTGCTTCAATTTAACACCTTATTTGTCATTCTACCTGGTATAGATTCAAAGATTCAAAAGATTCAAAAACTTTTACAAACCTTTTACGTTTACAAAAAAAAATTTAAATTGTAGCAAGTCAATATGATATATATATAACATATAAAAGATATGTAAGATAATGTGTATATACAAATAACATATAGAAATATAAATACATTCACGCACATTCACAAAATGAGACATCGGAAAACATAGTGAGTAATATTCATGTCCATGATACTGATTTAAAAAGGTCAAAATATTCACTAACAGAGTAAAAAGTAAATCTCAGATGATATTTTTTCAGAATGATTTTAAATTTATTTATTGTAAGGTTTTTAAAATCCGTAGGTAGGACATTATATATGTTAAAGTCAATAGAGTTTTTTGTGATTTACTCAAACGATATTTGACTGTTCTGATATTATTGGCACCTCTTGTGCTGTAATTATGCAAGTCAGACTGTTTAATTAAAGTATCTGCAGTTTTGTGTGTTTCCATGAGGACATTGTATAGCCATAGTGTTGGCAAGGGCATTATTTTATATTTAATAAATAATGGTTTGCAAGATTCCAAGTAACCAACTTTTGCAATTATTCTAATTGCTTTTTTTGCAATTTAAATATTGTTAGTGCATTGCAAGAGTTTCCCCACAAAATAACGCCATAGCTTAAAACGAATGGAAAAGAGAAAAGTAAATTGTTCTTAAGGTATCAACACTTGTAACAAGTTTTAGTTGTCTAAGTAAAAATAAAGCACTTGAAAGTTTACCTTTGAGATGGTCAATATGGTTATACCAAGTCAGTGTGTTGTCAATTGTCATGCCCAGCAATTTTACAGTATTTTTTTCCACACGAGCATCGAATGGATTAGATGAAATGATTAAATTTTGAGTTTTGTTGTCGTTTAGCTTAAGGTTATTTGCTGCGAACCATGATTAAGCATTTGAATTTACATTCGTAAAAGTGGTTTCTAAAAGAGAACGATTTCTTTCAGAAAAAAATAAAAGTAGTGTCGTCTGCAAATAATACTGTTTTACATGGAACCATAAAATTGGGCAAGTCATTAACATATATAATAAATAATAGAGGGCCCAAAACAGAACCTTGTGGAACTCCATACTTAACATGCTTAAATTCAGAGAGACAATTTCCGTATCTGACTGCTTGGTATCTATCACTTTTTTCTATTATTTTACTGAATATGGAAATGATAGAAATTGGTCTATAATTGTCTACAAGATCACGATCGCCCTTTTTAAAAATAGGAACAATTTTGGAGTATTTAAATCCAGTTGGAAATATCCCGATTGAAAAAATGTTATTAATGTTAAAGGTTCAGTAATTATTTCACAAGTATTTTTTATAAAAGAAGAGTTTAGCTCATTTGTATCCAAACAATTTGAATTTTTTAATGAATTTATAACCTCTGATACTTCTTGTTGAGTAGTTGGAGATAGAAAAAACGAACTCGATGGAGCTGGGAAGTTTTGATAGTTCAAGATTATGTCGTCTGATGTATTAGGAAGGGTTTTTATAATGTTCTCGGCAATTTCAACAAAAAAGTTATTGAAAGTGTTACAAGATATATTGGTTGTTATATTATGTGAACTATTGGTTTTGTTACGCTCATAGTTAATTATCTTCCAACACGTCTTGGATCTATTCTTTGAAGTTAATATTAGTTTATCATAAGCCATCTTTTTCGCGTTTTTCAACTCGGCATTATAATGATTTTTGTATTTTTTATATTTGTTACAGTTCAAGTTGATTCTCAGTTAGAGTTGACTCCAACTAGTTGGAGTCAACTCCAACTGAAACGAGCAGTAAAATTTGATTTTAAAAATTTAAATCAACTTTTACTAGTTGGAGTTGACTCTTCCTGGATCGATTCAGTAAATGTTGATTATACGAGAATCTCAAGTGCATTTTTGATGAGTGTGCGTTTCTTTATTTTGACCGTTTCAACTACTTATTAGTATAGTCTGTAACGTCG
The DNA here is from genome assembly GCF_917563875.1 of Diabrotica virgifera virgifera. Taxonomy (NCBI): domain Eukaryota; kingdom Metazoa; phylum Arthropoda; class Insecta; order Coleoptera; family Chrysomelidae; genus Diabrotica; species Diabrotica virgifera. The sequence continues at coordinate 214,688,271 of NC_065451.1, read as the reverse complement.
CCCCCGTTAGGTAAATTATTCTGATTCGATTTTTTTCACAAACTTACTCAAACAAATACACAGGGTGTCACGCGGTACCGCGGTCGAAAAATTGTTTAACCAATTTCAGTAAAGTCAGTCAGTAAAGTGACTCTTTATCGAACGAGTCTGATATTACGAGCAGAGGAACAGACGCGTTCGATAACGAGTATTGAGGTGGTGCGTACAAAATTGTATCGTTAATCATAAAAAACATTAAGACTTACTTACAACTTTAAGGATTTTTTTTTAATTTCAGACGAAATAAAAAATTCGTATGGCAGTAATGACAGATGACTTTTGCATGATGGCCGGTTTTGATGTTTAATCGATAGTTATCAATATTGTATACCTACCTAATTACTAAATCTGTAAAGTTTTGATTTATTTTGTATGAATATAATTGCGAAACACTACAGAATTTTACTTTTTGACATAAATTTTATTAATAATAAGATAAATTTTGTGCAATATTTTTAATAATTAAAGTAAATAAATTTTAATTTCACTCAAATAAATAATCGATTGCTGCCATTGGCCACTTACATTCAATCACGGTTAATTTGATTAATTATCGCGGCAGGTAAAGTAACATTCTTTTTCAATACAACAAAGTGTTACTTTACTGCCGAAAATGAGGGCAAATGAGTACAATAATGAATGATTTTAGTGAAGTTTGGCGATAAACAATGATTTTAAACAAATTCGCAAAAATACATAGTTTTTTCATTTCGTACAATTCTTTTTAGATCCATTGGGCCTTTTTTTCTCTAAAATTGACTGTTGTCGAGTTATTAGCGACTTAAAATTTGAAAAACGCCAAAATAACCATTTTCAAGGTTTAATAACTCGGTTAAAGATAATTATTGTGAAAGTCGAGCGAGCGGCGGTGGAGTAACGGCATAATCGCTGGCCTCATATGCCAGTGCACGTGGGTTCGAGCCCTGCTAAAGACAAACCATTTTCATTTTCAATAATGACACGAGCCGTCTCACCGTGCCTCGGAGAGCACGTTAAGCAGTCGGTCCCCCTGGGCTAGTGTACATCGACACTAGTTACTTGAAACAGGGTTAAAGATGTAATTGGCGCCGGAACTGTCCGAAAGGCAAAAATGCCATACGATATTATATATTATTAAAGTCAGAAACTAAAAAAATCAAAGATTAAAGCTACCTCTATAAGGTCCTGAAAAAATTTTTGTCATTATTTCATTAATAAGATATTATTTTTAATTATCAACAATGAGCGCTAACCGTGTATTGAGGCGCCGTCAATGTGAGTGCGAGTGAGATTCACCATTGGATGGCTGGAATGGTGCATCTCTTTAGCACTCACCATTGACGGCCGCCTAATACGCACTTAGCGCTCATTGTTAATAATTAAAGATAAAGCTTAGTAATAAAATAGTGACAAAAATTTCTGCTGGATCTTGTAGAGGGGGTTATAAACTTTTGGTCACTTTCTGACTTTCATAATAATGGATTTTAACCGAGTTATTAAGTCCCGGCGCATATTGAACCTAAGCGAGTCACAACCTGCGCCGGTGGGACAGGTGACCTGTGCAGTTATTTTTCTAGCGTGCCGCATATTGAACACAAGCTAACCCGACCATCGGCTGTCGCCGTAACGAATAGAGACGGGCAAAATAAGTGCAAACGTGTAACGGTTACTATTGATACCGGTTCTCAGTGGTACTAAGTACAAATACTGATTACAAAATACTGATAGTATAAGAGCTGTGAGACATTTTTGAGTAGGTATTTTAGGCAACCTGAAAATTTTTCAGGTGGCTCTTCTATGATAGCCTAATACAAAAATGCCGGTCTGGCTGGAGGGTAGCGGTTATTTACCCCAAAAATCCCCCCCCCCCCAAAGTTAAAAAAGGGTAAAAATTGTTATTACAAAAAATATCATTGATATGACTTAAAAGTAAATTTAAATATTCAAATATGTATAAAGGAAATAAACAGACCAGGCGATTTGAGGGCGATTTTAACTCTGCAAGATACTTTCATGGGCGCCCCAGGATTATTTTCAGGGGGTGCATCTGAACTTCAGAAGATTTCGTCTGAATCTGTACATACTATTAACGAGTATAAAATATACATTGCTATGTGCATTCCTTCCTGACAGGGAGGTGCAATTGTTATTTTGACAGGGTATTTTTTAATTTTATAAATAAATATTCTAAAAAACACAGGTTTTTTTTGGTGAAATTATCCAATTGCCATGTGATCAAATAAATTACGCGTGCATATAAATGAAACCGCTATAGGTAAGCAGCAGTGTGAGAAAGAGCGTATACCCATAGCTGTTTGCGTCCTCTGTTGTAGCTGAGAGAGTCCGTTCGCTAGAGAAAATCACGTGACTTGGCGATATCCATGTTGTTGTGCCTCGAAACGTTAGAGTAATTATTATATATATTATAGTTTTTTAAGTAATTTTTCTTAATTAAAGGAAAATAATACGTACTATAAAATAGATTTTGCAAATATGATAGAAAAAGACAAATTTATTATTATAAATATATAGGTTGAAAAGTATAAAACTATAAACTAAATTAATTCTGTGTCCGAATCTTGTACTTCTTCTTCAAACTCCTCATCTGAGCTTAAATGTTCATTCTCTTCTTCTTCGTCAGACTCCCCTCGAGACTCAGATTCCTCTTCTACATGATCTTTAAATAGTTGTAATATGTATTTAGAATTAATTAAAAATTAATCAGTGATTAATTAATTGAGTTGCTACGTATTCTCTCTCCTTTTATACGGAGTCGAAGCCTGGACAATCACGGGCGCATCTGAAGAAAGACTTGCCATTGTTGAGATGTGGTGTTATCGAAAAATGTAAAAAATATCATGGACACCACACTTAACAAACAGGGAAACATTAAGAAAGATGAAAAAGGCAAAAGAAATACTCAACATTATGAAGGAAAGAAAAATGAGCTAAAATAAATATACATTCTCTTCTTCTTCGTCAGACTCCCCTCGAGACTCAGATTCTTCTACCTGATCTGTAAATAGTTGTAATATGTTTTTGAATTAATGAAAAATTAATTAGTGATTTATTGGTTGAGTTGCTACGTATTCTTACTTATATAACCAATGCTTAATACTTTTTCTTATATAACCAATCACATCACGTTTCTTATTTCTTAGTGTATGACCAAAGTAGCTCATGTTTCTTTCCTTCATAGTGTTGAGTATTTCTTTTGCCTTTTTCATCTTTCTTAATGTTTCCGTGTTTGTCACGTGTGTCCATGATATATTTAACATTCTTCGATAACTCCACATCTCAACAACGGCAAGTCTTTCTTCAGATGCGCCCTTGATTGTCCAGGCTTACATATTGTACAGGCTAAATACATATTAAAACTATTTACAGATCATGTAAAAGAGGAATCTGAGTCTCGAGTGGAGTCTGACGAAGAAGAAGAGAATGAATATTTAAGCTCAGATGAGGAGTTTAAAGAAGAAGTACAAGAGTCGGACACAGAATTAATTTAGTTTATAGTTTTATACTTTTCTACCTATATATTTATAATAATTAATTTGTCTTTTTCTATCATATTTGCAAAATCTATTGTATGCACGTATTATTTTTCTTTAATTAAGAAAAAGTTACTTAAAAAACTATAATATATAATAATTACTCTAACGTTTCGAGAAATAACAACATGGATATCGCCAGTTCACGTGATTTTTCTCTAGCGGACGGACTCGCTCAGCTACAACAGAGGACGCAAACAGCTATCGGTATACGATCTTTCTCACACTGCTGCTTACCTATAGCGTTTTTTATTTATATGCACGCGTAATTTGTTTGATCACCTGGCAGTTGGAAAATTTCACCAAAAAAACCTGTTTTTTTTTAGAATATTTAGTTTTAATATTAAAAAATACCCTGTCAAAATAACAATTGCACCTCCCTGTCCGGAAGGAGTGTACATAGCTATGCATGTATAGTTGTATATTTTATACTCGTTAATAGAATGTACAGATTCAGATGAAATCTTCTGAAGTTCAGATGCATCCCCTGAAAATAATCCTGGGGCGCCCATGCAAGTATCTTGCAGAGTTAAAATCTACCTCAAATCGCCTGGTTTGTTTATTTTCTTTATATTGGAATATTTAAATTTTCGTTAAAGTCACGTAATGATATTTTTTGTAATAACAATTTTTACCCTTTTGTTTAACTTTGGGGGGGATTTTTGGGGAAAATAACCGCTACCCTCCAGCCAGACCGGCATTTTTGTATTAGGCTATCATGGAAGAGTGACCTAAAAAATTTTCAGGTTGCCTAAAATACCTACTCAAAAATGTCTCACAGCTCTTGGACCATGATGTATCTGATCCTTGTACTGAATTGAGTAGGCAACTAAAAAACGGTAGTTCCGTACATGTAACTAGTAACGTTTTAAAAATATCTTACACGTCCCTAGTAGTCGTAGCGGTATGACTTTCGAAAACATCGAATTTGATCATAAGCGGGGTGCATAAAAAGATATCTTACACTGAGTATTCTATTTCTACATACCTTTATAATAACAAGCATAAGTTAAACACTGCATTGATTGTGATTGCAAAAACGGTTCGCATGTTTTAAGTAAGATTTTTGCTGATTATGTTTTTGCTAAAATATTAAATAACACAAAAAATACAATTCACAACCATCATTTAATTTTTAACGATAAACAAAAGTCTAATAAATATATGATGACAAGTTTAAAATTGATCGACTTTGTCGATAACAGTGTCATTAATAGATATTTTTTACCATGAATCATTTTCCAATGATTGTGTGGATTTAGAAATACATACTAAACAATTTAAAAATAAAAGGACACCTTTTATTTTAAAAGCAAAACATACTTTATAGACCTGGATCCGGCAAATTGAAAATTTATTATTAGCTTAACGGTGTCTATTCGGACAAACTTTGATGTACAGGAACACTGGAACAGGGGAAGGTTTAATAGTGGAACAGTTTAAAAATTTGGAACGTCACATTACGAAAACGTCCCATGTATTTTGTCGGACAGAACAACCAATCGATTTGTTACCCTATCATTAAACTCTCATTCAAAAATCAGACTGCTATTACTAACCAACATGATTCCTGTTATTTGACATGTTCTTCTTGTTTCACTCATTAAAATGCCCAGTTAGTGATAAACACCAGTCTAATTTTTCCATGAGAGTTTAATGAAATGGTAACAAATCAATTGGAAATTCTGTCCGACAAAATATATGGAACGTTTTTGTAGTCTGACGTTCCAAATTTTTAACATGTTCCACAATTAAAACATCCCCTGTTTCAGTGTTCCCGTACATCAAAGTTTGTCTGACGAGACACCGTTAAGATATTAATAAATTTTCAGCTTGCTATTAATCAACTTTTTGTTGGTACGCGGGATCCAGGCCTAGAAATACAATGTCACAAATGATGCCGTAATCTCTGTTCTATAGGTATAAAAATTTTGTAAATATCATTCATTTCTTAAATCTACACAACATTATCATTAAAAACCGTTAAGCATATCTGTGAGTATCGCACAACCCTCAAATAAAATGTGTCATCATACCGGGCTTGTTCATGCTTAAAAATAAAATATGTAGACAAGATATAAATATATGTAATAGGTAAGCAGTTTTTGCAACGACAATCCAATCACAATCAGTGTTGTTTATAATAATAGTAATTCCGAACGAGTTCTATTAGCTTTTCTACGTCCATCTCGAAAACAAAACCGCAACTGAGAATTGAGTCACGCGTCCCACGACACCAGAAAACTGTACGCCGATGACAAACGTTCGCATGCTAGACCTGGCACTGTATTCACAGATATTAGGATGCGCAGAACTCTCTACGCACCTCGCCGGTGCCAGGTTGTGTTCGCTTAGGATCAATTGGAAATATTGGGATACTGCATGATTATAAATATCTATGAAAAACGTTGCTAAGTAATCTACATCAAAATCACTATTAAAAATGTCCCAGTCTAACACTGATAAAAAGTTTCTCATTTTTAAAATACCTTCCTGTGTAAAGGCTCTAGTGCAAACACTTGATTTTAATTTATTTGATGTTTTGATTATACTAATATACTGTCCGCGATGGTCTGAAAAACAAGGTTCAAGGACATCTGTTCGAAACTGATTTCCTTCAAAATTTGTCACATAATATTGTCTATACAAGTGGCAGATGTAGCAGTAACTCGAGTATAGTCAAAAATTGTTTGTTTTATACCAAAAGATGATGTTATAGAAGTCAATTCACTAATGTCTGCCGTTTTCCCTTTAAAATTGATATAAAATCTCCCAAAACTATTATATTCAAATTTGGCCTCATAATGTGATCCAATAGATTTTCAAAATTTTTGAAAAATACTTAAAATCGTTACATTTACTAGATCTATACACTACCAATACAACAGTGTTAATATCTTGAAGAAAAATTCCATAAAATTCAGATGTTTGTTCAATATAAAAATTTGATAGAATTTACATTTTTGTCAAAATGAATCTCTTTGTACATATGGAAACCACACAATTTCAAGGAATTCCTTTGAATTTTTGGTAAAATGTAATGAATTCAATTATTATGAATTAAGTTAAGTAGAAATAACTATGACAATTAATTCAGACGTTGCTCGTCTCTCGTCTCGTTCCTCTCGAGCCCCCGGAAGATTTCGCAGAGGACCACGAGATATTTATGATTCACTGGAGTATTGAAGTGGCAAAGCGGCAAAGTCTTTGTCGCGGGAGAGAGGCAGAGGCAGCGGCAGAAAGGCAACTTTTAATGACGTTTATGTGGCTTATTCGGCGACAAACTTTGTTACGGAACAGTTGAAATATTACGAATGTGATGTCGGAGTTGGCTCTAGCTCTGGCTCCGTTCTTTCGCTCGTGGCGGTATAATCAAGTTGGGACTTCTGGAGAAATATCTACATCTCTCTGTACACGTAACTTTTTTAGCTGGCGTGTCTTAACACACAGACTGTACTTTTAAAGTTGGCCGTTTTTCCAGCAGTAAATAAAGACACAGTAGTTTTATAAAAATTTGGCCGTAAATTTTCCTGGCCGTAGTTTTCTCTCAGTCATTGCTTTTTGGATTCCACTTATCCATATAGCTTTCAGTCTGCCCCTTTTCCCTCTTTCCGTGGGTTGCCGTTCCATTATCAACTTTAAAATTCGATGTTCCTCCATTGTTTGTACATGGCCATATCAACAGAGTTGTTTTTCCTGGATTTGTTCTGTTTGTTTTTCTATTCATAATATCTGATACTCGTTCATTCGTTATATGAGACTCTAGAGATGCAGGCCGATCTTCGCCAGGAATCCATTTCCAGTGCGAGCAACTTCTGCTCTGTTCGCTTATTCAGTTACCAGGTTTCACATCCATAGAGTACCACGCTTTTAAAGACGCTTATTATATAGGGTGAGGTAGATAACTGGCCTATTAGAAATATCTCGAGAACTAAAGGCAAGAGAATCATGAAAATTGTAATAAAGGGGTTTTGAAGGATGATCCATTAAATGAAAATATTTTCATTTCTTTTCAACTTCCGTTATACCGGAAGTTACTTATAACTTCGTTTTTTTTAATGGGTATTTTTTTTAAATGGTATTTTTTTGGTTAAATGGGTTTTTTTAAATGGTATATTTTTACAATTTTGGATTCTCCTCAATATCTTCTTTCTTAAAATAGGAGGTTTTGTAATATTATAGAGGGTATTTTAAGAGTTATTTACGTTTTTTTTTAATTAATTTCATAGCAACATTCACACCCTGTAGAATTGTAATAGTTTGACACTAAAAACTCTGCTTGCATTCAAGTGATTTTTGATATAGTCTACTATTGTTAAGAATCAATAGTCTAGCTAATATTGAAATTTTAGTATACAGAGTTGGTCGAAACTCGGAATGCATATTTTCTGAGTTTTCTTATATGGAACACCCTGTATTTTAGTACTGTAATGAAATGATATTTCATGGTACTTTTTTATTTTATAAGTATTCCCTATACCTAACTGCTTTAATTTGTGAGTTATTGGTGATTCAAGCTAAACAATAATTGCAACAAAAAACACGTAAAATTTTATTAGCTTGGCCGTGAAAATATTCAATCATAAATAATTTTTCAGAAATAAATACATATTAATCCAGACTGACTCTTAAAATTACCATTAATGGTTTAGCTATAAAAATACCTACTTAGTTAAGATTGTTGGTATAATTAACAATTAAGCACAAATTAAAGCAGTTAGGTATAGGAAATGCTTAAGAAATAAAAAAAAACATAAAATATCATTTCCTTACAATACTAAAATACAGGGTGTTCCATTTAAGAAAACTCAGAAAATACTAATTCCGAGTTTCGACCAACCCTGTACATTAAAATTAAAAATTTAGCTGTACTAATGATTCTTAACAATAGTAGACTATATTAAAAATCATTTGAACGTAAGCAGAATTTTAGATCTCAAACTACTACAATTCTACAGGGTGTGAATGTTGCTACGAAATTAATAAAAAAACGTAATTATCTTTTAAAATACCCTGTATAACATTATAAAACCTCATATTTTAAGAAAGAAGACATCGAAGAAAATCCAAAAATGTAAAAATATACAGTGTGTCCCATTTAAAAAAACGAAGTTATAAGCAACTTCCGATATAACCGGAAGTAGCAAATAGATGAAAATATTTTCATTAAACAGGTGACTCTTTAAAACCCCTTAATTGAAATTTTCATTATTGTGTTGCTTTTAGTTCTCGAGATATTTCTAATAGGCCCTTTATTTGCCTCACCCTGTATAGCTGTGTTTTCTTTTCTTTTGATATGGATTTTGACCAAAATATCTAGTGGGTTCAAAGCTCTTATTAGTACTTATATATTGTTTTGATTCTTCTTATTTTTTTATGTAGTTATTTAAAAATTATACTTATATTTATTTTCAATTATTAATGTAACAAAAATTTTAATGGGCTAGCTCAAATTGATAAATTATCTCAGGGTTTTACGTCATCCAATCATAGAAATGCGAAAACCAATTCTCAGAAAAAACTTATGGAAAAATAAAAGTCAAAAGTAAAATATAACCGTATATGTATTAACAAAATTGATTATACCAAAGAATTAAACACGAATTTTAATAACAGAATAAACTGTAAAACAAACATTCTATGAAATGATTATGCAAATAAATGTAAACGAATATGATAAATACCGCAAATTATTTTAAAATATAAAGTTGCCCAGTATAGATATAAAAATAAATTCTAACTGGTAAACAAATTAATTTAAAAACTTTACGAAATAGTTAATGTAAAAGTTTATGTCAAATTACACTAGAGTCTTTATGTAGACTTCGATGAAGCCAAAGAACCGAAATCGTCGCACTGGATAATATTTATAGAGATAAATTTAGAGATCTGAATACCTTGTTACAACTGCTGCAACACTTTTACTGAATTTAATTTTGACTTTAAAAACATTTACTTAGTACTTTTTGTTTACGGGTGCCTATAAGGCTTTGATTAACGAAGACCGACACTTTTTACTTTTTTTCACAACGCAAACTGCTCCTTTCTGCTATCGGGAATACACTGCCTCCTTTTCTTTGGCAAAAAACTGTCCTGCTCAACTTCCCCTTCCATCAATTACATCCTTTCAGTTTTATTGGTCCAAACCAATATCCCTCGTCATATATCAATGCTTCCAAATTTTCCAGTCGTCAGTACTTTTACCACTTTATCGGAACTCGAAAATTCTGACTTTCTCCAAATATTTCTCATAACCCCGAAAACAAAAACGTCTTTCGTATACCCGCTTTCGCCTGCTAATTGTTCTTAGAAGTACTTTCTATCAAATCTACCCGCAGGGATAAGATTGTAAAAATTTGTCCAAAGATCATAGAATTATTTTACCATTATTAAAAGAGAAACTTATAACTAACAATAAATTTCTAGGTAATTTCAATTGGTACCTATTTTACATGGTGAATGAAAAAAAAACATTTTAAAAAGGAACTATTTTAACGTACTACAAATACTACATAATACTACAAATACTATATAATAAGCGAGTCTTCTACAGCTATCGCCGCTTCTCGCATCCTAATTTCCAGCGTCTTCTGTCGAAGCAATCTTTAGTTTTTAGATCTCTGGTGGTCATTGCATCTTCGACATCCTCTCTCCAAGATAGTCTCGGTCTACCTCCTTTTCTTCTAGTGGGTGGAGTCCATTTTTCTATTTTTTTCGGCCATCTATTTTCCGGCATTCTCTGAAGGTGTCCGTACCAGTTGAGTCTTTTTGCCTCGATTGTGTCTATTATATCTATATTAATTTCCATTTCTCTTCTAATATCTTCGTTTCTCACCCTATCAAGTCTAGTGAGTCGGCAACATCGTCTCCAATAGTTCATTTCCATGGCCTTAATTTTTGATTTGTTTCTTTGGTTTATTTTCCAGAGTACGGCGCCGTACAACCCAACTCTTCTTCTTCTTAAGCAATCCACTAATTGATGTTCGCGATCACGTTTGACCATTTTTCTCTATCCCTTGCAGTATGTATTAGGTCTCCTATGTTTTTAGTCCAGTCCATTGTTTGACATTACGGAGCCATGACATTTTATTCCTGCCCACTCCGCTTCTTCCTTCGATCTTTCTTTCAATTACCGTTCGCAGAAACTGGTATATTTCATTTCTAATTAGGTGCCCCAGGTATGCCGTTTTTCTCTATTTAATTGTGCATAGCAGTTGTCGTTCTGTACCAATTCTTCTCAGGATTTCTTCATTTCTTCAGGATTCGTCGATAGACCCACATCTCAAATGCCTCTAGCCTATTAATTGTGTTTATTTCTGATAAAACACAATACTTTCTATTATTGTTTTATACATTCTTCTTTTATTTTCTTTTGTTATTTTATTACTCCACAATAGTCCGTGTAGCTGTCTGGTGGCTGATCTTGCTTGGCCAATCCTGGAATGTATTTCGTCATTACTCCCTCCTTTTGAAGTTATTTGGACTTCCTAAGTATTTGAAGGTTTCTGTTGGGTTTATAAACTTACGTGCATAGAAATCGGCCCACTTAAAAATTTGGCCATTTTTGATGACTCGTATTTCCTAAACCTGTTTTTGCCGATTTAAGTTATATTTTGAACGTGTCATATCCTGATTCTTTAACAATACCACTGTAATAATATTATTGGTAAACAGGTAAATCTCCATTTTATACAGGGTGTACCAGTCAAACTGTGTTTTTTTTCAAAGTTCGCATCAACCTGTGGAATATTGTAGCATATTTAAAATACTGAAATTAACTATAGCATTAGGTCTTCTTAACATTATGTTTTTTAATTCATTGGTTTAGGTTGGATAATAAAAAAGTTAGGTACTTTAATAACTAGACATGTTCTTCATCAATACACGGTGTTTCTAAATAAGTGCTACAAACTTTAAGGGGTAATTCTACATGAAAAAATAATGACAGTTGGCTTGATAGACGTTTGTCCGCAAATGTTTCGTTTCCGAGATATGGGATGTTGAATTTTTTCTTACAAACTGACGATTTATTTATTGCTTTAAAACCAGTTGAGATACGCAAATGAAATTTGGTAGGTTTTAAGAGATAGTAATTGCGGATTTTTTTGACATAAAATTGAAAATTTAATATTCACCATTGGCGCGCATACGGGTAATATGACCGATCATATTTTAATACGCGGTAACAACAGTGCGGTTTGCATTTGCACCCCATCTGTATATCAATTTTTTTATATGTGAACGTCGGAGAAATTGATTTGAAAGATAATTAGGACTTGTTTATTATACTAAAAACATAATTTTACAAACAAAGTATTCACTTCTTCTTTAAAAAAAATATCGTTGCAAGACAAATACATGAAATTTTTCACAATAGTGAGCAACACAAAGTTTTTACACACAATACAGTTATGCCGGAACTTTCGGTTTTTTTCTCTGACATAAGTAACACCGATCTTATCTCGTATCTCTGTTAGCTCCAGGTGGAACATCAGAAACGTCCAATTCAGGATATGAAATTTTCATTATTTGCACCCTACAGTATTTTTTCCAAAAAAAGCACGTAAACGCAAATAGTTTTAAATGTTGTAATGGGTGGAATGCGTTTAGAATTGAATATAATTCGAATAAAAAATGGACAAAAATCCAAAAAATTTATTAAAAACGATAGGTGAGAAAAACAATATCTGGGGTGCACCTGCACTCCGCACCGCCTTACGAGGGAAAGTGATGAGTTTATGAGAAAATAAACACAAAAGCAAGAACACTAGATTGAAAAAAATTATTTTTTTAACAATTTTATTATTACATACAAAAAATTAGAATGAACATTTCACTACCAAAAATTTTAACAATAATTATTCAAAATGACTTTTGAAATTTTGAATAATTATTTTTAAAATTTTGAATAATTATTGTTAAAATTTTTGGTAGTGAAATGCCCCTTCTAAATGTTATAAAATTGTTAAAAAAAATTTTTTCAATCCAGTTTTCTTTCTTTTTTATTTATTTTTCTCATAAACTTATCTCTATTAGCATCAAGTGTTATACATTTTTGAAATCAGTACAAAGAGGAGAATCCAAATATGAAATAAAAAAGGTGAAAGTAATTTAAAAAAAAATTAAGGGATGATATGGGGGATGAGAGGGTGCCTTTCCCTGCAAGCATATGGTACAGTGTCTCCCCTTTCAAGTATTATTTGACGTGTTTTTGGGTTTTATCTAGAAATCGGTGGTTCAAAAGTTATTTAAGGTGGATAGTTTCATCTGAAAAGCACTTAGTCCAAGTAATGAAGCTTAGAATAGGACAAAACCTCGCAATTTTTACAGAATAGATCGATTTGCTTTAAAATTTGAGAATAAATAGTGGATAGTCCAAAGATCAAAATCTGTCATGCCGAAGGGCGCTTTTACCATTTCCACCCCCATCTCGGGGGTGGAAATTTTTTATTATATTTTAATTGCAAAAGTTGGTAAAAACGTTCATTCTAAGCAAAAAACGTTCCATACATTTTTTTGATAAAATTGATAGTTTTCGATTTATTCGCTATCGAAAGTGTTAGTTTTATATCGAAAAAATCACTGTATTTAATAAGTTTTCTGCTAATAACTCCAAAAGTTTTCGTTTTATCAAAACAACTTTACTTAACAAAAATGTACCTTTTGAAAAAATAAACAAAACAGTTTTTTTTTAATTTTCTTTAGGACCAACAGTAATCGAGTTATACTTTATTATACGTTGCCTCTTCTTTGTCAAATGCTAAATATTCTAGTTTCAAAGTCAAAAGACGGGAAAACTATGCACTTGTCTAGGACAACTTGTTCAGACTAATTAAAAGCACTTAAAAATATCTATCACCAGAAATAGAAAAAGTCTCTAGCTAAAAAATTAAGTGACTTATAATGAAACGAATGTCAGTCCCTATTTTATTTCAGCGAAAAAGTGATCGCAAGCAACCTCCTAATCACCACCCTAATTAGAATTAGTCATTAACCTTGTTTGGTCTTTTTTACTTATGTATTAATAATAGGTTCTAGAATTTTAAGCGGCTTAGAATGATTAGTTTAAAAAAATGGAGTTAAAAGCGAATAACGAATTTTTGTAGTTTGGAAAAAAATGGTCTCTTCTTCAGAATAGCAAAATTAACATCAGAGATACAAAAAAATGTTTATATACGAAATTGTAGCTTATTTAATTTAAAATAACGTAATTTACAAACATTTTTTTTACTGCAAAAATTGAGTGAGCTATTGACAATTAAAACTTGTAATAACATGCAAAAACCACCTTTACCAACCCTTTCAAAGTCACCTCTTTTTGCGAATAAGGATTTTAAAAAGATTTAATATTAATAGGTTTATAGATCTTGTAAAAACCTACAAAATTCCTTTTTATCAAACTTTCTAAGATAAAAATAAAAAAGTTACAGTTAAAAAATCAATATATTTTTTTGCAAAAAAAAAGGAGAAATACAATTGGAAGCATAATAATGTAAGTTAGCGGTGTATTTGGTCATTGGCCTTACTCATCCGTATTTATTTATGTATTATAAATAGATTCTAGAAGTTTTACTGGCTTAGAAAGATTATTTTTTAAAGACTGGTGTTAAAAGCGAATAACGAATTTTTGTAATTTGGTAAAAAATGCCATTTTCTTCAGAATAGAAAGATAACCATCACAGATACGAAAAAATGTTTTGATATAAAATTGTAGAAAATTTAATTTCCAAGAACTTGGTTTGAAAAAAAAAATATTCTACGACAAACATTGAGTGAATCGTAATATTGAAAACATTTATTTTCTCTATACAAAACTAACACTTTCGATAGCAAATAAATTGAAAACTATTAATTTTATCAAGAAAATGTATAGAAGATTTTTTGCTTAGAATGAATGTTTTTATCAACTTTTGCGGTCAAAATATAATAAAAAATTTTCACCTACGAGATGGGGTGGTAACCACCCCCATGGTAAAAGCGCCTTTCGGAATCATATAGATTTTGATCAATGGACTATCCACTACTTATTCTCAAATTTTCAAGCAAATCGATCCATTCCGTAAATATTGCGAGGTGAAAAGCTTGGGTTCCTAGTAGGGATGGGAAAAACCTACCAGTTATAACCTAAAACCGGTTTTTTCCTGACAATAATCGGTTTTTTCGGTTATTTTTTTTTGTCACGGTTATAACCGGTTTTTTCTTTTTAAAGTAATAACCCCGCGCGTAAATGAGAAATATTCAGCTGACTGAAACCGCTTTCACAACACTGATGACGGATTTCTATATTGATATACATAGACTGATATACACTGATATCGATTCGAATGGAGTATCGCAAACTAAAGCGCAATGTAAATGTATCCTATTGGGTATTGGCTATGAATAAAAAAACCGAACACCGGTTTATGGAATAACCGGTTTTTTTGACCGGTTATAACCGCCAGGTTAAACCATTGGTAGAAAAAACCGGTATAACCTAAAATCGGTGTTTTGTCAAAAACCGCCATCCCTAGTTCCTGGCCTAACTGTGTAATTTTACCTGTCCCGCGACAAGTCCAAAATCTACTTACAATAGATAACCTATAAAACTTTTATAACGTGTTAAAATATTCGTAATGTACTGAATTTTATTGTTTGATGATTTAATGAAGAGTATAAAATAACACAAGAACCTTATATTTAGATCAGCATATTTTTAGCAATTTTGAGCTTAAAATAGCTCAGCGCTGATGAATGTTACAACGTAAACACATCGTGAGACATATCGGATACCACAGGAAAAACAAAGGAGATTTATTTTCTATAGTGTGAATATAAATAAATGTAGTATTTATTATATATCGTGCGAAAACTATATAAAAAATTACTCTCCACATCTTTTATTTATATTTAAATTAAAGAGAAAAAAGAAAAGGTCGTTAGATAATATACATACTACAGTTTCAAACTAATTGTCAAGTAGGAACTTATCAGAACTTTGATTTGAACATGATTTGATTCAACATTATGTCAAGGATTTGTGTTTTTAAAATTCCCATCGCAAAATAATAATTATTATTAATATTGGTGGATTATTGATGGGTACAAATGATGAGTCTCTACAAAGATTTCCCTATGCAAAGGACGTATCCTGGTTAAAAATTTAAGAGACTCCATTTTTTATTAATCGATCGATGAAGAGCAAGAACAAATACAGAGCAAATCAAGAACAAAACGATTTCTAATTTAAAATCCTTTATAAAAGGTATTTTTGTTCATCTCAACTACAGAAAAATTATTTCCTCGTTGATTTCTAATTTGTCTCCAAAATCACCTATTCTCGAAAATATGAATTCATTCCATAATGTTGCCCCTAACTGTATATTTTATCCCATAACCTAATATTTTATCATAAAAAAACAGGAAAGAAAAGTAATAGGAAGGTGATGATTTACCGTAACAAGATTTTAATTTATTAGAATAAACAACTTATTAACAAGTTGATGGACAGAACGTCTATAGACATCTAATTTCCATTGATGTAATGGTACACAACGTGTGACAACGTTATCACAAGGTGACAACTTCCATAATTATAACTGACTTATGCTCCTTCTCAAATATGCCCGGAACAATATTAAAAAAATTTAAATATTTAAAAATTTCGAAAATCATCGCTTTTTTTCTATTTTTTTTACTTATAACTTTAAAATGATCCATTTTGGAACAAAGTTGTAACGAAATAAAATAAAGCTAATTGAATTTTGTATAATATACTACTGGTTAAAAATGTCTTGAATTATTACCCTTTTTGCAAAATAGCAATAAATACAAAATAAGGGGGCAAAATAAGGGGGTAAAATAAGCCTGTTTTTATCCAATGTTTTTATTCAATGTTTTTCAACAACTTTGGTTCTACTTAGAACCTTCATAATTCGCTTAAAGAATGCTTATAACATACTCAAACCTTCCACCAAATTTCAATAAAAGGGATCTAATAGATTTTCATAATAAATTTTCAATCTAATTTTTTTTAAGTTTAAATTTTTTAAAAACTTAAACAATAAGTATACCGTTTATAAGTTTGCTAATTTTTTGCATATAAACAGGTGCTCTGCCTATCTAATAAACTTTACAGAATTAAAATCGGATGATTTAAGCAGCCTCAGCAATGTTTTAAAGTTGTAAACAATTTTTTTGGCTTATAAACAAATAGAATATCTCCGCTATTATTATATTAAATTAAATCCACAAAACTAAACTAGAAAATACTCGGTACGACGCTTATTTTAAAAGTAAAAAAGTTGAATTTTGAGGACTCGTTCTAGAGATAGAGTCGGTTTAAATAAGCATCTTACCGAGTATTTTCTAATTCCGTTTTGTAAATTTAATTTAATATAATAGTAACGGAGATATTCTATATGTGGGTGCGTTTTTGAGAAATGGGTGAATTAGTCCCTGGGCACAGGTTACATTAGGGTGAGTTCTATGAACTTTTGGTACAAACACGTCTACATATAAATTGTTTCTGGTTAAATTTCCTACCTAAATATAACTTTTTAAAGTCAAAGATACTTTTTTTTTACAAAAATATATTCAAAAGAACAAGCACAAAGAAACCCGAAAGAAAGAAATTTTGCTTTTTGTCCCATAACTTTTGTCCACGGGGAAATAGGTATAGATATTGCTTCACAGAAAAAAAACTTACATATTTTTTCTTTAAAATGATGTTTGGTAGAGGTGATTAGGATTTATAGTTTTCGAAATATGATTTTTCAAAATTTGCCATTCACAGCAATTTTAGGCAAGTTTCCATGTTATTTCGCAAATACTGTTCTGTAATTTTTTCTACGCAACTTGAAATCAATTACCTTTAAAATGTTCTACTGTATAACGTTGTACGACTTCTTTTAAAGAGGTTATCTTTTACAAGATTTTATACTCTTAACGAGTTCTTATATTTTTTACGATTATTTTTTAAATTTCCCATTATAACTTTTTTTTTCTACATTTAGGTATATATTATATAATAAAAAACAAAGCTTATTCTGTTTACTTTAAAATGGTGTATTATAAAAAATTCTAGGATTATTTTTGAATAAGATATGCTTTTTCAAAATGTAATAAGTACTTGCAACGATTTTTTATTTTAGGATTATTTTTTAAATTTCTCATTATAACTTTTTTATGTGATTGTGTGTTATGATTGAATCTTATTTTTTATAGGTAATACTTTGGATCCACTTGACTCGGCCGGGCAAACTTCAAAATATGAATTAATTCCAATATTTACTGTCAAAGCTCCTGCACCACAAGCTTTGTTTGAAAAAATAGCATGTAAATGTACCAAAGGATGTACAAAAAACTGCGGTTGCAGGAAGATAGGAATTAGTTGTTCAATATTCTGCAAAGGGTGCATGTGCATGGGTACTAATTGTGGGAACTCTAAGATAACTGATGTGTCAGAGGAAGATATTGAAGCTAATGCTAACGACGAGATGGACTTTGATTTTGAAAATTTTTAAATGTTAACGTTTAAATAATTTTAACTAAAGTGATGTTTTCTAAGACTAATGTTTATGTAATTTTTGCAAAAGAAATAATTTTAAATAGTACAGGTATAAAATATCAAATAATCACTCGGTTTCCATTATTTAAATATAGATGATACACCATTTTAAAGAACAGAAAGTAAACCCTCCTTATTGAGAAATATATAGTATATTCATGTACAAGACAAAACAGTTATATTGAGAAATTTAAAAAATAATCCTAAAATCAAAAATCGTTGCAAGTACTTATTACATTTTGAAAAATAATATCTTATTCAAAAATAATCTTAAAAAATGTAAAAAAATAATATTTTTTATATTAGGTATTATATAATATATAGTATAATATTATATTATGTATACTATATATAATATATTATATAATATTATTTTCTTTTTATATTATAATATAAAAAATCGTTAAAACTAAAACACCTTGAAAAACCATAATCTCTTTAAAAAAAATCGTACAACGTTATACAGTAGACCATTTTAAAGGTAATTGATTTCTATTTCTCTTACGTGTAACATTGCATATACCTAAAGTTACGTAGAAAAAAGTTATAGAACAATATTGGCAAAATAACAAGGAAAATTGCCCAAAATTTTTGTGAGTGGCGAATTTTGAAAAATCATATTTCGAAAACTATAAATCCCAATTACCTCTACTAAACAACATTTTAAAGAAGAAATATGTAGATTTTTTTTTGTGAAGCAAGGTCTATACCTGTATCCTCGTGGACAAAAGTTATGGGACAAAAAACAAAATTTCTTTCTTTTGGGTTCCTTTGTGCTTTTTCTTTTGAATATATTTTTGGAAAAAAAGTATCATTGACTTTAAAAAGTAATATTTAGATAGGAAATTTAACCAGGAACAATTTTTATGTAGGTATATTTGTACCAAAAGTGCATAGAACTTACCCTAATGTAACCTGTGCCCAGGGACTAATTCACCCATTTCTCAAAAACGCACCCCTTTAAATGGTAGCACTCCGCGGTTTTTTCATACCTAGATATCCATGGACCATATGAAATAATAAAACCCCGTTAACGTTGTAGTTCCTTTTAGCTATCTTATTTTGAATATAATCAATAGCCTATTAGATAATCCGATTTTAATTCTGTAAAGTTTATTAGATATGTAGAGTGCCTGTTTATTTATAAGAAAATTAACTAACTTCTAAATGGTCTACTTTTTTTCAGAAAATTTTTAAAAAATTTGAACTTTAAAAGACATTAGATTGAAAATTTATTATGCAAATAAATTTATTATTTATTATTAGGTCGATTTTAATGAAATTTGGTGGACGGTTTAAGTATGTTATAAAGCATTTTCTAAGCGAATTACGAAGGATCTAAGTGCAAGGAAAGTGGTTGAAAAACATTGAATAAGAACAGGCTTATATTGCCCCCTTATTTTGTATTTATTGCTATTTTGCAAAAATGCTAATAATTCAAGACATTTTTAACCCGTCGTATACAAAATTCAATTAGCTTTATTTTATTTTTTTACAACTTTGTTCCAAAATGAATCATTTTAAATTTATAAGCAAAGAAAATAGAAAAAAAGCGGTAATATTTGAGAAGGAGCATAAGTCAGTTATAATTACTGAGGTTGTCAGTTGTCACCTAACTTTATCTGCAAAAATCCAAATGCCACCTCTCACATCCACCTCAAAACAGATACGCCCTGGTCTACTATTCTACTTTGCAAAACACATATTATAGTGCCACAACACTTGCTTATACATTTGACACATTGTCCGTCAACGTGTTAAGGAAAAAATTCAGTAAAAAAGTTATTCAAACTACCCACAACAACAAATGTTTTTGCTGGTTTTTCGACCAAACATTTTTATTGTTGTTGCTTGACAGGTTCAATTTGTATCAGGCACGTTCAATGTTTGTAGCATCAATTACAAGTTCTGTAAAAATAAAAGGTTGTTATTTTGCTGGTCAATAAAAATAGCAGTTTGAATAAACGCAAGGATAATGTTGTTGGATGGTTGATAAGGAGAGGTTTGATATATACCACTGCCTACCTATATAAAATATACACACACCCAAACTTATAGGGAATCACCATGTATTTCAAAACAACGTGTATTTCTTTTAAAAAAACTTGTTATTATTGCGAAGAATAAAGGGTTTTACTGAAAATAAACAAATCGATAAGACATTCAGATAGTACAGCTCGGTACGGTATAGGTTATTTGCTTGAGTTGAAATTGAACGAAAATAAATAAACTAACTTTTGCGTCCAAAAACGAAAATATGCCTCATGTGGGGTTATAGAACCTACAACGGGGAAAGATTACTGATCTTGTGGAGCAAGTAATGTTCTCAGAGGGACATAGCTGCAGAGCTAGGTGTAACACAGGGCGTTCTGTCTAAAACTCTAAAACTCATGCTAGGTAACAGGAAATAGGAAAGCTCAAAAATAAAGAAGAGAAAGTCGCAAAAAAATAATATCGGCTCGGCACGATAGTTTAATTGTCCAATCAGCTGGAAGACACCCAATAATTTCTATCCAGCAACTCCAAAGGCAGCTTTTGGAAGCTACAGGTGTAACTGTTTCAGTTGAAACGATAAGAAGAAGAGTTCGTGCCGAGAAGTATACACCAGGAGACAGTAATGGGTTCCTGAATTATCCAGGCAGCACAAAATTGATCGTCTAAATTGGTGTCTTCATCACCAAAACTGGAACATTGGCAATTGACAAAATGTGCTATTTTCAGAAAAAGTCAGGATTTGTGTAAAATCAGATGACCCACGAAATCGTGTACTTAGAGGTAGAGGAAGACAAACAAGAACGAAAACTGTCAGATCTGTTCACAAATATAAAAGGGGAAGTGCAATGTTCTGGAGAGAAATTGTGATCCATAACAAAAATCCTTTAATTTTTAATAATCCTCCATATACCATTAAAGTGACTAGAGACATCATTAAAGCAGAAGGTATCCCTTGTTTGGAGTGGCCTGCTTGCTCACCCGAGCTTAACCCTATTGAGTATTTGTGGTATATGCTTAAAATAAAAATTAGAGCTCGCCGGGAAAATCCACAAAACACCGCACGGCTAGTACAAGCTGCTCTTGAAGAAAGGAGCAACCTACTGCAATAAAATGTTGATAATTTGATTAGGAGCGTGCCCCCGCAAACTGAAGCTTGCATAAGGACTAGAGGTGGTAACACTGACTACCAAAAAAAACAAAAAAAAAATTAGTAAAAACAATTTAAACATTATTATTTTACATCGAAATTGTTGATGCTATTGACTTTAAAATAACTAGTTTCAATTTGTTGTTTAAACATTTTATTGTTTTATTTAATTGTTATGTATTTGTGACTAAATTGTTTTAAAATAAATATTCTTTGATTCCGTGTGTTCGTTTTTTTAAATCCGCACGAAATAATAAGAACTGTCAGATGATTCCTAATAAGTTTGGGTGTGTGTATATAACTATATAAAAAAACATTTTTTAAAAATGCAGATTTCTCTCTATGCTATCATCTTTTTCTTCTTTAAGTTTTGTCTCCCAATCGGAGGTTGGATATCATCATCACTATCTTTACTCTATCTACCGCTGCTCTAAAGAGTTCTATTGAAATGCATTTAAACCAGCTCCTTAAAATTTTCAACCATGACACTCTTCTTCTTCCTATACTCTTTCCTTCTATATTTCTCTGTTTTATCAATATTAGACCGATTAGTTTTTATCCACAAGGAAGAATTTCTTGTAGCTGGCTGTATATCACCATGATAGTCTTCTCCTTCCTATACTCCTTCCTTCTCCTATATTTCTCTGTTTTATCAATGTTGGACCGATTATTTTTTATCCACAAGGAAGAATTTCCTGTTGCTGGCTGTATTCCATTAATTACAAGTAAATTTAATAAAACATTTTTTCTTGGTAAAAGTTATATTAGTTTAAAAAGCCCCTATAGGGTTACAAACATAAAAACAAAACGTTTTCGCTCTGTAACAAGAGCATCATCAGTGTTAAAAGAACATGGTGAGCCACCCAAAAATACAAAGGTAAAAACCTTTGTAAAAACCAAACGATTAGTTTTGTTGTCATCACAAGTTTAGGCGTTCTGTTCCCTGTCATTCTTACTACATGTCCCAACTTTCTAACTTTATGAACCTGGTGGTGGTAGGTTCTTGTATAAAGCCATTAATTCGTTGTTGGTTCTTCTCTCCAACCCGTCTTTTGTCTTTCTTTCTCCGAATAATAGTGTCAATATGTTCATTTCTTATCTTTTCAGAGTCGGTATCCCCTTCCTTTTTATTTAATGTCTTTGGTTTGCAGGTAAATGTTCATTTATGTCTAATTACTGTTATATATGTTCATTCGGAGTTTGCCTTGTTCAGAAACGAATTTTGAATTCATTACGGCTCTTAAACTGCCAAATTTTTGATATCCATTTAGTATTCTGGCATCGATGTCCCATTCATCTCTCTTTTCCATTTTCATCAAATAATACTCCTAAGTACCTACTCAAAATTGTGTACCTACCCTTTTAAAACTATAGCTTTTATCATTTACAGACCTCACACTAAAATCTTCTTTCGTTTTCTTCTGTCCCTCACATGACCAAATATTGGGTTTTGTCTTCATTTAGCCCCAATCCAAATGTCCGTGCTTATTTAATAATTTTCTTTACCACTCTTCTTAATTCTTTCGTGGTTCTTGCTAAGGTCGATAGACCATGATTATAGCTCGGGAAATATGCAAAATGCATATTAAGTGCATATTTGCATATTTTGGATAAATTTTTATAACTGCATATGCATTTATTAAAAGTGCATATTTTGAGTTGAAAAACCTCTTTAGAACATGCATTTTTTCACGAAAAATCAAAATCTTTGATCTTTGATAACTTAAAAAGTATTAATTTATTTTATTAACTTTATATAACAAATTTTTCTTATAATTTGTCTCTCTACCTATTTGTGGGGTTATTTTAAATAAGGTAATTTTCACCCCCGAAAAGGGGCCCCTAGGGTAAAAGCGCAACTATATCACTCTTGTTTATGGAGGTATCGTTTAACCATTCACCAATTTTCGTGAAAATCGATGGAAGTTGACCGAAATCGAAGATAATAGTTGATTTTTACCTTCAGTGACGACACTATAGAAAAGAAATTGCAATTCAATAATCGACTTCCGCATATTTTGCAAGATCAACAATTAGTAAACGATATGTAGTCGCCAAATAATTAATTTTTTTAGTAAAATTCTCTCTTATGCCGGGAAGATGGGGAGGTTTTCTTACACGGAGATTGTAGCTCAATAATCGAAATGCGCTTATTTTGAAAGTTTATTCTCTGATTATACGCTACATGAATTATATCCTCTTATTTCTCGACATTTTTCTCTTGAGTTGAATCAATTAAAGGGTTGTTCGAGGGTAAAGGGGGTAATCTCAAAAATCTAAACTATATCACTTTGGAAGCTCATAAACAGCTCGTAATGCCGCAGCAAAGACCAATTCAATAGCTCTATTTTTAAGTAGTAAGAGGGTAGCTGCCTCAGCCCCCTAAAAAATATTAAATTCCTGTCCAGTGTAACGAGCCCGAAATTCTTAATCTACGGTATATAAAAGCTCATAAATAGCTCGTAATTTAGCGCTATTTGTATTTTATTCTCTACAAGGTGGGGCCACCTCAAGAGGGGTGAAATAGAAAGAACTTTTTTCGCATATAAATAACTGTTATCAGATAGACGGCACAGTTTTTTTCTAGAAAATTTAGGAAAACATTTAATTATATAGTTTTAACGTTAATAACAATATAATAAATAATGACGATGATAATAATAAATATGGATATAATGATGCAGAAAGTGTAATAAATATTTTTGTGACTGTGGCATAAAATAAATTAAATACTTTCAATACAAAGACTGCTGCGTTTTTATTTATATGCACTAAATGCATAAAAGCATATTTTAGTGCATATTTCAACTGTTTTTTGTGCATACTTGCATGCATATTTTAGTGTTGTTTAAGTGCATATTTCCCGAGCTCTAATCATCAGCAAATGCCAAGCACTGGTGCTGATTTTTCATGGTTGTTTCTTTCACTTTCATACTGCATTCTGTGATTACAATTTCTAACACTAAGTTGAATAATATAGTGGATAAAATATGTCTCAAGACTTTTGCATCCGTAAATTGATCTAAGATGTGACCCTGCTAAGCAATTTCACAGGTAGATTTATTTAGGGTCATTTTTATTATGGTGATCAATTTTTTTTGGTGGACGTATGGTATCCAACTATGGGGATGTACAAAAAAGACAAAATTGAAAATAATACAAACTTTTCAAAACAAAGTATTAAGGGGCATAGTTAACGCACCCTGGTACATCCGTAATGACGACCTTCCCAAGGATGTACGAATGGAGCCCGTCGACAAAGAAATCCGAAAATAGGAGAAAGTCATGAAAAAAGACTTCTTCTCCACGAAAATATTGACGCCATCCAGCTCCTGGACAATTCAAACCAGAAAATAAGACTGAAGAGGACCAAACCTCACGAGTTGGTGTAGTGTGTGACAAAGCTAATAGCGGAGCATTGCGCGACAAGTGTGCAAACAACGTGTTGGTGTAGTGCGTGATAAAGTGAAAAGCAGTGCTGTATGTAATAGTGCGCAAGCAGAAAGTGCCCCAGTAATAATAAAGACAAGTAAGAAAGCATCAAAGGGTGACTCTTAGATATTAAGTAGTTAGTAAGATAGGATAGATAAAAAGTTACTCATTGGTCAAAGACCAGATTGTAGCAGTTAGCAAATAAATTTTTTTTTGGTATACCCAAATGTTCTATTGTTCGTTACACTTTGACTGAATAGACTGTCATACGCTTGTCTAAAATTCACAAAAAAATACCGAGTATGATTTTCAATCATATTTCTTTTAATCATATCGCATAATTGAGAACAATATTGAGGTTGCTTAAATAAATCTGGTCCATAATGGAAATAATCGTTAGACAGTGTAGTTAATCACCATCAATCAAGTCGCAACGACCTTTTCAGGTACATAATATAATCTCATGTTGTCGTAGAGGCGTTATATTGTTAATTAATTGGTTAAATTTTATTCAGTAACGAACTTCATGGCTTCTGTACAAGAACAGCTATGAAACTTTATCGGTTGCTCTAAAGCGATGTAATATAATTGGCCTTGTTTCATAACACTTTACGAAGTTCAGCTGTCCAATAACGGACTGGCTAATATACAGGAGATAGTGTGTGTTATGAGGCGTAGATAGCATCTATGGAAAATTGGGAGCTAGTAGTAAATGAACACCTTAATTTTATCACAATGTTCAACGATTTATGAACAATTTTCACTATGTAAATTGCTCGGTGTTGCTAAATATAATTTTACTGCTCTTATAACGCTATACCTATATTATATATAGAGTAACGACTCATAAAAATATAATTCTTTTATTTTGACGGTCGGGGGAATTAGGAATCTCATTTATTTTTCAAAGCGTAATAAATGTATAAAAAAGGAAGCATCTGGCTCAGCGCGCCAGATGTAAAATATGTACCTAATGATGGTATGCTCAACTCCCAGAATCATGGAAGGGGATCGGGATTCGTCGATTTCGCTCAGCTCGCCAAATCGACGGTGTTCGGAAGGTTTAGGAATACGTTCGGGATACGTTCCACTCACCTATCCCTGTTTGGTTATCCTCCGTTCAACCAGAGAATGCCTTACTCGTAGAGAATGCTTTAATGGATTTCTGTTCGGTCTTTTATATTGTCAGAAACGGTTTAACAACACGTATTGCTTAATATATAGGCGGGAAAAGCTAGTTTAAGAAACCTCAATAGAGAAATAAAACGAAGATGCAAGTCAGACAAAAAACAGTACTATCAAAGTATATGCAAAGAGATTGCCGAGAGATCTATGTAGAAAAATACGCTACTTAACAAGAGACTTTAAAGCCAGAACTTGGGCCATTGAAGACAACACTGGAACTCTGAGAACAAACAGGGAAGATATAGCAGAGACATGGAGATCGTATTGCAGGGACCTATATAAAGATGATCAACGCCAAGAACCTGTTAACCAAATCTCTGATGAGGTGGAAGAAGAACCTGATAATCTTGAAAATGAAGTAAGACTCGTGATCAGTAAGCTCAAATATAATAAAGCACCAGGTCCAGATATGATAACAAACGAAATGCTCAAAGCCACAGAAGAAACTGGCGTAAAATTACTTCGTCTACTCTGTAACCAAATATGGCATTCTAAACAATGGCCTGAAGACTGGACAAAATCTACAATAACGACAATTCATAAAAAAGGCAGCTTCCATAAATGCGACAATTATAGAAATATTTCTCTTGTATCACATGCCAGTAAAATAATGCTACATATATCAATGAGAGACTAAAAACATTCCTTCAAAGAGAAATTCCACAAGAGCAAACTGGATTTACCAAAGGTAGATGTACTTGAGAACACTGTACATATGCTTTGTATATTATCGTAAGGCGTTCGAGAGGGTCAAGTGGAGACACTTATGGCGAATACTAAAACAAGTAGGCGTACCCCAACACCTTATTTCGCTTATAACTGAACTATACGAACACACACTGGATCAGTTAAAGTGCTTGACACACTTTCAAACGAATTTCATCCAGAACGGGGTGTCAGACAGGGACGTATACCATCTCCAAAATTATTCAATATATATGGAGAGCATATAATGAGAAGAGCACTTGAAGGATCGAAAACAGGCATCTCAATAAATGGTCATAAAATAAACAACCTACGTTTCGCAGATGACACAGCCCTTCTTGCAAATAGTCAAGCAGATTTGATTGATCTTATACGACTGGTTGAAAACGAAAGTCAAATATTTGGTCTGCAATTAAACATATCAAAGACAAAGATCATGATAGTGGATAGACTACATAACAATCATCCACACATAACCACATTTGATCGGTTTGAGGTTGTGAGCTCATACTTATATCTGGGATTATTAATCACAAACACAGGGTCACTACAGGAAGAAATAAAACGTAGATGTTATCTAGTAAAAGTCGCCACAGCAAAAATCACCACAATATGGAAGAACTGTCAAATTTCAAGAGCGTTAAACATGAGGTTGATCAACTGTTTAATATTCCCAATACTGATCTACGGATGTGAATCTTGGACCCTCAGAAATTCGAAAAGAAGAAAGATAGAGGCCACTGAAATGTTCTGTTGGAGACGAATGCTACGAATTCCTTGGACCGACCATAGAACAAATAATTCAATTTTAAGAGAGCTAAAAGTTAGCCAACGACTCTCCAGTAAAGTCCATCTCCAACAATTAAAATACTTTGGACATGTTCTGAGAGCAAACACAGAAAACATGGAAAGGCTCATTATTCAAGGAAAGGTGGAAGGCCGAAGCTCACGAGGAAGATCCTTAACAAGATGGATCGATCAAAATACAGGAATATGCAAAAGACCTATGCATGAGTTAAAAGAAATGACCAGAGACAGACATCTTTGGAGACGGACAATACACGACATCACGTCGACCACTACACTCCCTCCGGGGGGTCAGGATTGAAGAGAGAGATACTCTAACTAAACGATAAAAGTATATTATCCTCACAGAGAACATGAATTCTATAGAGCTTGTATCACCCTGCCAGATGGTCTTAACTCCTGAAAAATGACTAGAATGTCCTAAAGAAAAACTCAAAGTGAGGGATGGAAACATTTAGTTGAACAAAACCTTCAATAATGCAGCACTTAATAAGATCGCACATAAAAAAAGAGAATGTGTGTGTACTTTGTACGCACGTAAGAAGTTATACTTCTATTATATGATTTAAACGAAATTAATATACTTTTTATTTAAATGTTAAACTAATTTATACTTTCTACTTCTCAAACATTTTTATTAAAAGAGTGCCAAAAATTAAAATAATAAAAGAATGAAACACACACGAACACATTAAAAATGCCACAAATGATTTCTGAACATTAATTGTCGGAAAAATTTTTAACTAAATACGTATTTTCTGAAAATAAAATTATATAATAAATATACATACTTACAATCATAAAATGTATAAAAAAATAAAAAAATAAAAGTTTTTATTGGGATTCGAACCAGCTATCAGCGCGGTTGGTATATTGGGGTTCATTCGCCTTAAACGCTTCGCCACGGACGCAATGTGTCATTATGTGCGAAGATCGACTAACTAAACGGATTAAGCTTTTGACATTTTTGAATTAAATTAAATTATTTTGATTTTGAATTGAAATGATTTAGAATTGAAAAAATACAACAAAACATAGAATAAGAAAACAATATATTAGGTGAACATTGATAGAAATTTTGATGGTAATCAAATTATGTAAATAAAAGTATTACATACTATGTATTTTGGTAGGTTCAAATAGGTAGGTACCTATGATACATTTACAATTATTACGTACCTGTTGCTTTTAAAAACTATTTAAATGCCACTACAATTATAAACTTTTTTGTTTCTGTCCTCACAATAATAAAACTAATACAGGGTGCGCCAAACCTCTGGTTTTCTTTAATTACGGCTAAATTATGGGATACACAAAAAAATGTTTTAAACAAAATTAATGTACGTCGAAGCCGTCTACAATTTCAAATTATTTTCGATTATACAGGGTGAGTCAGAACGACGGTACGAACCAAAGTTTTATTTTTTTAAATGGAACACCCTATATATTAAATTATTTTTGAATATATTTTTTAAAAATATTAAGAATTTATATAAGGTATTCTAGGCCTAAAGTTATCAATTTTCGAAATATTTACACTTTTATTGAGAAAAATGGTAATATTCAAAGGGCTGTGAACTAGGCGCTGAAGGTAATAAAAATTAATATGACATGCCAAAGTTTTTTTAGTGTACTGTTATTTTTAAATAAATTAAAATATTTGACATATAGTCATAAAATAGACAGTGTGATCACTATTTGCAAATACAAAATTTTCTCATTTTTTTAATGGGACACCATGTATATTAGTATTGCCTTTTGTAGTAAATATTACAGCCTTTCTTTTGGTATAAGGTTATATGTACCTAGCATGTTTCGTTTTGTAGATATTTAAAAAAAACTATAGATTTTACGTTTTTGCGGATTTTTTATTAAAAAACTTTCTTGCAAAAAAAAATAATTATAATCTGGTTTTAGAAACATACATTAAAATATCAAATATGAAAAAAAAAACATTAAAGATTAAAATAGATCGTATACTAGTACAATTCAATTGAATTTAATATCTTAAAATTATTTTACAAAAAATATTTTACCATACTAATGAATGCATAAATTAGTTAATAAATTAAATAAACAACCAAATTTGATATCTACCCTAGTAATTTTTCTACCACAACTACTATCCTGTACCAAATTAATTGTTAGTTATATTGTATTTACGAGTAAGGTCAGTTAAACTTTTAATTTACCTTTTAAATTTACTTACATCTTGAGAACATAATAATTATAAAAAGTATGCTTTGAAACAAATGAATGTTAAATGTATTAGTCAAATTATTTGTTAATATAGATAGTATTAACTGGTGTCACAAAAGCTGGTAACATTTTGGTAGTTGAAATTTTTGTAACAATTTTTATTTTAAAGTATTTATTTTGAAAGTATTTTAAATTTTAATTTTTCAATCGAACAATTAATTGGTGGATATGACATTTATTTTGGGCGAAACCATTAGAAATTATTACCAGCTTTTGTGACACGACTACATAGATACTATTTACTTTATAATATACTTCTATAACGTTCATTTGTTTCAAAGCATACTTTATACGTTCTCAAGATGTAGGCAAATTAAAAAGTTATTGACTGATCTTACTTGTAAATACAATTTAACTAACAAAATTGGGTACAAAAAAGTTACTAGGGTAGAAAAATTTCTAGGGTAGATTTTAAAATTGGTTGTTTAATTTAATAATTAATTTATCCATGTTAATTACTTATTAGTATGGTAAAATATTGTTTGTTACATAATTTTAAAGTTATTAAATTCAATTGATATCTTTGATATTTTAGTGTATGTTTCTAAAATCAAATTATAAATTTTTTTTGGAAAAAAAATTAATTAAAATTATCGCGGATATAAAATATCCGCGAAATGTAAAATCTATACAGGGTGTCCCAGACTAATTTAGCCACGTTATATCTCTTAAACGGATAGAGATTTTCGAATGGGACAAAAAGTGGTCTATTCTACTTGTAATAGACTTTAATATGGCGCAGAAAAAAATCATCCCCTAAATATTTATCCCTTAGTTACAACCCCTAACTTTAATTTTTTTAATAGCACCCTGTATATTTTTTTATAGTTTTGGATGTGGTCTTCTATCGTATATTCAACACATTTTTTGAAAATAAAATCGGTTCGTAAATAACCAAGAAAATATCAGGTTAGTTTTGTTAATTATGTGTCCCAGACTAATTTATCCAGGCTATATTTCTTAAACGAATAGAGATTTTCGAATGGGACAAAAACTGATCTATTACATTTGTAATACACTTTAATATGGCGTAGAAAAAAATTACCCCCTAAATATTCATCCCTTAGTTACAACCCCTAACTTTATTTTTTAAATAGCACCCTGTAAGTTAGGGATGAATATTTAGGGGATGAATTTTTTCTACGCCATATGAAAGTGTATTACAAATGGAATAGATCAGTTTTTGTCCCATTCGAAAATCTATATTCGTTTAAGAAATATAGCCTGGATAAATTAGTCTGGGACACACAATTAACCAAAATAAATTGATAGTTTCTGACGAACCGATTTTATTTTCAAAAAATGTGTTGAATAGACGATAAAATACCACATCCAAAACTATAAAAAAATATACAGGGTGCTATTAAAAAAATTTAAGTTAGCGGTTGTAACTAAGGGATGGATATTTAGGGGATGATTTTTTTGTACGCCGTA
Source organism: Diabrotica virgifera virgifera (assembly GCF_917563875.1). Classification (NCBI taxonomy): domain Eukaryota; kingdom Metazoa; phylum Arthropoda; class Insecta; order Coleoptera; family Chrysomelidae; genus Diabrotica; species Diabrotica virgifera. The sequence goes on along the minus strand of NC_065451.1, from coordinate 214,657,190 downwards.
TTAAAGTGTATTACAGGTAGAATATATCACTTTTCATCCCATTCGAAAATCTCTATTCGTTTAAGAGATATAGCGTGGCTAAATTAGTCTGGGACACCCTGTAGTTCTTTTTTAAATATTTACAAAACCAAACATGCTATGTCCATACAACCTTATACCAAAAGAAAGGTTGTAATATTTACTACAAAATGCAAGACTAATATACAGGGTGTTCTATTTAAAAAAAAATGAGAAAATTTTGTATTTGCAAATAGTGATCACACTGTATATTTTATGGCTGTAAGTAAAAGACATTAAATTATTTAAAAATACCACTATCTTATAAAAACTTTGACCTACCACTTAAATTTTTATTACCTTGGAAACATAATCCACAGCCCTATAAATATTACCATTTTTCTCAATAAAAATGTAAATATTTCGAAAATTATTAACTTTAGGCCTATAAGACCTTATACAAATTTTTAATATTTTTTAAAAGTATATTTAAAAATGATTTAATATATAGGGTGTTCCTTTTAAAAAAAACAAAACTTTGGTTCGTACCGTCGTTCTGACTCACCCTGTATAATCGAAAATAATTTTAAATTATAGACAGTTTTGATATACATTAGTTTTGTTAAAACTATTTTTTTGTATATCCCATAGTTTAGCCGTAATCAAAGAAAACCAGAGGTTTGGCGCACCCTGTATATAATATATTTGTTTACCTTCATATTGAACAATTATTTATTATTGACAGATCATTTCAACACCCAATCAGAGCCCGTATAACGACTAATACCATACTGTCGGTGTGCGCATGCGCGCAGATCAATATAAATTCACCCTCAATCTCAATCGCGCCTAAAGTAGTATAACTTCAAAAAGTGTTTGTTTATTGACAATCTGCGTTGAGCTCAAATCAATAATCAAATTTAGCAAGCAGTTTATACCAAAAATGTTAAGAGTAACTTTATCACGTGATAAACATTTGTGTCTAAACTTTGCACATACCCAAAGCATGAACCAAAATAATGCTGTTGATTTGATAATGATACCAAAAACTCTAAAAGCTATTGGAGCTGTCCTCAACAGAATTTCATTGAAAGTAGACGATAAACCTATTTAAGTACAACGTTGTTTTTGACCGGGAGTATTTGGTATGCCTTCTACTTTTTCTTCCTCTTCTCTTTTATACGCATGACTCTGTCTGTTATTCAATGTGTCTCCAGTAAGTTGCTTCCCACTGATTCCTCCAGTAAATTCTCATTTGAATTGGCCTTGTTTGATAACACTTTACGAAGTTAAGTTAAATTAAATTAAGTTAAATTGCATTAAGATGCCACAGGAAATAGCTTAAACAGAATAAGCTGTCATAACTTTGGTTTCCGACCACCTAAAGCTTTACTTAGGAGCTTAAAATTTAGGGTTTTTTTATATATATTTTAATAGTTCGTTTAATTTAAATATTGCAGAATAATCAGTGCAGTTGAGCGGAATGATTAAGGACAACTTGTGTTTGCTCTATTTTGAGAGCGATTTCCGGAGTGAAAATCGAAATAACAAATAAACAAAATAAACAAAAAAAAAATAAAGCACACAGTTTTAGAACAATATATAGGGTGAGACAGATAAAGGGCCTATTAGTAATATCTCGAGAACTAAAGGCAACTGAATCATGAAAATTGGAATAAAGGGGTTTTGAGGTGTGAGCTAATTAATGAAGTTGCTTATAACTTCGTTTGTTTAAATGGGACACCCTGTATATTTTTATATTTCTGGATTCTCCTTGATTTCTTTTTTCTTAAAATATGAGGTTTTCTAATATTATATAAGGTAGTTTAAAGATAATTACGTTTGTTTATTCATTTCGTAGCAAATTTCACACCCTGTTGAATTGTAGTAGTTTGACATCCAGATCTCTATTTATATTCAAATGATTTTTAATATAGTCTACTATTGTTACGAATTATTAGTATAGCTAAATTTTTTATTTTAGTATACAGGGTGAGTCGAAACTCGGAATGAGTATTTTTGAGTTTTCTTAAATGGAACACCCTATATTTTAGTATTGTAATGAAATGCTATTTTATGATAGGTTTTTACTTTTTAAGCATTTACTATACCTAACTAATTTGTAGCTTAATTTGTGCTTAAATTGTTACTCGCACCAACAATCTTAACTACGTAGGTATTTTGATAGCTTAATCATTATTGCCAATTTTAAGTATCAGTCTAGATTAATATGTATTTATTTTCTAAAAATTATTTGTGATTGAATATTTTCACGGCCAACCGAATAAACTTTCACGTAATTTGTGTTGCAATGAATGTTAGACTTGAATCACCACCAACTCACAAATTAAAGCAGTTAGGTATAGGGAATGCTTAAGAAATTAAAAAGTACCAGAAAATCGCATTTCATTACAATAATAAAATACAGGGTATTCTATTTAAGAAAACTCACAAAATACTCATTCCGAGTGTCGACCAACCCTGTATACTAAAATGAAAAATTTAACTATACTAATCATTATTAACAATAATAGACTATAATAAAAATCATTTGAATGTTTATTGCGTCAAACTACTACAATTCTACAGGGTGTGAATATTGCTACGAAATTAATAAGAAAATGTAAGTATCTTTTAAACAACCCTGTATAATATTACAAAATCTTATGTTTTAAGGTATAAGAAATAAGAAATCAAGTAGAGTCTAAAAATGTAAAAATATATAGGGTATCCCATTTTAAAAAACGAAGTTACAATCAACTTCCGGTATAACCGAAAGTAGCAAAGAGAGCAAAATATTTACATTAAATAGTTCATATATACCTCAAAACCCCTGTATTCTAATTTTCATGATTTTCTTACCTTTAGTTCTCGAGATATTTCTAATAGGCCCTTTATTTGCCTCACCCTGTATATTTAGGTTTAAAAAATGACGGACTGTGGCAAAACTACTGAATGATTTTAATAAGTTATTTTCCTCTCCCATCACATTCTGCGATTTTATTTTTCTATAGACAGCCCAAAAATATAAGAAGGATAAAATTCAGAATATCTAATTATACCACTAACGAGTTTTTTTCATTTGAAATATTTCCTCGCTGGCCTACAGAAGTTCCGAATTAAAAGCACAGAAAAAAGAGACCAGACAAAGACAGAAATCTTTAATGGCCCAAACTCAGTCCGATATTAGCTGAGATAACGAAGGCTGTTTCTGACAGCGAATGATAATTGAAAATTTTAGTGTTATGATTCTTATAGTTACTGCGAGACAATGTAATAGTATGCATACTATGCCACCTTCTGCATTGCCTCTTGCTTCGTTTAAAGTGTTGAAATATCCGTAAAAGGATTACTGGGTAAAGTATAAAGCAAACGGTACTGGGTTTACTGGGTAAAGTATCTGCCTTAACGTGCTATAAATGTAGATTAGATTATTTAAAAAGCTGAGAAAAAGGAGCTTTGTTTTGTATTTCATAACATTAACCATGTGATGAGATTATTTATTTATTTTGCTCAACAGGCTATGTAGGCCCTGGGCGTGAAATACACAATTTACATTTTTTTACTATATACAATATACAATAATAAATTGTCTATTAAAAATATATTATATAAATATATACATATAGCTCTCATTTTAAAGCTCCATTCTCTTCTGTCTAATACTTTGTTTTTCCAGTTATCTATTTTTAACTTACGTAAATCTACTTGGAAGCTGTACATATACGATAGTAAAAATGACTCATATGGCACACGACGTTCACTGTCGTGTTATCGGAAAAAACAGGCACCTGTAGTATTCTTTATTTATTTCAAACTGTCTTAGCATTGTTTAAAAAAGACTAAAAGACTATTAAAAAATTATTTTTTAAGCAATGGTCTTAGTCTTCACTGTTATTAAATAACATAACATCGTTGCGGTTGAGACCGTATTGTATGTAGTATAGTCGTATTGTTCGCTTCCGTTCTGCAATCTGCGTCTACGTAATGGCAACAAAACATAAAAATCTCACAATAAAACACTGAAAACTTTTGTTTTCTATACTTCCACAAAATTTATTATTTACAACTGTTACTACAGCTGTTTCGGCAGAGTGCCTTTCTCAAGTGATATAATTTACAATGTGTTTGCTTTTTAAATCTCTAACTGAAGAGGTTGAGGAGTGGGGAGCTGTTTTTCTCGAGTTGGTCATTCAGAATTATATCTGTATTTTTCAGTATATTAATTTCCATAGATTCTAAAAAAGATAGCTTAAGGCCTTTATTTTGGATATGCAGAATTTGAAACTCTTCATTGAAAGAATGATTATGATCTAGAAGGTGAAGTGCGTATGTAGAAGTGTCTGTTTTTCTATTGTTGAAAGCCCTTTTGTGTTCTGCTATCCGTTTGTCAAAAGTTCTGCCAGTTTGACCGATGTAAGTTTTCGGACAGTCACCACAAGTTAGTTTGTAGAGAAGAATAGTATTCAGGAGAAGAATAGTAGAAAAAATATGTTGGAACATGAAAGGAAGCCCTAATACAATTTGGAGAAAAATGGCCAGTAGTATTAGAGAGACTGCTATTGAAATACTTGGGAAAACGTCAGGAAAAAAGTTTGAGCATAAAGAGACTTGGTGGTGGTCAAACGAAGTACAAGGAAAAATAAAAGAGAAGAGAATATTATATAAAAAGTGGCAAGAAACCAGATCCGACATAGATCTTCAAAACTATATGGTGGCGAAAAAGGAAGCGAAAGTAGCAGTAGCAAAAGCCAAAGCAGAAGCGTATTCAAACCTATACGATCAACTTGATACCAGGGAAGGCGAAACGAAGATATATAAAATAGCCAAACAGAGAGCAAAGAAAGCAAAAGATTTTAATCAGATTAGATGTATCCGAGATGAAAATAATAAAATACTAGTTCACGAAAGGGAAGTCAAAAAGAGATGGAGAAAGTACTTTGACAGCTTATTAAATGAAGAATTTGACAGACAGCCTGTAGAGCCAACGGAGACAGTAGCAGCAATGGTCACCAAAATAACCAACGAGGAAGTGGCTCAAGCGCTTCAAAAAATAAAGAAAGGAAAAGCGGTAGGACCAGATGATATTCCTGGGGAAGTATGGAGAGCATTGGGAGAGACAGGAACAAGGTGGCTAGCAGGTCTATTTAATAGAATTATGGAAGTCGGACAAATGCCAGACGAATGGAGAAGCAGTATACTGGTACCTGTTTACAAAAACAAGGGAGATATACAACAATGTACAAACTACAGGGCTATAAAACTGCTTAGCCACACCATGAAAATATGGGAAAGAGTAATTGACAGACGGATACGTGAAGAGACCGAAATATCCGAGAATCAATTTGGCTTTATGCAGGGTAGATCAACAACAGATGCAATTTTCATTATAAGGCAATTGATGGAAAAATACAGGAGTAAAGAAACAAACGCTCATATGGTATTCATTGATCTTGAGAAAGCATATGATAGAGTTCCTCGAGAGATTCTGTGGTGGGCACTCAATAAGAAAGGAGTCCCTGGTGAATATGTAAAGATTGTGAGGGATATGTATGAGGGAGTAACGACTAGTGTTAGGACAGGTGTGGGAGAGACTGATAAATTTCATGTGAAAGTAGGATTGCACCAAGGTTCTGTGCTTAGTCCGTATTTATTCTCATTAGTTGTGGACCAGATAACAACGAAACTACAGGGTAACATTCCATGGTGCTTAATGTATGCTGATGATGTCGTGTTAGTAGGAAATAGTGAAAGAGACCTAGAACAAAAACTGGAACAGTGGAGACAAGCTCTGGAGGAAAAAGGTTTAAAACTTAGTAGGACAAAAACAGAGTATTTGGAATGTTCATTTAAAGATGGAGCTACTACAAATAAAATGGTATCTTTGGATGGTGAAATGATTGTGAAAAGCAATAGTTTTAAGTACCTAGGATCGGTACTACAGAGTAATGGAGAAATATATGGAGATGCATGCAGTAGAATTAGGGCTGGATGGATGAAGTGGAAAGAAGCGAGTGGTGTGTTGTGTGACAGAAAAATTCCAATGAAGCTGAAGGGAAAATTCTATAAAACAGCCATAAGACCGGCTATGATGTACGGAACTGAATGTTGGGCAGTGAAAAAGAAAGAGGAACAACGAATGCATGTGGCGGAAATGAGAATGCTTAGATGGATGAGTGGAGTGACAAAGAAGGATAAAATTAGAAATGAGTATATTAGGGGAAGTCTAGGTGTGGCACCAATTGATGCCAAAATGAGAGAGCATAGGTTAAGATGGTTTGGTCATGTTCAACGTCGAGACGTTAATCACCCAATACGAAGAATAGCTGAAGTGCAGATTCCTGGAAGAAGTAGGAGAGGAAGACCAAAGAAGACCTGGGGGGAGGCGATAAGGCAGGACATGTTGGTAAAGGGGATTAACATTGATATGACCCAAGACAGAATTGTGTGGAGAAATGCAATTAGGGAAGCCGACCCCGCATAGGGATAAGGCAAAGAGAATGATGATGACCACAAGTTAGTTTGTACACACCACTCTGTAGTTGCTTTCTCTTTCGGCTTTTATTGTTCTTAATATATTTGCTTAAGTTATTGTTAATTCTGAAAGCTGGTATTATTCCTTTCTTTTTTATGTATCTGGCTTTTTTTTTGTTATCTTGCCAGTATATCTGAGAGAGCAGAAGGTACTGGGTTCTTTCTGTGTTGGTGGATACACTGATTTCAGGGCTTTCTTATGGAGTTTTTGATTTAAAATTTTGTTAACTGTTTGTTCGTTATAGCCGTTGTTTACTGCTATTTGTTAAATGATGTTTAGTTCTATCTCGAAGTTATTTTTTGTCATGGGAGTTTCTGTCAGTCTATGTATCATGCTATGGTAGGCTGCTAATTTGTGTTGTGTAGGATGAGATGATGAATTGTGTATAGTTGTGTCAGTATGGGTAGGTTTACAAGGAAACAAGGAAAAAAGAAAGAAATAATACCAGCTTTCAGAACTAACAACAAATTAAGCAAATATATTAAGAACAATAAAAGCCGAAAGAGAAAGCAACTACAGAGTGGTGTGTACAAACTAACTTGTGGTGACTGTCCGAAAACGTACATCGGTCAAACTGGCAGAACTTTTGACAAACGGATAGCAGAACACAAAAGGGCTTTCAACAATAGAAAAACAGACACTTCTACATACGCACTTCACCTTCTAGATCATAATCATTCTTTCAATGAAGAGTTTCAAATTCTGCATATCCAAAATAAAGGCCTTAAGCTATCTTTTTTAGAATCTATGGAAATTAATAAACTGAAAAATACAGATATAATTCTGAATGACCAACTCGAGATAAACAGCTCCCTACTCCTCAACCTCTTCAGTTAGAGACTTAAAAAGGCAAACACATTGTAAATTATATCACTTGAGAAAGGCACTCTGCCGAAACAGCTGTAGTAACATAGTTGTAAATAATAAATTTTGTGGAAGTATAGAAAACAAAAGTTTTCAGGGTTTTATTTTGAGATAAAATGAACTTCCATCAAGTAACGGTCGAATCCATCAATTATTAAAACATAAAAATGTTGTAGTGACAATGAAGAAACTAGAAGCATTAGGTAGAATTGATAAAGGCGTAATTGATACGTAATTTAGATGTGTACTGTGCATATATTTCATGTTATTTCAATTATAACGGACTTCATCTGTAAGAACAGTAATCCTTCTTCAACCGCGGGGGTTACGTTCCGAAGAGAAAGGTGCGGTTGGTGAAACCGTGGTTGCCGAGGGATCCACGATCCAAAGAAGAATATGACATATAATTCTAATTTGGATACGTATATTATACATAGAAAGAAATATGATGAAATTTCATATCTGTGAAAACTATTATCATATCAACAAAAATAAATACGCTGAGATCAGCGTCTACATTTGCCGGTATTTTAAACCTACTGAGCTATAAACTAATTACCGTAGTATTACTACTAAGAACAAGCGCCAGTGGCGTATCATGAGTAATTTAACGCGACTGGTCCAATTATATAAAAATAATGAAACATTCTCATTAAAGATTCAACAGATATCGCAACCGCGGATAACTGAAAACGCGGATAACGAGGGATTACTGTATACCGTATTTTATTAATTTTTACCATTTTCTCCGGATAACCCGAATTTTCTATAACCCAGATCGGCCACGGTCCCGATTAATCCGAGTTAACGAGGTTCCACTGTAATATTAAAAAAGCAATTTTAAACACTTTGGTTGATTTACTGCCACAATTTTTACTTTTTTCTTCAGATCCGAAGGAAATCGAGTTTTCTTACTCGTTTTAACTGGCCTAAAAAGCTTATTGCTCTGATTAAAGTATTTCATACCGCCTAAGTTTAATTAAATTTCTTACATAAATAATTCAAATATTCTCGGCCACTTAACATGACTCGTTGGGAAACTCTGGAAAAACTTTTATTATTGCCACGTGACAGGGCTGGATTAAGAAGTTGAAAAACATGAGTTTGTGGTTGAAATAATTATGAATTCGTTTCAAAAGACCATAATGCAATTTTAACTGTCTCGGGTTTTTAATTTTATATGCAGATGTGAAAAATTTCAAAATCTGAATATTAATATTAACATATTACGTCAAATGGAGGCCAACATTTAATATTATGGTGATGTTGATATTGGGGATCCTCAGGGTTCAATACTGGGACCTTTAATATTCATATGCTATGTTAATGATATGCCCAAATATGTCAGATCAAATAACATATTTATACATGCAGATGACACAACTATTGCTAAATCTGCTTCAAGTGTTGAGGAATTAACTGTCTTACTAAATGTTATATTATCAGAAGACTTTACAGGATGGTGTAAAAAGAATGCTTTGGTTGTTAATGCTAAAAAGACCACTAGCATGCAATTCTACTATAGATCTAACTCAAGTCATCAGTTCTGTATCAAAGTAAATGATAGCATGGTTCATTCGACAACTACCACTAAACTTTTGGATTTGTATCTAGATAGTAATATGAGCTGGGAATCTCAAATTAATCACGTTTGCAAGAAAATAAATAGTAGCTATTACGCAATTTTACAATTAAAAAGTTTTTTTTACAATTGGACAGTTATTGAATATTTATTATGCAATTGTGTATTCTCACTTGGCCTGTAATATAAATCTTTGGGGTAGTGCTGTTAGTGCTACAAGAGTATTTGTCTCTCAGAAAAGGATAATTAGATTAATTTTCAATTTGCCATACAGGTTTTCATGTCGACAATATTTTAAAAAATATAACATTTTAACAGTACCTTCTATTTATATTTTTAAATGTATACTGTATGTAAAATCTAATATAACTATGTTTCATTTAAACTCTTATTATCATCAGTACCCCACTAGACAAAATGACTTTATAAGACTACCAAAACATAATACTGGACGATACGAAAAATCCCAGTATTATATGGGTATAAGACTTTTCAATCATCTTCCCAATGGTATTAGATCTGAAATAAACCTAAATAAATTTCGAGGCAAACTAAAATCGTACCTATTGCCAAATTGTTTCTATAGTGTAAGCGAATATATGGGTGATGTAAATAATTAATTCTATGTACTGTTTGTATTTTATCTTATAATAATTTGTAAGTGATATTTTATATATGCATATATTTGTATTTTAAACTGACGTATCCTATATCATGTAAATGATCTTGCAGGACAAATTAATAAAGTATTCTATTCTATTCTATTCTATTCTATTCTATTCTATTCTATTCTATTCTATTCTATTCTGTTCTATTCTATTCTATTCTATTCTATTCTATTCTATTCTATTCTATTCTATTCTATTCTATTCTATTCTATTCTATTCTATTCTATTCTATTCTATTCTATTCTATTCTATTCTATTCTATTCTATTGATAAAACTGAATCAACTGAATTTCTTCAACTTACGTTCGTCGTGGCAATTCTCATCCACTGCTTGCCCACTGCTTGCCCTCGACTTGTTTGATATAATCTGTCCACCCATGTCCACCTCTTCTGCGGTCTGCCTACCACCTGGCCTGTTCTCTCTTGGTGTCCAGTCTGTTAATCTCTGTGTCCATTTTTCAGGATTATCTCGGGCAACATGCCCGACCCATTGCCACTTGAGCCTTGCTATACGTTCTGCGACATCAGTAATCTTTGTTCTTTCACGAATGTCGATATTTCGAATCCTGTCCCTCAATCTAACCCCTAGTATGACCCTCTGCATCACTCTTTGGGTTGTACTGAAAATATATAATATTATGGACGTAATAAATTCGTGACAATGGTGACAAGTGTGACAGAAAAAAAATGCTCACGATCCAATGATCAACAAATGAAAACGATCCAGTAAAAATCAAAAACAAAAGGAAATAGAGTGCAATTACCAACAACTATATGCATTAACACTGTAAAAAGAACTATTCGATACAAAGAACAAGATACAATAACAATACAAGACAATGTAGTACGAGTAATCCAAAAAAGAAAAAGTTGAATAACCAAAGTCAATATAACAATAAAAACGCTGGAAGAACCTCGACATTGTTACGTAAAAGATGTATAGAAAAATGGAACTCAATTGCACAACTGTGGAAAGCATGAGCTCATAATTATTATTCTGTTATGTTTAGCTTACCACTAAATTCAATTTGGTCTACTCGTTTTTTCTTCTGATATTTTTACTTTACTTATATATTGGTCTGTAATCCGCAGTTTGGTTTCCTTTTCATGCTGATTATCGTCAATAAGTTGCTTTTATTTGAGCTTGTTCTTCCTAAATAAGTTTCTATGCTGTATACAGGGTGTAACGAAAATACAGGTCATAAATTAAATCACATATTCTGAGACCAAAAATAGTTCGAATGAACCTAATTTACCTTAGTACAAATATGCACATAAAAAAAGTTACAGCCCTTTGAAGTTACAAAATAAAAATCGATTTTTTCGAATATATCGAAAACTACTAGAGATTTTTTATTGAAAATGGACATGTGGCATTCTTATGGCAGGAACATCTTAAAAAAGAATTATAGTGAAATTTGTGGACCCCATAAAAATTTTATGGGGTTTTGTTCCCTTAAACCCCCCCAAACTTTTGTGTACGTTCTAATTAAATTATTATTGTGGTACCATTAGTTCAATTCAATATTTCTATAAATTTTTTGCCTCTTAATATTTTTTCGATAAGGCAGTTTTTATCGAGTTGCGGCTTCTTTTTTAATATGTTTACATAACAATTTTATGGGGGTTTTGTTCCTTTAAACCCCCCAAATGTTTGTGTATGTTCCAATTAAACTTTTACTGCGGTACCATTAGTTAAACACAGTGTTTTTAAAACTTTTTGCCTCTTTGTATTTTTTCGAGAAGGCACTTTTTATCAAGATATTACTTCTTTTTTAATATGGTTCAAAATATACCTAAAAATGTAAATCATAAATAAATTTTGATATTATTACCAAGTCTCCATAATCGTACTTAGCCATATACAAATATGTGGTGGATTTGACAAATATTCAAAATATCTCGATAAAAACTGACTTTTGGAAAAAGTACTAAGAGGCAAAAAAGTTTTTAAAATATTGTGTTTAGCTAATGCTACTACAATAATAATTCAATTGGAACGTACACAAAAGTTTGGGGGGTATAAAGGAACAAAACCCCATAAAATTTTTATGGGGTGTCCAAATTTCACTATAATTTTTCCTTAAGATACTACTAACAGAAGAATGCCACATGTCTATTTTCAATTAAATATCTCTAATAGTTTTCGATATATTGGAAAAAATCGATTTTTATTTTGTAACTTCAAAGGGCTGTAACTTTTTTTTTATGTGCACATTTGTACTAAGGTAAGTTAGGTTCAGTCGAACTATTTTGGGTCCCAGAATTTGTGATTAAATTTATGACCTGTATTTTTGTTACACCCTGTATATTGCCGTATCATCGGCATATTAGTTCTCGCATACTTTTCTAATTTTTTGAGTCTTGGACATCTTTGGTGACCTGAAACTTGAAATGTTCTATTAGTTAAATATGTGTCAGATATATTGAATAAATGAAGCAATCTAGTTTTTGCATCTTTTAGATAAAGGACTTTTTCCAGACAGTATCGTACGCATTTTCTATGTCGTGAATAGTCATTCCTAGTTTCTGGTTCCTATTGAAGCGGATTTTCGCGTCGCTGACCACTCTTGGTAATAAAATAATACACATATGTAATTGGTTGTAATAAAGCTACAAATGCTTGAGCCACTCTTCATCTGAACGTACTTAAATAAGGGATAACTTTAATGTAATACAAGCGTTTTAATAACATCAAAAGAAATTGGAATAAAATCATTATTTAAAGAATAGTAACATACATGTGACGTTTCTAACGTTAAAATGTAATTTGATCATTAAAATAACAACTGTAAATAGTACATTCTTTCACTGCTTTTGCTGTAAATTTTAAAGAACCGCTTGGATTGACATGAAATTTGGCATACGCAGAGCTAACATGTCAAAAAAAAAGTGATACGGTGCCGATGTGCGCTTTTGCCCTAGGGGTGAGTTTCACCCCATCTCGGGGGTCAAAAATATATGTCCAAAATAAGTCCCGAAATGGATAAACTGACTAATTTTAAGCAACTTTTGTTCCATAGAGTTTTTTCACGAAATCAATGCTTTTCGAGTTATTTGCAAATGAGCAAAATAACCACGTTTTAGACAGTTTTTTGCAAATAACTCAAAACTTAGGCATTTTGCCGAGAAAAATATTCTTACCAAAACTATAGCCTAAAAAAGTGAAAAAAACGGTGTATACAGGGTGTCCAGAAACTCTACCGACAAACGAAGACAGGAGATTCCTCAGATAATTTTAAGACAATTTAACCCAATTCACCTAGTCCGAAAATGCTTCCTAAGGGAGCTAGAGCTCTTTGAAGATGGCTACATGTAATTAGTATTTCTTAAATACCTCCAGAACGCTTCTATTTAGAAAAACGAAAATTTGTATACATATTTACTTTCCTGAAATGAATCGATTCTATCCATTGCGAATTTCTAGTACCGGTCATAGGCGTCCGTTTTGGGTAGGGCAACGGTTATTTTATTGCATAACTTTTTTGTCTTCAACTTTTAAGCATTTTTGATCCTGGGTTATTAAATTGTGAGGTATTCTAGTACTAAAAGGTACTCTTACTTTAAGTCGGTAGGATACACCGTTTTCTAGAAAAATCGATTTGGAAGTTTTTAGTCTTGGGAATTTGAAAAAAAAGTTAAAAATATATTTAAAAAAAAGGATGTGTTTTAACAACTTAAAGCAAGAGTAACTTTTAGTACTCGAATATCTCATAATTGAATAACCTAGTGTCAAAAATACTTAAAAATTAAAGACAATAAAGTTATGCTATAAAATAACTGTTGACCTACCCAAAACGGACGCCTATGACCGGTACTAGAAATTCGCCATTAATGAAATCGATTAATCTCTGGAATATAAATAAATGTACCAGTTTTCATCTTTCTAAATAGTTTTTTTTTTTTAATCTTTTTTTTTAATTCAAGGAACGAAAAATTTTCAAATCGATTTTTCTAGAAAACGGTGTATCCTATCGACTTAAACTAAGAGTACCTTTTAGTACTAGAATAACTCACAATTTAATAATTTAGATGCAAAAATGCTTAAAAATTAAAGACAAAAAAGTTAGGCGATAAAATAACCGTTGCCCTACCCAAAACGGACGCCTATGACCTGTACTAAAAATTCGCAATGAATGAAATCGATTCATTTCTGGAAAGTAAATAGGTATACCAATTTTCGTTTTTCTAAATAGAAGCGTTCTGGAGATATTTAAGAAAAACTAATTACATGACGCCATGTTCAAAGAGCTCTAGCTCCCTTAGGAAGCATTTTCGGACTAGGTGAATTGGATTAAATTGTCTTAAAATTATCTGAGGAATCTCCTGTCTTCGTTTGTCGGTAGAGTTTCTGGACACCCTGTATACACTAAGCACCAAAATTAATGCACCACCTTAAAAATGGGACATTTTTGATGTCTTGTATTTCCTAAATCTATTGTCCGATTTTAGTAATTTTTTTAATATGTTATAGCTTTATTCTTCAAGAATATCGATGTAATAATATTGTTGCTAAACAGATAAATGTCATTGTATACCGGGTGTAACAATGATAGTGTGTTTTTTCCTCAAAGTTTGGAACACCCTGTAGAATATTCTGGCGTATATAAAATATTGAAATTAAAACTCAACTGTAGCCTTATGCTTTTTTAACATTATGCTTTTTGACTCATTAGCTTATGTTGTAAAATAAAAAAGTTAGGTACTTTAACAACTAGCCATGTTCTTCATCAATACAGAGTGTTTCTAAATAAGTGCGACAAACTTTAAGGGATAATTCTGCACAAAAAATAATGACCATTGGCTTCATAAACATATGTCCGCAAATGCTTCGTTTCCGAGATACGGGATGTTGAATTTTTTCTTACAAACTGACGATTTATTTATTGCTCTAAAACCGGATGAGATATGCAAATGAAATTTGGTAGGTTTTAAGAGGTAGTTATTGCGCATTTTTTGGCATACAACTAAGAATTTTATATTGACCATTGGCGTGCATACGGGTCATACTACCCGGTCATATTACCCGTACGCACGCCAATGGTGAATATAAAATGCTTATTTGTATGCCAAAAAATGCGCAATAACTACCTCTTAAAACCTACCAAATTTCATTTGCATATCGTAACCGGTTTTAGAGCAATAAATAAATCGTCAGTTTGTAAGAAAAAATTCAACATCCCTTATCACGGAAACGAAGTATTTGCGGACATATGTTTATAAAACAAACGGTCATTATTTTTTCATCCAGAATTACTCCTTAAAGTTTGTCGCACTTATTTAAAAACACCCTGTATTGATGAAGAACATTGCTAGATGTTAAAGTACGTAACTTTTTTATTATCCAACATAAGCTAATGAATTAAAAAGCATAATGTTAAGAAGACATGCTACAGTAGAGTTTTAATTTCAATATTTTATATGCGCCAGAATATTCCACAGATTGTTCCAAACTTTGAGGAAAAAACACACTATCATTGTTACACCCGGTATACAATGACACTTATCTGTTTAGCAACAATAATATTACATCTATATTCTTGAAGAACAAAGCTATAACATATTAAAAAAATCACTAAAATCGGACAACAGGTTTAGGAAATAGAAGACATCAAAAATGTCCCATTTTTAAGGTGGTGCGTTAATTTTGGTGCTTAGTGTATTACGTCTCTATACCTAGCAAAAGCAGAGTTATAACTAATGAAAACTAGGTTCATATTCGAAAAATTATAAATAGAGTAATTCAATGTGAAATATCCAAATAATGAAGCATTCTTGGGGAAAACACATTACAACTTTTTTAAAGTGTTTAAAAAAAGCTTTATTTTTGTTTTTATAAAAAAAAAATCTAGCATCAAATGTAACCAAATTACGCTCAAAATACAGTTGGTATCTTCTGTTTTGGCAAAAAAAATCAGGAAGATCACCCCCCAATTAGCAAGTTGGAACCAACAAATGAAATTAATCGTTACCGCTTCACAAGTTACTTTAATTATGTTGTGTTTATATGATCTGTAAGTTTCATCGATTCAAAGTGCTTATTTTTGAAAAAATTTAGTTTTAAAGCAAAATTTTTAAAAATTTTAATTTTGAAAAAATACTTTTTTTTATTGGCTTTAGGATTAGACCATGCGGCCAGAAACAAAGTAAATAGTACATATATAAACATAATATATATCTTATCTAAACTATCTAATTACTAATATAAGTTAAGGTTATCTAAGTCTGACCTTTGTTTCAAAAAAAAATATTTTGTTTCAAACTAACTTAAAAATTGTTAAAGATACCAAAAATCTCAAACAATAAAAAAGTCGGCTTTATTTTTCTGAATATTTTGTATTTTTTTGTTTTTCTGTAAGACAAAAATTGGTTAAGATTCGGTGTTTCTAAATTTGCATACACACTCGTGATAAGTGACTCGTTCAGGCACTCTTAACTACAGCTCTTTCAAAAATAAGGACTTTGAACCGATGAAACTTGCAGATCATATGATCAATACATACGCGAGTAAAAAACTTGCGAAGTGGTAACAATAAAGTTCATTTGAAATGCTAATTAGGAAGTGATTTTCCCAATTTCTTACAAAAAAAAGGGACCAACTTTATTTTGAGCGTAACTTGTTTACTTTGGATGCTAAAATTCTTTTTAAAAACAAAAATAAGCATTTCTTAAACACTTTAAAAAAGGTAAAATGAGTTTTTCCCAAAAAAGTGATTCGTTTTTTGGTTATGGCACTTTAAAATATTCGATTTGGAATTTGACGAATATGAACCTATTTTTCATTAGCTATAACTCTGCTTCTACTAGGTATAGTGACCTAATATATACACCATGTTTTTCACTTTTTCACGTGCGATATTTTTGATAAGAATTTTTTTTCGACCAAATACCTACTTACTTTTTGAGTTATTCACTCGCAAATAACTCGAAAAGTATTAACTTGGTGAAAATACTTTATAAAACAAAAGTTGCTTAGAATTAGACATTTTATCTATTTCCTGACTTATTGGGAACATATATTTTTCACCCCCAAAAGGGGGTGAAACTCACCCCTAGGGCAAAAGCACACATCGGCACAATATCACTTTTTTTCTTTGACTTGTTAGCTTTCATGTGTATGCCAAATTTCATGTTAATCCAAGCGGTTCCTTAAAATTTAGAAGTTTTGCAATATTTTACCTTTAACCGCTTAACGTGCTTACCCGAGTTAACTCGGTTTTAAAGTACGTTTCTGTTTTCGCTTAACCGAGTTAAGTCGTGTTTAAAATATTTGTACTATATATAAGGCGCCTACGCGTTTTAACTCCTCTAGCGCTAAATAACGGTATCCCCACTGGCATGGGCGTCCATACCTATGGGCAGGGGGGCCCGTGGCCCCATCCTTAGCTTTCGGGTGCTTTAAACTATATGTGGTTACCCAAAGTATACGAAATGTAATCTGCCACATCTTCACGTCTGGCCGCCCCTAAAAATTTTTATATGGGCACCCGTACCCACTTGTTTTCTCGTTTCTAATTTTAAACTTTCTACGATCGACTGCCGACTGGGGTGGGATCACGATGAGTAGAATTATATTTTGCTGACGTCACGTTCTGCCCTGGCTGTGACGTACCTCTCTGTGTAACCACTTGTTTTAGAGTGTAACACACTGTTAACAATATTTAACATGATTATACTTGAATAATTGCGATTTTCTTCTTTTACTTGTAGTATTTTGTATGTTAAAAGTTACGACCGAGTTAACTCGGGTGAGCGCATGAGGGTATTTGTTATTTTATATTTTTCTAATAAACTATGCGTTATTTTACTTTAGATTATATCTAGTGACAATAGTCTTGTTCGTAGTTTATTTTACCGTAATAAAATAAATAGGTAATTTTTTGACGTATTTTTGCAAATAAATGTGTGCGTTAAGAGGAAACAGTAGCGATCAGCAGGTAGCGAAAACGCGTTCCAAGATTGCGGCTGTAATTTTGAATATTTTTTCGAGATATTTGGCACACGTATTCGTAATATAATAAAGAATGGCGGTACAGAGCCCAATTTGATAAATATATTAATATGTGGAAATTACTCTGTAATTAAATACAATATTAAAAAAACGAGCCTGTACCGCCATTAAGAAGAACAAAAAAAAAACACTTTCTTCAAATAAACTTTTTTATCCGATGCCTAGATTTTGTGTCATTTTGGAACTACTAAAATTTTTTATTTCATTAGTAGTTCCAAAATGACACAAAATCTAGGCATCGGATAAAAAAGTTTATTTGAAGAAAGTGTATTTTTTTGTTCTTCTTAATGGCGGTACAGGCTCGTTTTTTGAATATTGCATTTAATTACAGAGTAATTTCTACATATTAATATATTTTTCAAATTGGGCTCTGTACCGCCATTCTTTATTATATTACGAATACGTGTGCCAAATATCTCGAAAAAATATTCAAAATTACAGCCGCAATCTTGGAACGCGTTTTGGCTACCTCTTGATCGCTACTGTATCACCTTAAGCGGTTAAAGAATGTTTTAAATTAATGTCGAAATAGCGAAAAAAGAAATCTAAAATATTTATATCGAATAGCTGTGTATATACAGAGTGTGAAATTCGCATATAATTAGTTAAATTATTAAAATAATTAATATGAAGTAGCTTGTTCTTTTTAAAGTGTATGGCAATAAGAAAAACGGTCGGTCTTCTCCGTCGGTCTATTGGCGTCGTCGTCGTGATCGTCATGGCCTCCCTCGATGGTGATAAGGACGCTAGGATGAATACAAATTGCTCAAGTCGGAGTTTGACTGATTAATATGGAAGTCTCGTGCTATGCCGCCGGTGCGGTACACGTCAAAGCTGATGCCGGATCATCAAAAATGCCTCGTTTTGTTAACTATACACAAGCTTATCAAGCACATATAACGAGGATACTGTATGAATATGAGCTCATGGAATGGATCTTTCCATATTTAGCTAGTCAAAAAATGTTACAACAAATAGTTAACTTTAAAGTTTTTAATTACTACAAAGTTTTTTTAAGAAATTGCTTAAAGACAGCATTAGAAAAGATAGAAAAGACAGGAACTAGTTGGTTAAGATGTTTGTTTAACCCTACGTCATTCGACTGAGTATAACAGGCCCACAACCGTTCATTCGGTTATTTTCAAAAATTTCGGATATAAAAGCAAGAGATTTTTTCTATAGAAAAAAAAAAGAGTTCAATCTTATCAGTTGCTTAATCTAATAATATACAGTGAGCACCTAAAGGTTGGAATAAATTCGTTTTTTTATAAATGGCTAATTTCAGAAATGTATCCCGAAACATGTCAATTTTTATTTTTAAATTACGACTTTTTGGCATATATATCATACTAGTGACGTCACCCATCTGGGCGTAATGACGTTATCGATGATTTTTTTAAATGAGGATAGGGGTCGTGTGATAGCTCATTTGAAAGGTAATTCAAGTCTCTATTCAGTAATATAAACATTACAATAATTATTTATACAGGGTGTCCAAAAAAATGTTTGTTTTGAAATAAATTTATTGACATAAAAAGAAGAATGTGTGTAATTTATCTAATTAAAAATACAATTTACTGCTATCAGAAAATAGGAAAAAATGTTTATTTGACAAATAAATATTGTTTTTTGCTTAAATTCAATATTAAAGCAGCCACCCACCTGCCTCTTGACAGTTTGAACATTTAATTTAAGCGAAAAGTAATTTTTTTTTTCAAATAAACATCTTTTTTTTGTTTTCTGAGAGCAGCAAAATGTATTTTGAATTAAATAAATTACATACATTCTTCTTTTTATGTCAATAAATTTAATTCAAAACTATTTTTTTGGACACCCTGTATAAATAATTATATTAATGTTTAGATTACTGGATAGATAATTAAATTACCTTTCAAATGAGCTATCACACGACCCCTATTCTCATTAAAAAAAATCATAGTTGACGTCATCAGACCCAGATGGGTGACGTCACTAATATGATATATATGCCAAAAGGTCATAACCTAAAAATAAAAATTAACCTGTGTCGGAGTTTTTTCCAAAATCGCCCATTCATGAAAAAATGAATTTATTCCAACCTTTACGTTTTGTTAACTATACACAAGCTTATCAAGCATATATTACGAGGATACTGCATGAATATGAGCTCATGGAATGGATCTTTCCATATTTAGCTAGTCAAAGAATGTTATAACAAATAGTTAACTTTAAAGTTTTTAATTACTACAAAGTTTTTTAAGAAATTGCTCAAAGACAGCATTAGAAAAGATAGAAAAGACAGGAACTATGGCTTGTTTTTAAACCAGGAGGAGTGATTCAAATTTACCGCGCTGTAATGCTTGTTTGTAATTGGTCCAACCGCAATCAAGTTTACTCCACCCTTATAAAGTTTTGACACTAATGACATTTATCAAATTTTGACAGTTTGGCATTTTATAGGTTAATTAAGTTATTTCGGCGATTTTTTGTGTTTCCTGCGCTATGCTTTAAAGTTTTAGATTTTTAGTCTGCTTTTATATAAAATACAGTTATTTTTAGAACTCTTTAGCGTTGTATTTGTATAATATAATATTTATGGATAACCGTCGAAGGCCGACATGATCAACCACAAAAGAAGATTTATTTGGTGATGTTTCTAGTGACTTTCTTTGGTATGAATCTGTCTTTTTAGTTTACTCCTCTTGGTTAAAAAACAAACTATAGTTGGTTAAAATGTTTGTTTAACCCTACGTCATTAGACTGAGTATAACAGGCCCATAACCGTTAATTCGGTTATTTCCAAAAATTTCGGATATAAAAGCAAGAGATTTTTTCTACAGAAAAAAAAAGAGTTCCATCTTCTCAGTTGCTTAATCTTCTTCTTCTTCTTTAAGTACCGTGCCCAAATTGTTAGGCGTGGATAGCTCCCATAATAATTTGCCGATATCGTTCTCGATCTTGTGCGGCATGTAACAATTGATCTGCTGATAAGCCAGTCCATTGACGGAGGTTTCGGAGCCATGAATATTTCTTCCGACCAATTCCTCTTTTGCCGTCGATCTTTCCATTGAGTATTAACTTCAGCATCCTGTATCTGCTACCTCTCATTATATGCCCCAGATATTCAAGATTTTCTCTTTTTTGTCATCTTGGTTAAATCACCTTCGCCTTGACCTACTCTGTTTAAGACTTCTCTGTTTGAAATGCGTTGTACCCAAGATATTCTGAGCATTCTACGATACGACCACATCTCAAAGGCTTCTAATTTGTTCATCATGTTAATTTTCATTATCCAAGTTTCACATCCATATAGTAATACAGGATACACATAACATTTTAGGAACTTGATTCTTAGTTGTATGTTCAGCTGAGAGTTGCTAAGAATAGATCTAAGTTTCATAAATGCTCCTCTTGCAATTTCTATACGAGTTTTAATTTCTTCATCCTGATTTAGAGTCTCGTTTATCCAACATCGTAGATATTTAAAATTGTTAACTTTTGTTATTGGTTCATCACTGACAATTAGTTGCATAGGGCCGACGTCTTGTTTACTAACCACAAGTAACTTTGTCTTTGTTGCATTTATGTTAAGTCCGTTATTGGAGCATTCTCTAGTGACTCGATCTATAAGGAATTGAAGATCTTCGATATTTTTACCCATGATCGCGGTGTCGTCTGCATATCTGATGTTGTTAATAGTTTCTCCCCCGATTCGAACTCCACATTGTCCTTCCAAGGCTTCATTAAAAATTATTTCTGAGTATACGTTAAACAAAGTTGGAGATAACACACAACCCTCTCTGACACCTCTTTGAATGCAAATTTTGTCTGTTTCTTTGCCGTCCACCAGAAAAGAAGCTTCTTGATTCCAATATAGATGTTGTAAAAGTCTCAGATCTTTATCATCTATTTCAATCATTTCTAGATATTCAATCAACCTATCATGTTGAACTCTATCAAACGCCTTCTCAAAATCTATAAAGAAGACGTAAATTTATTTCTGTATTTCCCATGATCGTTGAAGTAATGTTAACATTGATAACAAAGCTTCCCTTGTTCCCAATCCTTCTCTGAAACTGAATTGTTTGTTTCCCATTGTCTCGTCACTTTTCTGTTTGGTTCTATCAAGAATTATCTTAATAAGTAGCTTGAGAGAGTGGCTCATGAGATTAATTAGTCTAAAGTCTTTACATGATGATGTATTAGGTTTTTTTGGGAGTGGAATAAATGTAGACTCTAACCATATCTGTGGCATCATTCCAGTCTCGTATATATGGTTATAAATGTTTGTTAGTTGTGAGACATTGTCGTCATCCAGAAGTTTGAGCCAGTCTGATGATATTTGGTCAGGGCCTGGAGATTTCCCATTTTTGCTCTGTTTGATGGCTTCCTCTACTTCCGCTTTTAAAATACTAGGACCAGTATTCGTATACTTTGTGGTGTTAAGTGGTGACCTCGTATCCAGGAAGAGCTCTTTTATATAGTTAGTCCATTCTTCCTGAACTTATTGCATCCTGGATATTTGTGGTCAACTGAAACCTGAAATGTTCTGTTAGTCAAATATGCGTCGCATATATTCACCAGGTAATGAGGTAATCTAGCTGTGTTCATCTTGTAAATTAGGATTTATGTTTCGTCCTACAGTTTTTCTTTGTCGAGAATGACCACTCTTGTTTTTTTGGTTCCTCTTGAAGCAAATTTTTGTATTATTGAAGTTATACTTCTTTACGCGCGATATGAGGGTGAATTTTTATATGTTAAAACCTACGATCCCGGCGCATGCGCATTATAACTTTGTTCTGATTGGATGTTCAAATGACATGTCAAAAATTATCCAATATGGCAGCTGTAGCGCAGCTGTGGTTTGGACGGTTGACGGTTTGGTTATGTATGGTTGTTGCGTTTTAAAATTTGCGGGAAGAGAAACAACAAAGGTTAGTTAATAGTTATACTGCCTTTTTAAATAGTTTTCGTATTATATTTTTGAAGTTGTACTTCAAAATGTTTTAATTTATGTATGTATCAGTCCAGAAAAGGTGTGGAAAGAATATATTAGTGTTTTTAAATATATTTTTCTACAAACGTGTTAAAAATGCAATTTTTAGGACTCCATAGGAGCGTTAAAAATGCTACTTTAAGGCACTAGTGCTTTGAAATTTTTAAGGCACTGCAGTTAAAAGTGAATTGTCAAACTGTGAAACGTCAAAATATTTATATTTCATTCATTAACATTAATATTAATAATACAACTTGCGCAATTTGAAAAAGGTGGTTTAAAAGTTTTTTTATTATAATTTTGTGTCTTCCTTGTGCGTAAAATAATAAAACATCTATTTTTATATTTCACTTGTCACCGTGATGTATACTTATGTATATCTGAAAGGTAAGTAGCATGCGGCTTGATGGCCTTGTTGGTAGAGCATTGGACCAGAGATCAAAAAATCGCGAGATTGCGGGTTCAAATCCCGGACGATTCATATTTTTTTCTTTTTTTTAATATTTGGCATTGTTAAGTTTTGGTTCATTTTTGGTAATTATTGTTAATTTTTTGTATTGTAACTGTTAAGTAGGTATATTTATTTCGTTGAAATTATATTATAATAGAAGTATAACTTCTTAAAGTTATAGCAAGAAAGCATAACAATACATGGAGAACAAATTAAAAAGGTTGAAAAATATAAATATTTGGGTACAATAATTAATGAAACTAATGAGTACACAGAAGAGATTAAAGCAAGAATAGGACAGGCAAGAAATGCTTTCAACAAACTAAAAAAAGTACTCTGTAGCAGGGACATTACAATTTCTTTAAAGATAAGACTTCTGAGATGCTACGTGTTCTCCGTATTATTCTATGGGTTGGAGGCTTGGACATTAAAGAAGGATGTTTCGGACAGATTAGAAGCCTTCGAGTTATGGGCATACAGAAGAATATTAAGAATAAGTTGGGTGGATAGAGTCACGAATATCGAGGTGTTGAGAAGAATGGGAAAAGATAAAGAGATTTTAAATACAATTAAAGTCAGAAAACTGCAATATCTGGGACATGTTATGAGGGGCGAGCGTTATAACTTGTTACAATTGATAATGCAAGGAAGAATACAGGGTAGAAGGAGTCGCGGAAGAAGACGCATCTCCTGGTTAAACAATTTGAGAGCTTGGTTTAATTGCACTTCTGCTGATCTCTTTAGAGCAGCGGTATCGAAAGTGCGAATTGCCGTGATGGTTGCCAACCTTCTTAGAGGAGATGGCACATGAAGAAGAAGAATAACTTCTTACGTGCGGTGCGTACAAAGTACACACACATTCTTTTTTCTCTTGCTAAATGTAGTTCGCAATTTTTTCCTC
Source organism: Diabrotica virgifera virgifera (assembly GCF_917563875.1). Lineage (NCBI taxonomy): Eukaryota > Metazoa > Arthropoda > Insecta > Coleoptera > Chrysomelidae > Diabrotica > Diabrotica virgifera. Next base: position 214,633,206 of record NC_065451.1, on the reverse strand, counting down.
TTCTGAATCCAAATTGGTCTTATATGATTCTTCTTCTTTCTGCACTAATGTTGAACTTTATTAGATGAACACACTTGTAATCATTGCTACGCAATTTTTTAATATTACGGATAGGTTATGTATGACTTTTATTGAACCAAAAAGCTTTTTCTTAGTGTAAAGGGTTAAGGCCCAAAATTTTCATTTATTTCGCCAAAAAACTTATTTTTAATTAAAATCGTTGTAAATTTCACATTAATGGAAGTAAATAACGTAAAATACGACAATAAAATCGTTTCAGAATCGTACTAAAGTCTTCTATTTTAAAATATCTAATGACTTGTACAATTTCTATTAACTATTTTTAAACAAAAACTTTAATAACATTGTCTTCTATCTTGTAGAGTGAAAATACTTATCCAATAAACTCGTAATATATAAACACAGCCAGCACATAGTTTAATTTCGGCTCAGAAATAAGGCCTATTCCGCTCAGAAAGATTAAATGAATTCTTTTTCGCGATCGAGCAATATACTGTATTGTTCTCGGGGATATTTTCTTTGTAAAAAGAGACTACGACCTTTTGATATTAGATCTTAAATCAAAGGGTGCTGTAAGACTAAAAAAAGAACATTGAAAGCTCTTTATATAAACGGGCTTTTATTCTTTTAATATTAGAACCTCACGTTTTTCGGTATTGTACTAAGGAAATTTGCCAGTTTGGTGGCCTATTTCGAAACTGTTGAAAAAATGCCGCAAGGACTAATTTTTAGTTTAGGAAATAACAAGTTTATGTACAACAAGTTGGACTATAAATATATCAAGTGACGAAGAAATCTGAACCCATTCTAAATTATTATATTTTTAAAATATTTTGTACAATAAATATTACCAAATGCAGAATTATCAATTTGGTCAAACGGCCAACATTTCAACATAATAAGATAATTTACAGGACTAATCAATTAATAATGTAAAAATCCACAAGGAAAAAGTTTTCCTGTATTTGGCTGTATACCATGTAATACAAAAAACAATAAAATCCTTTATAAAAGGTATATATTTAAAATCTCTAAAAAGGGCTACATCACAGAACTAGTTTTCGATTGGTTTACCAATCATCATCAGTGCTTACGTGAAATTTACATGCTAACCACCAAGATATAGTTTTACAAAAATATGTGGGTCAAAGCCCTGTACAAGTAATCCGTCAAGGAAACATCGGTTAAAAATGCTATTAAAGTATTTTTGATTGTTTTTTTTTTAATTAATAATGTATTGATGCACCTCGATGGCATATTCATTTTTGTATACACTTGAGCTCTCTTCTAGCTAGGTAGTCAATATCCTCCTCAAGCGTCTCGTTTCATCTTGTAAATTAAGAAATTTCGAACTCATCATGTACCAGCCGAGTTCAATTGGAAATAAATCTGGAGATCTCGGGGGCCAGAGCAAAATATTAACTACAGCCTATTAAAATAAGTCCATGATGAATATTTCAATGAGTCTCCTTGCGTTACTCGGCTGAAAAATTGGATGATGGAGCATCTAAAGGTAGGGCATGAGTAGAGGTCCCAGAATTACTTCTACGTAACGCTGAGCTATCACGTTCCATCTGACAAAGACTAGAAGTGAGGTTGAAGCACAAACTATCGCATCCTGCCCCATAACCGCAACATTTCGGTGCAAGTGCCCTTTGAAAAAGAGTTATGGATTTCGTCTTTCACTACGTCGTCTTCTGACCTTGACTTTGTCATTTTCTTGTTACAGTCAGCCTCTTCCAATTATTTCTAAACCATGTTAACCAATGTCAATTTGAACCATTCACGAAGAATGCAGTCAATAAATTCTTCTACGTCTTAGGCTTCTTCGTTCAATGATCTGTCCTTATAGTATAAATTCTAGGGAACTCATATTGTATGCCTATAGAGACGTGGCTAAGAAACTCAAGTTTTCTCTTCTTTGTAATTAACATAATTTTAAGTTCAACATTTAGTCTTTTAAGCACTGGCTGATTTGTGACTCTATCAGTTCAGGGGACTCTTTCTCAGGAGTAACTTATTTAATATCGATCTGTATAGAAATGTGGAAAAAAGTAACACTCAACTATTTTAATTCGTAGAATCATCGAAGGATACGGTGCTGTCAATAGTTTTTTCATATTGACGAACGCAGCTCGTATTTGTTCAATGCGTGAACGAATAACTTCATGCACCTATTTATTAAATACCTACTAATTATTGTCCACAATTATTGTTAATTTTTTTTTAAATACCATCATTTTGGTTTTTCTGATATTGTTACGTAAACTCTGCGTCATCCTAATCATAGATACTTTCTCAAGAAGTCCCTAGAAGTCTCCAAAATTATAAGCTATAATAGATATCTGTATCGTTAATCGTTAGCGTATCTGATGTTATTAACAAGACCTCCATTTACCGCCTTTCCAACTGACTCATCTTTAGAGCCGCTTTATTCATTAGGCAATATACGCAGTTGCCTAGGGCGGCAAATTATGAGAGGGCGGCAAATTATTAGAGTGCGGCAAAAATACTGTACAAAAAAATATTTGTGTAAAAATTAAAATCGAATAACATTTAAGTAGGTAAGTACACCATCAATGAGATAGAAGTTGGCATTTATTTCTAGAAAACAAATTGCATTCTCTTAACACTATTCATTCAAAAAGGACGGAAGTCGTAAATTTAGGGATTATTGGGCCGCCGGCAGCAGCGCAAAAGCGGCGAGCTATAGGATCAGTTCAAAACGGCAATTTTTTAGGTTGTTTAGAACTCATAGCAGAATTTGATCATTTTTTACGCGAGCACCTTACTAAATTTGAAAGTATTGGTCAAGGTAACTGTAATTCTCTGTCAAACACTATATGCGAGGAACTAATAAGTAGTTTTGATGAAGAAAAGTAAGAAGAAAGATTTTTGGCGAATTAAAGCAAGAAAAATACTATTTTATAACAGTTGATTCGACATCAGACGTGTCTCATGTTGATCAGCTAGCATTTTTAGTTCGCTATGTTTCTGGTGATGGTATGCCGACTGAAAGATTTACTAAACGTATTCCATCTGAAGGTCACAAATCTGATGCTTCGAAATCGACAGTGATTTTGACTTTAGAGAAATGTAGCGTTGATTTAAGTGATTGTCGCGGCCAGTCATATGATAGCGCATCCAATATGTCTGGCAAATATTCAGGACTGCAGGTCAGAATAAAAAATCACAATAAACTTGCTAAGTACGTACCTTTCTCTTGACATTCTCTCAATTGGATAGGATCTTTAGCAGCAGAATCCTGTTTGAACGCCACTTCCTTTTTCATGTTTTTACAAGAATTATATGCATTTTTCTCGGCTTCCACATATAATTAGATGGAATATTTTGACTGACAACTTAAAATCACCTGTTGTGAAATCTCTTAGTGAAACTAAAGGTGTTCTACACTGGCTTCAGCGAAATACAAAATGTTCTTTTTAATATCTCTAACGAAGAATGTCAAACTGCAGCTGTGGAACATCAAGCACTTTCTATATTTGAAAAAATGGACACTTTTGAAATGGCTTTATTAGGTGGCATTTTGCAACATATTTTAGAAAGAGTGAATCTATCCAATAAGTATGTAGGTACTGCAATGGATCTGGGTTCTGTCGTTATAGAGTATAAAGCTCTTTCAAATTACTTTACGTCAATCAGAAACAATTTGCCATTGACGAAGAGGAAGCCAAAAAATGGTGCCCAAATAAAACATATAAAGAAATAAGAAAGAGAAAGAGAAAAATTCAATTTGACGAGGTGACCGATGATGAACTAAACTTTTCATCTAGTGATGAGATGAAAATCCACACATTCTATATTATAATCGACACTCTGATATGAGAGCTGAATATACATCTGGAATCTTATCGACTTATTCATCAACGTTTTCGTGTTATAACAGATTTGCCAAAATTAAACAATGAAGAAATTAATCAGAAGCTGAAAAGCTTATACAAATTTATAAAGACGACCTAGATACATAATTCATGCATGAATGCATGGATACCACAATAAAATCACCAATTGACATATATCTAAATATTTAAAGAAGAATGGTTTGAAAGATATTTTCCCTAATTTTGATATCGCTTTGCGCATTTATTTGTGCATCCCAGTTACCAACGTGTCCGCTGAAGAATTAAAAATAACTTCCGATCAAGTATGACGCAAGAACGTTTTAACAATTTGTCGATTTTGTCCATAGAAAGTGACGTAACAAAAACAAAGGCGATAAATTATGACGACAATACAGATGATTTTGCCAAAGAAAAATCAAGAAAGAAATCTCTGATGTGACCGAACTGGAATGACAATTTTTTCTGTTATAAGTATATAAACATCGTAGTTTAAATTCATTTTTAGTGTATTCTTATTTAAAAAAAAATTCTACTTGCATTTTTTTTTGCAAAAATGGTACATTTTTGAAGAGCGGCTACTAGAGAATTGCCTAGGGCGTCAATTGACCTAAATGCGGCCCTGCTCATCTTATAATGCTTCACGTAAAATATATGGAGAATATAAATTGAATAGCATTGGCGAGAGAATACATGCCTATTGTACACCCGTCTGAATATTTATTTCCTTCGACAGGGTGCCTTCGAGTTTTATTCTTGCCGTTTGACCCCAGTATAATCTTGATATGTATTATTATTTGAACATCTTGATAATTATTGTTTAGTTTCTGCAAAATTTGCAGTAGCTTCTCGTGCTTAACATTGTCAAAAGCATTAGTATAGTAAATAAATGAGACATACATCTCTTCCCAAACATGATTCCCAAACCATTACGGAATTCGAGCTGTATAAGATGTCTCATTTTCACAATTTCTGTAAATTCTGGTATCTGTAATTCGTATAAAGTAGGTACATGACTTATTAAGCTTCTTATATAGGGTGTCCCAAAAGTAGCGGAACGGTCGAATATTTCGCGAACTAAACATCGGATCAAAAAACTGAAAATACGTGTTCAATCATTTTCAAAAATCTATCCAATGACACCAAACACCAATCCCCACTACACCCCCTGGAGGTCGGGTGGGGGGTAACTTTAAAATCTCAAATGGAAACCCCCAGTTTTTCTTGCAAATTTGGATTCTTTACGTAAAAGTAGGCAACTTTTATTCAAGACATTTTTTCGAACTGTGGATAGATGGCGCTATAATTGGGAAAAACGATTTATCCTGTTACCATAGGTAAATTATAGAAACGGTCTAATATCTCACGAAATACGCTTACAAATGAGAAACCAAAAAACAGATTTTTAATTTTTTTCGAAAACCTATCGAATAACACCAAACATGACCCTCCAACCCACCCCCTGGAGGTAAGGTGGGGGGTAACCTTAAAATCTTAAATAGCAACCCCCACTTTTTATTGCAGATTCGGATTCGCCATAAAAAATTAAACAACATTTATTCGAAACATTTTTTAAAATTTCTGATAGAGGGCGCTAATAAATCGTATTTTTCCAATTAAAGCGCCATCTATTGACAATTCTAAAAAATGTTTCGAATAAATGTTGCATAATTTTTCGTGACGGATCCGAATCTGTAATAAAAAGTGGGGGTTGCTATTTAAGATTTTAAAGTTACCCCCCACCCCACCCCCAGGGGGTGGGTTGGAGGGTCACGTTTGGTGTTTTTCGAAAGTTTTTCGAAAAAGATTAAAACTTTGTTTTTTAGTTTCTCATTTGGAAGTGTATTTCGTGAGATATTAGACCGTTTCTATAATTTACCTATGGTATCAGGATAAATCGTTTTTCCCAATTATAGCGCCATCTATCCATAGTTCGAAAAAATGTCTTGAATAAAAGTTGCTTACTTTTACGTAACGAATTAAAATCTGCAAGAAAAACTGGGGGTTTCTATTTAAGATTTTAAAGTTACCCCCCACCCCACCTCCGGGGGTGTAGTGGGGGTTGGTGTTTGGTGTCATTGGATAGATTTTTGAAAATGATTGAACATGCATTTTTCAGTTTTTCGATCCGATGTTTAGTTCGCGAAATATTCGACCGTTCCACTACTTTTGGGACACCTTGTATAAGCCGGTAATCATCACAGTTGGCAGGACGCGGCTTCTTTGAAATGGTGACAAAGGTGGAGATGATCCATTCTTTTGGAATTATTCCAGTTCTATGTATACCCTTCGGCAGATCCAGATTCCTTACAAAGTAAAGCTCAGCTGACTCTACTGTTTTATCACCTTTTACTATTTTTATGGCTTATTTTACCTCATCAGGTGTTACTGGAGGTGGACTTTCCGAAATGTTAAGACGAAATTCCTTGATCTATAATCATTGAAAAGCTGAGATATGTAATTATTTTAAATATTTAAGTTATTTTTTTAAATATTGAATGGGTTGCATATGTGAGTCCATATTAAATGTAGTAATGAAACACAGACTTACTCACAATCATTTAATTATACTTTGACGACCGGTTTCGATCTCTACATTATACAGATCATCTTCAGGTCGGCGCTACAAGTAGTTAAATGCTACAATAAAGAAAACCAGAGTTAGAACATTATCTGGTTGCACAAGTGTTAACAGAAAGCCAAATTCGAAAAAATTTTTTGCAATAAAGGTTTTCAACTGTTGACATTTCAGAATATTGATACCTACAAATGCACACCTATGAGTTAAAATGCTCATAAGCATATATGAGCAAACGGGTGCATGTAGTTTGTGAGTTTGTGTTGAAATTTAAATTATTAACAATTAAAACAAATTAAACCATTAAGCAAACTTAAATATGCATCCAAACTCAAAATAGCAATAACAAATAGATAGTAATATTGTTCAAACCTACTTACATGCCGTTATAAGGAATGCGTTGCCACTTAGTCGTTATCATATTAATTCGTCCAACTTATGCTGATTGGTTTGCTGGGTTTGCTTTTGACCTGCGTAACATGTCTGTTTGCCGTATAGCCGTATAGCCGTATAGCCGTATAGCCGTATAACCCTACCAGCAAACCAATCAGCATAAGTTGGACGAATTAATATGATAACGACTAAGTGGCAACGCATTCCTTGTAACGGCATGTAAGTAGGTTTGAACAATATTACTATCTATTTGTTATTGCTATTTTGAGTTTGGATGCATATTTAAGTTTGCTTAATGGTTTAATTTGTTTTAATTGTTAATAATTTAAATTTCAACACAAACTCACAAACTACATGCACCCGTTTGCTCATATATGCTTATGAGCATTTTAACTCATAGGTGTGCATTTGTAGGTATCAATATTCTGAAATGTCAACAGTTGAAAACCTTTATTGCAAAAAATTTTTTCGAATTTGGCTTTCTGTTAACACTTGTGCAACCAGATAATGTTCTAACTCTGGTTTTCTTTATTGTAGCATTTAACTACTTGTAGCGCCGACCTGAAGATGATCTGTATAATGTAGAGATCGAAACCGGTCGTCAAAGTATAATTAAATGATTGTGAGTAAGTCTGTGTTTCATTACTACATTTATTTTTTTAAGTTCATGATTATTGTACCATTTTCATTTCTAACATGTTTCTGTTTCTTGTTTGAATCTAAGACTGACAAATTTCTTAATTTTGTTGTGAACGTTAAAGATGTCGTATTTGCTATATACATGAATTCCTGCGTTGTTTATGTTTCCTACGTCCATCTATGAGTATCAAAATCTTCTGAATCAACCATTTTTGTTTTTTCTGGTGATCATTTCTGATTAAAGTTTCGTTTTGAGTATTTATTATTGTTTCTTTAATTTTTGACCCTTCCATATGTGGATCTGCATTATGTTATTTTCCTCTTTTGAAATCATGCAACCATTTTTAATTAGTTAGCTGAGTTAGAATTTGAGCAGTATTTAGTTCTCGTAATTTTTTAATAACAACTTTGGTGAAAAAAGATTCTGAAACTGAATAGTACGAGACGGAACTGTTCTCGGCGTACTTCGCGGCATTTTTTACTCTTGACAGGTTTTGCATCTCTAGCACGCATCAATGGTAGTGGTAGGTTGGAGTGCGGGTCAGTGGCGGCTCGTGACCTCAGTATGCGGGTAGGCTACACATATACTTCGGGTAGGCGACAAAAAATATCCTACAATTTGTAATACATTTTGAGCCGTCTTGCAATAGTAAATGTAATCTATGAGCGCAACAATGTGTAAAAATTGCTTTTGGAGCATCTACTTTAATTTTTGATTGTAATCCGTTTAAAGAGCCAGCCATTACACTTGCACCATCGTAAAATTGAGCAATTAATTTATTTTTGTAATCATATGGCTCAAGCACGTTTGAAATTAAACTATATAGGGCGTCTGCAGATCTATTATCGCTAACATCAAAAAACCCTAAAAATGTTTCTGTTACTTGACCAACTTTGTTAACAAAACGGATTGTTAAAGTACACTGTGATTTTTCGGTTATATCAGTAGTATCGTCAGCTAGTATAGAAAAAAATTGACTTTCATTAATTTCTGTTGAAATTTCATTTTTTACGTAATCGGCAAGACAATCTATTAAATCATTTTGTATTGTTTTTGACAAACCCGTGAACACCCCTTCTATTTTTTAACATGATCCTGGATTTCCTGATCGCGTTTAACTACTAAATTAAAAATTTCTTTAAAATTACCCATGTTTGAAGAATTATGGCTCTTATCACGACCGCGAAATGTAAGTTCTTGTTTTGCTAAAAGAATTGTAACATCAATTTTTTCAACTTCTTCAATCTTTTTCAACTTCTTCATTATATATCTTATTAGATAGACAAATATGTCCAGCGAAAGCACTGTCAGTAGTTTGTTTATTTTTTTCTAACCGTTTTAAATCTAAGCAATTGTTTAAATGTTCTTTCGAAGATTCATGTTTTTTTACACTAGGTGATAAATTTTTCAAATCTGAATATCCCTGACTCACCCAAACATTTTGCTTCAAATTTGAGAGCAACAGACAAGACCAACAGAAAAGTGAATTTTTAAAATAACTTCCGCTTAGCCATTTATGATTTTCATACCATATTGTTTTAAACGATCTCGAAAATGGTTGATTGTCTTTTGTCTTATCTGTGGATAAAATTGTTAAATTTTGTAAAGGCCGGCCCATTGAAATAATTACTAATCTTTCTTGATTTTGGCGCCTTGAAAAAGGTGTCTCGATCAAACTGCATATTACATCGTTTAAAATATTCATATTCGATGACTAAAGTTTTTCCACCAATAAAACTAACACACCTACGTTTCAACAACGTCAAATATTACTTATTTTATTTATGTATCAAATAATAATTTACTATTCGAATAAATTGATAAGTTAACAATTAACCTCGCTTTAAATTTTTAATTATCTATATAATCTAATAACACATTATTCAGTTTTCATAAACAAATTTAAATTGTCCTACCTAGTTTTATTCAATACTTAACCTACTAATAACAGCCAAAATCAAAAAACAATTATTTTAAAACAATTTCACAAGACACAAGAGAAGCAACTGATAAAATTTTGTAGGTCCGGCTATAAGACTCTGTGCCTATCCGCCCGTTCAAAATCCGCCGGCCTGCAGCAGGCCTGCTCGCGTAAACAGAGAGAGATCGCACGTCAATTCGGTATTGGCGTCGATCTATTTCAGGCTACGTTCCCGAGTGCCTGACCAAGGAGAATATAGAATCTATACAGTACTACTGATACTACAAGGAGCGTACAATAATTATAACTACGGAGAAAATTTTTTGGATATTTTTAAAAATAATTTGGATAATTTTTGCTATTTTATTGTAGATATTGTGTCAAAATTTATAAATTACAATTTTGAAATAAGTAATTTATATTAATAATTTATATTATTGTACTACATTTGAAGAGGGTAGGCGGCGCCTACCTTGCCTACCCCGACGGGCCGCCCCTGGTGCGGGTACACAAAGAAATGGCTCTAGCTGTTGAGAAACGATGACGGCGTTATCCTCACAAATTTTAACTAGACTTCAGTGATCCTTTTATTTTGTAATAACATGTATTCTTTGAACTCTGCACCTTATTCGTTTGAAGATCTTGATATAAATTTTGAATTAGATATTAATCATGTTGTTTTGTACAGTGTCTTGCTTGTTTATGATTCTTATCATTCATTCGACTTATTCCCTATCTATAGGGAAACATAGACATTTTGCGAATAAAAATACAAAAAGAAATATAGAAAGATATTTCAAGCACGTCAATGACACATTTGCACGAGGAGACTAATTACGGGGTTGTGATTAAATTTTAGGCCGTTACGAACATAAAAGGAAGATACCAACAGCGGGCTTTGTCAGCCCAACTTATTTTTGTTCACGGGCGACGCCTCGGGATGTTTTGTTTATAATCTAGTTATATAGAATGGATGTACATGGGGTTTATCGTTATTACTCGCCATCGTTGCATATTTTTAAGGTTTATGGGTTTTTGCACAAATACCTTTAGGTTAGGGAGATCGATAGTTTACACTAAAATTTTCTGTAAAAAAAACAAATTAGTTAATATTTTAATTATATTGGCGCACATGTGACACTATATATAGGGCGTAGTTGATGATTCTGTTAACCTGACTAAATTGAAAAATGGACCAAATCCCATCGTAAGGTTTAGGAAAGAACCAAAAATTCCATATGTCAACCATCCATTTTGGTTCAAGGGTGTGGGTTTTACTGCCTTCCCCTGTTTTTCAGACTCGCCCCCAAAACTCTCAAATAATTCTAAAATTTAATTACGACTTCTGCACCTTCTTATAGTATCGGTAAATTTCTTTCCAAGGCAGGTCTAATTTTGAAAATCGGTTATACCTACCATTCAAATGTAACTACATCCTGCAGGCCATCTTTTTCCACTTTCATTCTTATCCTTATCTCTTCATTTGATATCATGTCTCTTCTGATCATGCCATCTCTTCTTATCATGCCACGGTATCTTCTCCAGTATTCCATTTCGGTCGCCAGAAGGCCCCTTTTTTTGGTTTAAGATCCACAGTTCTGCTGCATATGTCATGATGCTTCGTAGTACATATTGTTTGGTAATTATTTTTTGTTCTTTGACGTTTTTATTCCAGATTACCCTATGGAGATATCTTGTACAAGATATTGTCTTGTTTGTCACAATCTATGATATATATCTCTTCTTCTGTTGGTCCGTTTTTCTACATTATAAAACACTAATATTTCAAACTCTTTGTTCCTACTATTTCTACGTGTTCTTCTATTTCCAAATTTTTAACGTCTTCTTCCGATATTCTGTATTCTTCTTTTAGCTTTATAAGGTGAGGACGTTTAGGTTGGAATACATGCCTTTTCTCGAGAATGGGTGATTTTAGAGAGAAATGTCGAAACAAGTCAATTTTTATTTTTAAATTATGATCTTTTGGCATATATATTATACTATTATAGTAAAGTCATCCATCTGGGCGTGATGACGTAATGAAAATTAATTGGAATAATAAATTAATGCAAATTAATTAGTGAGGGCGAGAAAATTAATTTATTCTAACATAAACGTCCTCACTGTATACAGGGTGTCCCGAAAATATTAGTCATAAATTATACCACAGATTCGGGGGTCAAAATAGGTTGATTGAACCTCACTTACTTATTAAAAAATAGTGCACACACAAAAGTTACAGCCCTTTGAAGTTACAAAATGAAAATCGATTTTTTTCATATATCGAAAACTCTTCGAAATGGGGGTTTTGTTCCTTTAAACCCCCCAAACTTTTGTGTACGTTTCAATTAAATTATTATTGTGGAACCGTTAGTTAAACACAATGTTTTTAAAACTTTTTGTCTCTTAGTACTTTTTCGATAAACTAGTGTTTATCGACATATTTTGAATATTTGTCGACTCCACCACATATTTGTATATGGTTAAGTACCTACGATTATAGAGACCTGTTAATAATCTGAAAATTTATTTATATTTACATTTTAAGTATATTTTGAAAAATAAGCCACATCTCGATAAAAGGTGACTTGTCAAAAAAAGACTAAGCCGCAAAAAAGTTTTAAAAACACTGTGTTTAACTAACGGTACCACAATAATAGTTTAATTGGAACGTACACAAACATTTGGGGGTTTAAAGAAACAAAACCCCCTTAACATTTTTATGTAAATATATTAAAAAAGAAGCCGCATCTCGATAAAACTGGCTTATCCAAAAAATATTAAGAGAAAAAAAAAGTTTTAAAAACGTTGTGTTTAACTAATGGTTCCACAATAATGAATTAATTGGAACGTCCACAAAAGTTTGGGAGGGGGGGGGGGTTAAGGAACAAAACCCCCATAAAATTTTTATGTGGTGGACAAATTGCACTATAACTTTGTTTTAAGATGTTTCTACCATAAAAATGATACATGTACATTTTCAATAGGAAATCTCTAATAGTTTTCGATATATTGAAAAAATCGATTTTCATTTTGTAAATTCAAAGGGCTGTAACATTTTTTATGAGCACATTGGTACTAAGGTAAGTTAGGTTCAGTCGAACTATTTTTGACTTCAGAATGTGAGGTATAATTTATGACCAATATTTTCCGGACACCCTGTATAATCGTCTCTTATCGGTATTACGATACCCTACATTTTGACTTCCAAGCTGTAAGTGCGTGTTCTAAAAATATTTTTTCTACAACCGTGTTAAAAATGCAATTTTTAGCACTCCATGGGAGCGTTAAAAATGCTACTTTAAAGCACTAGTGCTTTAAAATTTTGAAGGCACTGCAGTTAAAAGTGAATTTGTCAAATTGTGAAACGTCAAAATATTTATATTTCATTTATTAACATTAATATTAATAGTACAATTTGCGAAATTTGAAAACGGTGGTTTAAAAGGTTTTTTAAAATTTAATTTAAAATGTATTATTGCATTTTTAACAAGTTTGTATAAAAAAACTATTAAAATTTGTTAGAATATACAACAATAAAAGTAAGATGTTATTCTATAGTTGTTATGATTTACGTATTGACAGTATAGGCAGTTTTGATGTAATGTTGATAATATAAGACATTGGATATAATATAAGACGTTTGTAGAAAAAATATTGTATGATATAAGTGTTAAAAAGTACATTTTTAAGGCACTCATGTGAATTGCAGAATTAGCTTCGCTCATTCTGCACACTTTCACATGCGTGCCTTAAAATTGTACTTTTAACACTTCATAAATAACTATTAAATAGAGTTGGGGACATTGATAGCAAAAGATAGCAAAATAGGAAAAAATATTAATTATAATATTTAATATTTCAAAACAACAATTCGCCAATAACATTCCGTTTAGTCACTTCCTGTATGCTGCTTTTTATAGAAGCTATGAAACAGTTAATGATCCTAGTGAAAAGCATTGAAAGTTTCCTTAGAATGCCAATCAAAAATCTAGGCGCTGCTCTTTTGTCTTATACACAATGGCGTTACAAATGTATTTTTAAAGGATATGATTGAAAGTTAATAAAAGAGTGTATATGTTACAGTTCAAGTTGATTATCCAGTTGGAGTTGACTCCAACTAGTTGGAGTCGACTCTAACGGCTGGTTTCAGTAAAAGTTGATTATAAATATAAAATGAAGATTTATATTCAACATTTACTAGTAAAAGTAGACTCCAACTAGGAAAAGTATACTCTTCCCAATGCCATTTAGTAAAAGTTGATTCTGATTCACACAAACAGCCGATTCTAGAAATTAAATGTTACTGAATATGTTCAAATTAGTCTAGCCTGTATCGTCGCCCCCGTTAGGTAAATTATTCCAGTTCGATTTTTTTGCACAAACTTACTAAAAAAGAGGTCCTCTTCGACCAAATAACGAATCCACAGGGTGTCAGATGGTACTGTGGTCGAAAAATTTTTTAAACAATTTTTTTAAACAAACTCACAAAAAAAATTTATTTAGGACAATTTTCTTTACATCATTTGCGTCATTCGGAGCAAAAGAGGTCTTTTGTGATTTTTCTGTAAAATTTTGTTGTTCTCGAGCTATACGCGATTTAAAATTTGCAAAATATGAAAATGACCATTTTCAAGGCTTAATAACTCAGTTAAAAATTATTATTATGAAAGTCCGAAAGTCACCAAATAAAATTTTAACGACCCCCTACAAGATACTGAAGAAATTTTTGTTATTATTTTATTACTAAGCGGTTATTTTTAATTATTAACAATGAGCGCTAGAAGCGTATTGACGCAGCTATCAATGTGAGTGCGAGTGAGATGCACCATTGCACCATTTTGACATTTAAAAATTCAAACTTCTGTCAAACCACAAAACTGTCAAAACTTTTTTTGTAATTTATAGCTCACATGTCATCACCATGACAAGTCGAAAGTTTTTCTTCTTGTGGTGCTTTCTCCTTTAGTGGAGGTTAACGACTACACTGGCAAATATGTCTCTGTCCAATGCGGCTCTAAACAAAGATGTTGAATCAAGGCCGGTCCAGTTTCTGATATTTCTAAACCATGAAATCTGGCGTCTACCGGGACCCCGTTTCCCTTCACTCTTACCCTGGATGATCAGTTGCGTGAGGCGGTACTTTTCGTTTCTCATTATGTGTCCAGGTAGCTAACTTTTCTGACTTTAATGATTTTTAGCAGTTCCCTATCTGTACCTATTCTCCTCCGAACATATTCGTTGGTGGTGTGGGTTGTCCAAGGTATTTTCAAGTATCTTCTATAAAGCCAGAGTTCAAAGGCGCCCAACTTGTTCATCAGTGTTGTGTTGTGTCCAGGCCTCCGTTCCATACAAAAGTATTGACCACACATAGCAATTCAGAAAATGACATCTAAGGCTGATATTAATGCTACTGTTACAAAATAAGCTTTTCATTTTGATAAACCCCTGTCGGGCTACCTCTATTCTCGCTCTTGACTTCTTGTTTTTAATCAAGTTGATTGTTGAACCAGCAACCAAGATATTTGTACTGGCTTACGTATTCAAGCTGCTGGTGTTTCACATATTTATTGGAAGAGGTAAATTTTTGTTCCTTGACATTCTTATAACTTTGGTTTTCGTAGTATTGATCTTCATCCCCATTTTTTCACAACTCTCAGTAACCTTATCCAACAGTATCTGCAGACTATGGTCCGAATCAGTCATTAATACTGTGTCATCTGCATAGCGGATGTTATTTACTCTCTGACCGTTTATCCTGATTCCTTCTGAAGGGTGCGATAAAGAGTTCGCAAATATTACCTCAGAGTAGACGTTGAAAGTATGGGTGATAGCACACAACCCTGTCTAACACCTCGTTGTATTTCAATTGGCCTTGACGTAATACCATTGGTCTTTATGATTGCTGTCTGATTCCAATAAATAGCCTCTATAATTTTAGAATCTCTTTTGTCGACTCCGATGTCATTCAATCTTTCTATCAAGGTCTTGTGCTTCACCCTATCGAACGCTTTCTCAAAATCTATGAAACAGATAAAAAGATATGCTTGCTGATCTTTGTATCTTTGTGCCAGAGTTTGAAGACAGAATATCAGTTTGCCTTCTGCGTTGATTAGATTATTTGGTCCTTGTGAGTACGTCGTGCCTGTGAATTCCCTGAGTTTCTTATACAGCTGGAAGTCATCATGTTTTTTATATAAGTTTTCGATTTCTTCACATTGTTCTGTTATCCATTTTTCTTTTGCAATTTTTATTTTTTGTTTAATGGTTCTATTTAATGCTTTGTACATTACTTTGTGCTGTTTGCATTTTCTTCTTTCATCCATTAAATCCAACATTTCCTCTGTCATCCATCTTTGCTTCCGTGGTCGCTGTTTTGTGAGCATTTCAGTTGCCGTTGTAAGAGCGTGTCTGATTTCCTCCCGAAGGCGAAAGTTAAGGATGTATAATTATATGAAAGTGTGCTAAAAAACAATGCGAAAAAGTAAAACCCATTTAAAATACATTGTTACTTCAGCTCAGACACACTTTAAACTCTTCATGTACTGCTATCTATATTTACAATTTTCACACAATAAAACCTTTACATTTTTACATATGAGATACAGTAGATAAAAATTATTTTTGTGAATTTGGTTAACAAAAATTGGTTAAACAATTTTTCGACCGCGGTACCGCGTGACACCCTGTGTATTTGTTATAAGGATTGTTATACGGATGTATTTCTTTGAGTAAGTTTGTGCAAAAAAACGAATCAGAATAATTTACCTAACGGGGGCGACGTTACAGACTATACTAATAAGTAGTTGAAAGGGTCAAAACAAAGAAACGCACACTCATCAAAAATGCACTTGAGATTCTCGTATAATCAACATTAACTGAATCGATCCAGGAAGAGTCAACTCCAACTAGTAAAAGTTGATTTAAATTTTTAAAATCAACTTTTACTGCTCGTTTCAGTTGGAGTTGACTCCAACTAGTTGGAGTCAACTCTAACTGAGAATCAACTTGAACTGTAACATATATACAAGATTTTCTGTGAATTAGAATCATATCAGAGGCTGTATATGAATGTATAAAAATAAGAATAAACTGAACATATAATCATCATCATGCCATTAGCCATTATCGTCCATTGCTAAATATAGGCATCTTCTAATTTTCTCCATGTCTCCCTGACTTGAGCTACTATCATCTACTTCCCGGCAGTTCTCTTTACATCGTCAATAGGGCTTTTCATAGATTGTAATTTGTTTCGAGCTTCTGTCATATGTCACATTCAGTGGCTGTCGGTCAGGGTCGGCAGGGTCGGCAGTGCCGACCCACACATTTATAGACACATAGATTTTTGTTAAATATTTAATTTAATCAGAGTTAATGATATTTGTTTCTGTGAAATAAAAAAATATCTGTGAGATAATACAGACTAAATTTTATTCATGGTTTTTAAAAGAATGCAACCAATCCGAACGTGAAGTGACCCATGCGCGTAAAAAGACACTTATTTTCAAATGATCCCAGCAGCCATGCATCCGATTGCGATTGAGTGAATTCTTATAAAGGACGGCAAGCCGACCCCAGATGTTAAGCCGACGATTTACATGTTAAGAATCTATGGAATATTAGTCGATAGGCAACCAATTATACATTACACCGTATTCACTTGTATGGCAAGTCCGGCAAATTTCAATCTGCCGATCGGTGATGATCGGCAGACGACAGCAGAGCAGCAAGCAGAGACATGTTAACCGTAGACAAGGTATACTAAGAAAAAAAGTATAACGCGCGGGTAGTCGATCGGTGGTCTATCTATCTCTTTTTACTAAGCGATACCGCTCATTTGACGGACAAAGATGACTAGACCACTCAAAATGAATATTGACCAATGGCGTCCTTGATATCGGCGTTACACCTCGATGCACAGAGCGGCCCATAGCTAGCCTAATCTACTGGCTAGTATATCTATGGCACAAGGCACGTAAAAATAGCTATGTAGGTACCTTACAATTGCGCGCGGGATGAAATTATGAAATTAGTAGTTTTACGTCGTTTTTGATATTGTAATTTTTTTAAGTTGTTTTTTAAAGTTTTTTAAGTTGTAAAAACATAAAGAAAACAAAAATCTCATATGAGGATTGAAGCAAAGATTTTCTGGCCTATTCTATTCTCGATCTTATTTCTAGATCAGTATTTAGGCTGCTATCGTTCTAATATCCCAGGTACTTAAATCTATTGACCTGTTCTAAAATGTGCCCATTTATTTTGCAAGGTTGAGGTACATTTTGGTGTTTTGGGATTGACATCACTTTGATCTTTTAATGTTTATTTTTATGCCAAATTGCTCACAGGTCGAGTTGGTCTTGTCGATGAGTCGTCGTAGACCCAAGTTGGAATCCGCAATCAACACCGTATCATCGGCATATCTGATGCAGTTGATATTTGCGCCATTCACCTTGCCTCCATGCATGGAATCCTCCAGTGCCTCTTTACTATATCTTGTATACTATTGTACATATAGACGAAGTAGTTTTATTTTATTTTATTGTACATATACATTGTACATATTTATAATTGTACATATTTATAAAAAAAATGGCAATTTTAAAATGACTAAAACACTCAATCGAAAGCCACATAATATGTAGATTCGTCCCTCAAACGCGCCACTGCTCAAGTATATAATATACTGAATGGGGAGCGGCTTTGATAGACAACTAAAATGATAGATCGATCCCTACGAATAAGGCGAAGGCAAAGAATTCTTTGGTGGGATTAAAAAGGATACGAATGTGCCACACTATTGTTTGCCACACTAAAAGAATCGACCTCTGTGAAACATCGCTCTTTCAACAGAATGCTTAATATTGAAGCCTTGAATTTTTGTTTCCTTTTCTGGAACAAGGATAAGCGTAAGCAATGACTCAAAACCGTTTATACAGAGTGGGTCAAAGAAAAGAGTCCACCTCAATATTTGGCAGTATTTATAGATTTTAAGGAAATGACGAAACAGGTCGATTTTTGGTCTAAGGGGGACACATGTTTACGGTACATACATCTGTCATTTGTCAATCCCCTCCCTTCCACTTCCCCCACCGCTTATCTTTAAATAGGGAATAGTAGTTGTGTGCTAGCTCATTTGAAAGGTTATTCAATTCTCTATTCAGTATTATTTATAACAGATTATATGTAATTATTTATACAGGGTGTCCAAGAAAAAAAAATTTTAAATTAAATTAATTGACACAAAAAGAAGAATGTACGTAATTTATTTAATTCAAAATACATTCTACTGCTGTCACAAAACTGAAAAAAGAATGTGTGTGTACTTTGTTCGCACTTTTATTATATAATTTCAAAGAAATAAATATACTTAACAGGTTATTTGTATTTTATTTAAATATTAAACACCAGTCTGGTCCCAGCGCTTGAAGTGTAAGGTTGGTTGAGCAGTGAACAAATCGATAAATAATTGTAGTTTTAAACCAGTTGGTGACAGTTTTTTGTTATTAAGTGGTGTGGTTGGTGATATGGATTGTACAAGCGGGGGTAAACCCCCCGACCCTAATTCTACAGGAGATTCAGGTGACCCTGGGTCGGCAATGGAGCATAGCGATATTTCCAATAATTTGGTAACAAATAATCAAAATATTATTTCTTCGCAAACCGTAAGTACAGATAACATTAATACCAATCCAGTAGTTAATGAGTCTGATAATAAACCTGACTTGTTTTACGATAACACTGATTATGGCGAATTTCACGTTTATGTAGAAAATCGTTCTAAAGAATTTAAAGGTAAATTAGATGCTTTAAAAGTCGGCGAAATAATATTAACAAACTGTTGTACTATTGAAAATAAAATAATTAGTTTTGACTCGATTGGTCGTAATAGAATTAGAATAAAATGTAAGGATTACAAATCGGCCAATTTTTTAATTACTAATAAACATTTACCAGTTTTTCAACAAAACAATTTAGACTTATATATACCGAAATTTATCTTGCACCGACAAGGTGTCATTAGAGATATTAGTCTTGATTTTTCTGAGGAATATATTAAGAATAAAATTAAGCCTTACGATGTACATTGCAAATTTGAAGTTGTATCGGTGAGAAGAATTAATAGAAGGGAGGAAAAAATTATTAATGAAGTTAAAACTACTGAATATGTTCGCACTAAATCGTGTATAGTAACTTTTAAGTCACAAATATTACCGAAATTTGTCGTCATAAATAAAGTATTGAAACAAGTTGAAACTTATAAACAAAAAGTCTTATTATGTTTTTCTTGTCTTCGTTTTGGGCACCTGGGTCTGCAGTGCAAAAGTAGACCGCGATGCAATCGATGTCAGGGTGTACATAATACAAAAGAATGCACTACTGAAAATATTATTCCTATTTGCTTTAGTTGTCAGGGAAACCACTTTACTACAGATCTAAAAGCTTGTCCCGAATTTAATCGTCAAAAACAAATAAAGGAAGCTATGTCTTCACAAAATTTAAATTTTCATGATGCAAGCAAACAAGTTCCACGTAATTCATATGCAAATATAACAGCCTTGCAATATACCTCGACTCTTCCAAAAAATGTCGTTGATTCTAGGGTAGTGGCCCATCCACTATCAAGTTCTCCTAGACATGCTAATCAATTTAACTTGCCTTCTTTAAACAATCAACATAGTAATAGTTATCACTACAATAATGTCCAATCTTCTAAAAGACAAAGACCCAACACCCCAGATGAAACAGAGTTAACAAGAAAAGAAATTATTGCACCTGAACATTTTCCTAATCAAGGTGGGAGTATATTATCTCATCCAAATTACACGAGAAATAACGCAATTTCACAGGTTGAAAACTTAGATTTAGATTTAATGAATACAATTTTAGAATTGGTTGTAACAATTGTTAATACATTAAAACAGACAAAAAACTTAGATATTTCAAAACCAGAAATTATTGAATTAGTTAGTAAACATTTAAAAGTAAATATGGCTTCAACTTCGCAGACGTAACGCATAATTTTAATATTTTCCAGTGGAACTGTCGTTCAGCAGTTGCCAATAAGGAGAACCTTCTTTTTCTACTTTGCAAATATAATATTCAGGTCGCGCTATTGTCCGAAACTTGGTTTAAACCAGGAAAATATTATAATTTTCAGGGATATAACTGTTTCCGGTCTGATCGGAATGATGGTTTTGGAGGCTCAGCTATTCTTTTAAACAATAAAATAATATCCGAAGAGGTAAAACTTAATATTAATAATTTTCCATTTACATTTACGTGTGTGTCTATCAAATTATATTCATTTGACAGTCCTATTCACATAATTTCTATTTACATTGAACCTCGCACTAAAATTACTTGCCAACAATGGATTAAATTTCTAGAAAAAATACCTAAGCCCTTTATACTCGGGGGTGATTTTAACGCACATAGCTATACTTGGGGCTGCGAAGTTGAAGACATATATGGAAAATCTCTTCTGGAAGCGGTAGAATTTTGTAATTTAAAAATATTAAATGATGGATCTCCCACACTTGCTCTTACTCAAAGACCTACAGCAATTGACATCACTATATGTAGCCAGGACATAGCTGATTATTTAAATTGGAGCGTACTTCAAGAACCATTTGGCTCAAATCACATTCCGATATTATTATCCTGGGAAAATGGAAACACTACACCACAACAAATGAACACACATCAAATTTGGAATTTAAATAAGGCTGATTGGAATGCATACTCTGCAACTCTGACCTCCCTGAACGCTCCCAAAACCTACCAAAGTTTATTAGAGAACATAAATTATGCAGCTGTTCTAGCTATTCCAAAAAAATCTCTTATATAAATAATAATAAAAGATATATACCGAAACATTGGTGGGATATAGAATGTGACGTCGCTGCCAAAACTAGGAGAGAAGCCTTTATCAGATATAAATTAAATCCTAGTCTTGTAAATTTGATAGAGTATAAAAGATTAGATGCCATTGCAAAAAAAAACATTTAAACAAAAAAAGAAGAAAAGTTGGATCAAATATTGTGAAAATCTAAGCTCAAATACGCCTATTAAAGAAGTATGGAAAACAGTGAACCGCTATAAAAATAGAAAATTGTCCAACAGACTTCCTATCAATCCTGAAGCCAATTGGATTGAGGAGTTTCAGGCCAAATATCTCCACAATGGGTTTCCTGTGAAGAGGTACCACAGCAAATTACAACAGTTGAAAAAGATACTAGTTTTTTAAACGAATCATTTCAATTATGGGAATTGAAACGGAGCATTAAGCAAACTAACAGTGCCCCCGGTCTAGACAACATATCTTATTCCATGATATTTCATCTACCTGATCTGTACAAAAAGGTTCTTCTAAGTATCTATAATAAAATTTGGTCTAACGAAACTACACTTCCCAAGAGTTGGAAAGAATATATTGTTTTGCCAATAAAAAAAAACTGGCAAACCTGATAACAAGGTTAATTCATATAGACCCATATCTCTGGCTTCCTGTTTCCTTAAGACCTTTGAGAGGATGATAAAAAACCGTTTGGAACAATGGTTAGAAAGAGAAGATATACTTCCCCAGTCGCAATATGGATTCCGAAAATCTTTATCCACACAAGACGCAATAACAGCTTTGGTAAGTGCAGTTCAACTAAATTTTACATATAATATATCTACAGCTGCTGCATTTGTTGATGTTTCCTCGGCTTTCGACAACGTTAAATTAGATATATTATACCATAAACTGGTCCAAATTGGTCTTCCATCCACTTTCTCATGGTTTCTAATATCGATGTATTCCAATAGATCTATACGAACTAAAATAAATAACAGCTTGACGACTCACCGAACAGCGAATGTAGGACTACCCCAAGGTAGTATTTTAAGCCCTCTTCTATATATTCTATATAATATAGAGATAGAACAATATGTCCCACTTAATTCTCGCATAATCCAATACGCTGACGACGTTGTGATTTATACCTCACACAAGTCATTGGACACTTGCAGCTCTAATCTAAGACTGGTACTTATTTCTCTACAAGATCTTTATGAATCTTTAGGACTTACAATATCTGGCTCAAAATCAGAAATTTGTTTTTTCTCTAAGAAACATCAGGTCCCGCAAGGCAGTTTAATATCGGGACAGCTTGAGTTCCCAATAAAGAATTCTGTAACATATCTGGGAACAATTTTGGACAGAAAACTGTTGTGGAAAGATCACATCCAATACACTATTAAAAAATCAGAAAATGCAATAAATATTCTAAGAGCCTTTTGTAAAACAAGTTGGGGTGCTGATCCCAATATTGCATTATTATTTTACCGATCAATGGTTCGTCCTATTCTAGACTACAGCTGTCACTTGTATGGTTCTGCATCTAATACACACCTCAACAAAATAGAAGCTCAGAAGAATAAATGTTTAAGACTTTGCTTAGGATACCTAAATTCTACTCCAATAAACATCATGGAATGTGAAGCAGTTGAACCACCATTGCAATTCCGAAGACAATGGATAAGTGATAAAATAGTTACCAAAGCCATATCCAAGGACATTAGCTATCTCCACGAAATAAATCAGTTATCGATATTAGAACTGACCCACAGACATTGGAGAACAAAGAAGGATCTTTTGCACACCAAT
Source organism: Diabrotica virgifera virgifera (assembly GCF_917563875.1). Lineage (NCBI taxonomy): Eukaryota > Metazoa > Arthropoda > Insecta > Coleoptera > Chrysomelidae > Diabrotica > Diabrotica virgifera. The sequence goes on along the minus strand of NC_065451.1, from coordinate 214,610,139 downwards.
AGTTATAGAAAATTATCTAAATATCAATCGGAACTATATATTAGTCGACTTGCTCCCGTATATAAATATAAACCAGATGTATTATTCTCGATAGGAGTAGAAACTCTATATATGGATCCAAATTTACCACGACAATTATTCAATCAAGTTATTCAAAATAGGTGGCCTAATTACCAATACTTCTTCACTGACGGATCTAAGACCAACTCTAATACAGGTTGTGCCTTCTGGGAACTAAACACTAATAATTATAAAAAACTCAAACTTCCTGTCGAAGCTTCTATATATACCGCGGAGTTAATGGGTATTCAAATAACTTTGAAATATATATCTCAAAATAATATAAATTATAGTGTTATATTCACAGACAATCAAAGTATAATTAAGATATTATCGAACAAAGAAAACGCAAAAAACCTTAATCATATTGAGGTTGAAGTAATAAAACTTTATCATGAAGCTAGAATTGCTGGAAATAATATAATTATTTGCTGGATGAAAGGACATTCTGGTGTACTGGGCAATGAAAAGGCTGATAGTTTAGCGAAGCAAGCAGCAATAAATGGAGAAGAAATATATAACAACTATATTCCGTATACAGATATAATCAGTGTAATCAAAAAGAATGTTGTAACTCAATGGCAACATCACTACAGTTTGTCTACAACCGGTTTAAACTATAAAAAATGTAGACCTATATTACCCGTTAAGAGATGGTTCTATAATCAGTCCAATAGGCACTTCATTAAGACCTTAAATAGAATAAGAGCCAACCATGCTCTTACACCTTCCTACCTACATAGAATGGGTTTAATAGAATCGCCAAATTGCATATGTGGAGAGCTTGGCAGTCTAGATCACATCATCTTAGAATGTAACCAGAAAGAGAATAGTACATCGCAGTTATATGTAGATCTATGTAAAAATAAATGTTTACTTCCAATAAATCTAAATTTAATAATATTTCATAAAAATATAGAAATTTTAAAATCTTTATATGAACACACCAAGAGATGTAAATTTAAATTATAACCTGTCATCAAATATTAGGCTTTAGTATTATCCCAACAACCTTTGTTTTTTTACCTAATGTTTTCTTACCCACCTAACCGTGGCCTAATTCTGATACGTCTACTATAAAAATGTCCTGACGGGCCCCTGGACGAGAAGTTATGTTACCCAGTTTTCTTCCATGTTTCCCTAAAATTTTTCCTGCTTTAGTTTTAGTATAAACATATTTATAGATATAAAAAAAAAAAAAAAAAAAAATATAAAAAAAAAATAATAATAAACAAAAAAAAATATAAAGAAAAATAATAATAAACAAAAAAAATATATATTATATAATAAATAAATAAAAATGTATATAAGTGTATGTGTATGTGTCTGTATAATATATTATGATATATGAAAATGTGTAATATATTGTAATTTAACTTGTGAAATTGCGTTAATACCAAACTAGACTGGCTAATTGGCTATGCCAAGGCCATAAAAAAAAAAAAAAAAAAAAAAAATTAAACTAACTTTCTTACCTACCACTTTTAAAAATTTTTTATTAAAACGATATCAAAAATTAAAAAAAAATATGAATCGTCCGGGATTTGAACCCGGGACCTCTCGATCTCCGGTCACACGCTCTCCCGCTGAGCTATATTCCCTTCGCATTAACAGGTTACAAGATTTCTCATACATACTGACAAATTTAATAGACCAAGTGAAGTATACAAAAATACTTTAAATATACTTACTATTATTATAAAATATCTTATTCCCGAGGAAGACAAATCCAAAGACACAAAAATTATAATAAATAATACATTTACTAAAAAAACTAATATATCCTTTTAACGACTTATTTGCGCTGACAGCGCTGATACAAAACATATCTTGAAAGATTAGCAACGAATACATACTGTCTGTGTGCGCATGCGCCCGGCCTTATAAAATTTCACTCTCGATCGTAAAGAAGCATAACTTCAAAATTGCTGTTGTTCAAGCTGTTCAAGCTGCCACCCAACTGCCTCTTGGTAGGTTGAATATTGAATTTAAGCAACAAACAATGTTTATTTATGAAAAAAACATTTTTCTGTTTTCTGTCAGCAGTAGAATGTATTTTGAGTTAAATAAATTACATACATTCTTTAAAATATAAAGGAAAAGATTCCTTTCATTGGCTGTACACCATAATAAAAAACTTACTAAAGTAAAACTTCACTTGTAGGTAGATGGTATATAAATTTATTAAATTTTTTTTCTAAAAAGATCCATTCTTAGAGATTCTAGAAGATTATTAGAAAAAATTTTTAACAAATTTATATACAATCTACCTACAGGTGAAGTTTTACTTCCTTAGTAAGTTACATACATTCTTCTTTTTATGTCAATTAATTTAATTCAAAATAATTTTTCTTGGACACCTTGTATAAATAATTATGCCAATGTTAATATTATAGAGAATTGAATAATCTTTCAAATGAGCTAGCACACGACCCTTATTCCCTATTTAAAAATAAGGGGTGGGGGATGTGGAAGGGAGGGGGTTGACAAATGACAGATGCATGTACCGTAAAAATGTGTTCCCCCTAGATCAAAAATCTACCTGTTTCGCCGTTTCCTTAAAATCTAATAAATACTGCCAAATATCGAGGTGGACTCTTTTCTTTTGCCCACTCTGTATAGAGTTGCTCTAGAAATATATTATTTGATGATCTAAAAAAACATTTCATTACAAGAATTCAATTTGTCCATTATCTAATGTTACGCACCCAGGACAGTTATTCTCTTCCGAACTAGCGTTTCCTTCGATTTTGCCCTGAATTGTCTACAGGAGCTTTGTCTTAAGACAAAGCTAATGACAAACCTGGTAGTCGAGGAAATGAAGCATTTTGGCTCGCAATTTTTTCGTCCAGCATGGATTTACTTGAAATTTTCACAGAAGATAGGGAATAGTCCAAGGATCATTTTTAGGGATGGACTCGAGCCGAGCCAAGCCGAGCTTTTGAAAAGGTTGTGCTCGGCTCGAAATTTCGAGCCGAGCTCGAGATAGAAGCTCGGCTTGAACTTCGAGCTTGCAGGTTGAGCTCGTGGCTCGTGCCGGCTCGGCTCGAATAGTTCGAGCCGAGCCGAGCCGAGCTCAAAAACATAATAATGAATGTAAAATATAACATTCGTAGTAATTTTTTTTACTTATAATAGTCAAATATAAGAAATAATAAGAAATTCACTAAATGCTTTTCACATAATAGCTACATACTCTGTCATAGTAACGTTAGGAGACAAGAAGAGCGAGATATTTTTTTTCTTAGATTAATGAACAAATAGGAGAAATTAAAAATGTTTATTTCACAGTTTGTCTTAATTTCTGTTTAAAAAACTATGATAATGTATGATTTTAGTGTTCGTCCTGAAATAATGTCAGTCTTTTTAAAATAACCGGATTTAAAGGAAGCCAAGAAAATAGTTTTATCGCTGAGAAACTATATAGGTAGATATATTACGATAGTTTAATATAAATTTCAAATAAGATGGCATATTTGTATTAAGTATTATGACAAGATAGTGGATGAATTGTTTGATAACACCCGGATTTCGTATAGTGTAGTGATAATAAATAATACAAATAACAATAAAAAGTAAAGTCTAATACGACCAGACTAATCCATAAATAATCGGAGTAGGAAAAAGCAGCATATTTTATGAAAACATTTTTTTAAATATCAATATTCATATGTACATACAGTGTGGCCAAGCCAAATGGAATAAATTTATTATTTCGTGAATAAGCGCTTTTGGAAAAAAAATCCGAAACAGGTCGGTTTTTATTTTTAAATTACAATTTTTTGGCATATACTCGTATATGATAGTAGCTCATTTGAACGGTTATGAAATTCTCTATTCAGTAATATAAATATTAACATAATATACAGGGTGTCCAATTTTTTTTTAATTAAATTAATTGACACAAAAATGAGAATGTATATGTAATTTATTTAATTCAAAATACATTTTGCTACTGTCAGTAAACAGAAAGAATGTTCATTTGACAAATAAACATAGCTTTTCACTTAAATTCAATGTTCAAGATGCCACTCACCTGCCTCTTGGTAGTTTGAACATTTAATTTAAGCGAAAAGCTGTGTTTATTTGTCAAATAAACATTTTTTATGTTTTCTGACAGCAGTAAAATGTATTGTGAATTAAATAAATTACATACATTCTTCTTTTTGTGTTAATTAATTTAATTCGAATTTTTTTTTGGACACACTGTATACATAATTATGTTAATATTGATATTACTGAATAGAGAATTTAATAACCTTTCAAATGAGCTAGCACATGACCCCTATTCCCATTTAAAAAAATAATCGATTACGTCATGACGCCCAGATGGATGACGTCATTAGTATGATATATGTAGGTATTATATATGCCAAAAAATCGTAATTTAAAAATAAAAATCGACCTGTTTTGAGATCTTTTTCCAAAATCGCTCATTCACGAAATAATGAATTTATTCCATTTGGCTTTGCCACACTGTATAATACTATTGGTAATATTGTAATGTAGTACCTACCACCTAAAAGGCCTGCATAAATAAATAAAAAATATAAATAAAAAGTATCAAGTATTTTATTGTCTTATATTACTAGATTCGCATAAAATAAATCTTTCACTAAACTTAATACAGATGAGTTGTAACTCTTTTTTTTTAATTTAAGTAACTAAAAAACCTGTGTCACCTGAAAAATATTTTTGTACACTTACAGTCAATTATAAATAGGTACATAGTATCTTAATTAACATTTTATATCGGAGATACTATTTAAAAAAAATTTACATTGTTAATAAAAATCATTTACAAGAGGAAAGGAGGAAAGTGTAGGTATATATTTAAAAATAACATTATAACTCTATTCTTACCAAATTATACATATACGACTCTACTTCAACAATAAATAAAATTAAACCTAGAACTAATTTAAACGATTAAAATTTTAAAAAAAATTGTTTTACACATTTTTCAAAATTGGGTTTTCTACCCAAGAGTTTAGACATAAGAGGCACTTAGCCGATTCATTAGTCAATCTATTGCGTTGTTTTCGAATAATTAAGCCAGCTTTCGAAAACAATCGCTCAGATGGTACGGACGTAGCAGGAATACTTAGTAAGTCTCTGGCCATTTCAGCAAGAACAGGAAATCTTCCTTTATTTACCTGCCACCACTTTAAAATATCTTCGTTGCCAGTACTTTGCGGCAGTGCTATGTAGTCATAGAATTCAGTACTTAAGTCTTTTGGTTTTGTTATGACCTTTGATTGATAATAGCTTTCGAAATTGATTTCAAGCTCATCTTGTACTTCCATGACCACCGACGATTCAGATGTACTTTGCGTTATATTTTCTACAGCTTGCTGATTTCCTTCATACTTTTTTAACAGTTTTTTAAACACTGAATACGATTCGTTCTTTAAGTCCCTTCCCCAAAGTGAGTTATCAAATGCTTCAAGTTTATGTCTTGGGTCTAAAATAAGTACTGCACAGTAAATCCAATTTGTTTGTCTGTAATGTTTTAAAATTTTATCTCTGGCCTTTTGAAATGCAGTTAAAAGTTGTTCATCTACACAGGAACGATTCGGTTTATCGTCAAGCAACTTTGATTGTAATTCGATTTTGTCTAACAGTATATTTAAACTGACTATCACTGATGGAAGCGTTGCGTATTTGTCTCCTCCAAGGTTTTCGCTTACTATTTTAAACATCTTTAAAAATTTACAGACGGAAGCTAACATCTGCCATTCGTTTTGGTGTAGTCGAAAATTGTTTAATTTATTGACACTGTCGCTTGCACATAGACAGTCGATCCCCTTTTTTAACTTTAATGCGACATCCAACATAATATCATGAGTGGAGTTCCATCTTGTTGGAACATCCAGAATAGGTGAAATCTGTGTAGATGCCCCAGCAGTTTGGCACGCACTTTTAAAACGAATCCGTAATTTTTCAGATTTTTTTATTTTCTTAAATATATAACGAATTTTATCCAAACAGTTAGTTGGTGTTTGAATATCTTCATCTAGAACATCGTTGTGTTCGAACTCAACCTCTTCATCTACGTTACTGCTTTCTTCATCTTCAGCCTCCCCTCCTACGTCTTCTTCTATTTTCAGAGATTTTAAGAAATCTTGAACAGCCAAGTTCAGAATATGTGCTACACATTTAAAATGTTGATTAACGTCATCAAAAGAAGGAATAAGCTTTTTTAACTCCTGCATGAACGTTGTATTTGCTGCAGTGTTGTCAACAGTTATGCCTTGAATTTTCGATGTGATGCCATAGCTCTGCAAAGATTCATAAAACAACTTGGCAATATCTCTCCCAGTATGAAGCCCATGTGAAGGTGAGAAATCGATAACTACAGACTGGAGTTGCCAATGGTCATCAATAAAGTGGGCGGTGATCCCATAATAAGATTTTCCATTAATTGCCGTCCAGCCATCAATGGTAAAAGATATTCTTGATGTGTTTTGTTGTAGTATATGCATAACTTTTTTTTGATCCTGTTCAAAACGGGACACAACCATTCTCTTTAAAGCTTTTCGTCCAGGCAGGTTTATTCCAGGTTTGATTTGATCGAAGAAGTTCCTTGTTGCTTCGTCGTCAAAAAACGAAAAAGGTAGGTATTTAGTGGCCACCCAATCAACGATAAAGTTTTCATCTTTAGGTTCATTCACGGATTTCTGCAATAAACATAAACGAGTGTAAATTACTTGATATTTGAATGTAAATTTGAATTATTTTTAAAATAAAGCTATTATTTTATTGTATTTATTTTGCTATTTATTATTTCCCAGCCAACATGAATTCACACTAAATTACCAGAGCCCGCTAATAGTTAAAATAGGATTGGAGGTCGTTGGGTAGGTACAATGAACTGCACACTAAAGGGATTACCGAATTGGGCGCTGAATTTTTTGAACTTTTTTTTTGGTTTTTCCATAAATAAACAAATTAAATTGACCTAGTCTTTTAGAAAATTATGAAATATAAAATATTTTAATTATAACTTTTATTTGTTCTTTAAGTCAATATCATTTACATTGTTAAAAAACTAAATCATTGAGAAAAGTAGTAATAGATAATGAGAAATTATCTAATTGTTTAGAATTATTATAGCAGCCCAGCGGGTAAACAAAATAATTTTTACCAACTTTACGGCAATTGAACCAACAAGAATATTAGCAAGAATAAGGAGACAATGGTTGTTAAGTGTTAAATGTTCTTTACGTATTTTATATTTTAATTTTTGGTTCCTTTCAGACTTTTGTAAGCTTTGGTTTCAAACAACACAAAAATAGAAGTAATTAAAAACTAAATTATGGACGAAAACGGCAAGAATTACTTGTCGCAGACGGAAAAGTTTTATAAAAGTAAAATGAAAGTGATAAAACATGGTAAAAAACATAAAAGGGAGTTTGGGTGTGGTACCAATTATTAAAGATAAAATGAGATAAGTTTAAGGTGGTTATGGCGCGTACAATGCGCAAAGGTACCATTTCATCCAAAAAGCGAAAATGTGTGTCGCACCTGGAGCTAGTAAGAGAGGAAGAAGAAGCCGTTATGGTAAAGTTAGGAATGACATGGCGGTAAAGAATATTTATTCTGATGTGGCTCAAGACAAAAAAGGCAAATATGTATAATGATGATGATGTAATAGAAGAGAATATATTAGGCTATTGATTATGTTCAAAATAAGATGGCTAAAAGGAACTACAACGTTCACGGGGTTTTATTGTTTCTTGTTTCATATGGTCAATGGACCTCTAAATATGAAAACACCGCGGAGTGCTTCCATTTACAGGGGTGCGTTTTTGAGAAAGGGGTGAATTAACCCCTATGAACTAAGGTGCATAGTATGAGTTCTATGCCCTTTTAGTACATACATTTCTACAGCAAAATTGTTCGAAATTAAATTTACTATTGAATTATCACCTTTTAAAGTTTAAAAGTGTTTTTTAAAAAATATAATAAAAAAATGCAAATTCATCCTTCCTCTTTAAAATGACGTTTGGCAGAGGTCATCGCTTATAACTCGACAACAACTAATTTTAGACAAATATCACAAGAGATCTTTTTTGCTCAGAATTATCCAAAGAATCTAAAAAGACCTTAATACTATCAATTTCTTTACAGGGCTTCTCATAAAGCCCTTATTTTACCATAATTTGTTAATAACAATTAAACGGACCATATTTGGGCTTCCAGACCACTTCCATTGGATTCAGCGACCCAAAAAACTTATAATACCACCATTAAATCACGGGGAGCTCGAACTTTCCCACGGGACCCCCTCTGTTGCGACTAGACAATGGATCTCGGATTTGCATTTTAGGTTAAGTAGGTATATCAATTTTCATTATAATTAATGCAATTGTTAGTACTGAAAACTAACAGCTTAAAATTTTATAATTTTACTCAGTTTGACAACATTGTTTAACGTTAAGCAATTATTTAATGCCAAATATTTATCAGATTATTACATCGACCAAAATTTTATTAAGAAAATTCCCAAAAAACTGGTTATGAACAAAAAATTTTATTACACTTTTTTTTTCCAACAATAATAAATAAAAACTGAAACATCATGCAAAAAAATAATAAAATATTATTTTTGAATATTTGCATTGTTTTGGCACATCGAAAACTTTGGCGTTAATACTTTGAATATTGACATTACAATAGTAAAATGTGTTCTTACCTTAATTGTTAAGAAATTATGAAGTGGTCCAGCTTTGCTAGTTCCAGGTTGAGAGAGCTTTGGAAAAATAGTAGCATATTCCTTTGGATGTTTACTTAATAAGTGCCTTTTTAAAGTAGTTGTAACGGAAAGTTTTACTTTAAACTCACTTTTAATTTTTCGTTTGTTACATAATTTGCATGTCGCTAATTTGTTTATTTTGTCAATAATTTTAAACTCAAAAAAGCATGTAAACTTGCTCCGAAATGTCGAAGTTTCGTCAAGAGTATAATCGCCGCTAACGCTTTCAGTCGACTTAGTTGACACTTCACTATTTTCACTTGGACTTGGAGAAGGAAGATTTGTGTCCATAAAACTATCATCACTATCGTAATTAAACATTTTAAAAACGCGAAAAATTTGGAATTAGGTTCCTAAACAGAAATGGACGAACAGCAACTTCAACTTCTTTCTCAAGACTGAAAAGATTGTAATAACTATTAGATTTCTTTCCTACTACCCGTAAAATACAAACGTGCTAGTTTTCTTAAAATCGGAATTATTTTCTTAATACCTACAGATTTAGCAAAGTTTATACTGAGAAATAAGTTACAATAAAACATTCAACTGTACAGATTAACAGTAAATTTCTATTGTTAAATTCATATCATTATGTCCAAAACCATTCAAGTATGGAGGTACGAGGTAGAATCCCAATTTTATAATCCTCCATAAACTTAAACTGCCTCTTGTAACCTTCTTAAGAATTTGTTTATCAAAAAGACTAACTTCTAGGAATGCGAATATTTACATTTTACCATAACAAAAAAATATGTTCATTAAAATTTTTACCTCTTCCGAGTAACTATAGTAAAAATGAGAAGTACATAACTGCATTTTATAAATCCTATTCAAATATTTAGTGACGATATTAGGGATAATCGAAATGCAAGAATATTATTTAAAAAGGAATTTATACAGAGTGTCCGTAAAATATGTAATAAATTAGATACTTCCTTAATCCTTTTTAAAAATATCTGGAATTCGTGGAGTTTTAATTTTAATGTTCTACCTTCTACCATAAAATTTGATTATACAGGGTGATATACATTAAGCTGATATGTATGAGGTAAATGTACACTCTGTACCTACGTTGTGACATTTTTAGATCGAAAAAATGAGCTGATGTTAAAAAGGTATGATACTTGGGGTCTAACGGACAGAATTTCAAAGATATGCGCTATGAAAATAAATTTTATTGATTTCAAATTATTAATCTAAGAATTTGAAAGTAATCCAGTAATTGATACATGACTTTATCTTAAATTTTCACACTCCCACGTCTTCCAATCCACCTGTTCGGAAAAATTTCGTCTACGTACCTTGGAACATCTACAGCATAATGCGGAGGCGCAATATCCTATTGAAACCATAAACTTTCATCAAAACCTCCAGGATTAATTCTACTGGGAAATAAATAAATTAAAGTAGGTGCGAGATACCCCGTTAAAGACTGATGTTATGCGACTCGTTTCAATTACCTTTGAAAAGTAGGGTCCGATAATTGTTAGCCCACATATTTACCTTTTGCAGGTATTGTGTATGAAGCTGTTATATTTTCAAAAAATCCGATGGCGTCATCACCTTTATGTGTATCACTCTGTGTAATTAAATTTGGTTGTAAAATGTAGATCATTAAAATTAAAAATCGACGTGTTTTAGATTTTTTTCAAAAGACTTTTAGTTTAGGAAATATCCCATTTATTTAATACATTACGGACACACTGTATATTGCAAATACATATTTGTCGTCTAAATTACTTATTCTCAAACAAAAGTATCAGTGGTATCAAAAATAAATAGAAAAAATATTAGAGTATTAGCTAAAATATTGACAAGCTCGTTAAGGAAAGCTCGGCTCGTTTCCAATTCAGCTCGGCTCGGCTCGAAAAAAATTTGGCTCGGCTCGAAGCTCGGCTCGCAAGAAACAAACAGGCTTGAGCTCGAAGCTCGGCTCGTCAAACGAGCCGAGCCTCGAGCCGAGCCGAGCTAAGCTCGAGCTTGTGTCCATCCCTAATCATTTTCTATATCATGCCGTTGTACGCTAAAACCTTGGGGGTGGTTACCACCCCATTTTGGGGGCGGGAATTTTTTATTACATTTTAACTATGTAAATCGATGTAAAAAGTAATTCTAAGAAAAAAATGTTTTTTACATTTTCTTCGTAAAACTAACATTTTTCGAGTTATTCACGCTTGAAAGTAACAGTTTTTCGATGAAAAAATCGACTTTTTTAGAGGATTTTTTGAGAATACCTCGAAAAATATGCATTTTATCAAAAAAACTGTAGATATCAAAATTGTATCTTTTAGTAACACAAACCAAATTATTTTTCTGTAATATCTTTAAGGCCAACATAAACCGAGATACGGCATGTTAAAGCTAGCTTTTTTCGTCAAATGCATAATTTGAAATATTCAAAGTAAAATAACGGAAAAACTTTGCATTTTTCGAAGAAAACTTAAATAATATTTTTTCAAGTACATAACTAGGCCTCTAAAAAAATAATAATAAAAAGTTCCTAGCCTGAAAATTAAGCGACTTATGATCAAAAAAAGGTCGGTACCTGCTTTTCTCTATAAAAAAAATCAGTGAAAACAGCCCCCTAACTACCCTCGTAATTAAAAATTGATCTTCACCTTTCTGTAATTCCTTTTACATTTATATAATCAATACACCCAAGAAGTTTGACCTATTTAAAAGGCCTAATTTTAGAAAAATTGGAGTTTCAAGAAAAATAAATTTTTTGGAATTTCCCATTTTTCACCTTTTAATTCAAAGTATCTCCGAAAATACTGGAGATGCGAAAAAAATGGTAGATTACTAAATTGTAGCTTTTTTAATAGCTAAAATTACCTTGTGCATAGATTTTTATTACAGTGAACAGTTAGCGAGATATATATCTGTTTAAAACCTCTATTTACGAGCAGACACCCCCTTATTCGAGCCTTTTAAACCCACCCTAATTAAAAACTAAGGGATTTTACGGAATGTAGTTTACACAGTCTTATAACTCTTTAAAAATCCTACAAAGTCATTTTTGAAAAAACTTTTTATCGCCAAAAATGAAGGAGACATGTTTATAAAACGAATTTTTTTTTTCGAAAAATTTGGATAGTCCTCTTATGGATAATTTTCAATGTTTGTATAATACCACAGAACCGGTTCGTATACTGGAAGATGACTAAAAAACTATTTGTATTTGTATTTGTTCATATTTGTAAATTTGTATTTTTGTGTAAATAAATGTTTTTGTAATTCGTTAATTCTACTTTTTTTTCTGTATAGATCTATTAAAATATGTACTTATAAAAACTGTAACGTTATTAAGGGTGGTTTTAAGGGTTGAAATATTATATTATATCCTAAAGTATAAAACAATCATTATTTTAACCAATCAAAGCCAAATTTTACCCATATTAAAGTTTACAATGTTTTTATATAATTTTTGATAATAAGGGGTAGTTTACACCCCTCAAAATAATCAACGCCTTTAAGCATGATATAGAATATGAAGTACAGGGTGAGATGAGCCTAATCCCAAATTTTTATGTAAATCGATGCAAGCCGAAATTATTCTTTTAGGATAAGTAAATTTTTTATATAAGCTCCTACATGGGTAGTTTTAAGGGTTGAAATATTATGATAGTGTATCTTAAAGCATAAAACAATCATTATGTATTTAATACGAACCAAATGTTGACAATATTTAAGTTTAAAATGTTATTTTATAATTTTTTACAATTAGGGGTAGTTTTTACCCTTAAAAAATCAAAAGCGTACAACGGCTCAATATAGAAAATGAACTAGAGAGTGTAATGAGGCTAATCCCAAATTTTTGTACAAATTGATGCTGGACGAAAAAATTGCGAGGTTTTGCCATTTTTCCAGCTTCATTTCCTCGACTACGGTCTCCAGTGAAAACATTGTCATTAACGACTGAGAAATGGAGTTTTCCGAAAAGTACAAATATCTTGGTCATGAAATACGAATTACGAGAGACAATCAAACGTGCGTATTGAAACAAAGAATTATCCTCTCCTGGGCCGCATACAGTAAACTCAGAGACGTATTCAAAAGATTTTTTAAAGTGCTTTGAACCGTAGTACTTGCTTGGGTAATATTTCGTTTTCCAGACGTTGTACGTGGCCAAACCATCTTAGTTGCTTTGTTTTAATATCATCAATTACAGCATGCTTTACATCCAATATCTCAATCTGACCATCTCCATATCGCTATTTACATCTATTATCCTTTTTATTGCCATGATGGTCGCCAACATCTGAAACGGATAGGCACTACAAGAAGAAGGTCCTTCTTATAAACATACATTATTAATATTAACAAAAATATATAGGTTCAATATATTGTTTTATTTGTTTCAGATCCTGTTTTTCTTCAGTATACAATGCAATTGGCCAATAAAACGACATGTAGCAAAGTAAGTATTACCCCAACATAAAATAGTCGGAGAGATAGAAGCGGATTTTGTGCGTGATAAGTAATATGGAAAAACTATACGGGGATATGTTGAATTAGTTGTGTACATGACTTTCACCAACTACCGGAAACCAGAGTTGGGGCCGAGGGTATTTATAAGGGGTCAAAGTCGCGGATTTTATTATTTTTTTTATGACGCTCATGATCGAGATAGTGCACCAAAATGTGGGAATAAGTAGGTCATGACGTAACTAAGTAAAATCTCTAGGGGCGGAACGCTGCATCGCCGACAAAGGGGTGGGGGTAGGGGTGAATATAAAAAATATAAAGGGTTTTTTGCGACGTTCGTGATTGAGATAGTGGACCAAAATTTGGTAATAAGTAGATCATGACATTACTAAGTAAAACCCCCAGAGCCGGAAACCAGAGTTGGGGATGAGGGTAGTTATAAGGGGTCAAATTCGACGTTTTTATTATTTTTTTTTGTGGCGCTCATGATCGAGAGAGTGCACCAAAATTTGGAAATAAGTAGGTCATGACGTAACTAAGTAAAATCTCCAGGGGTGGCACGCTGCGTGGCCGACAAAGGGGTGGGGCAGGGGTGAATACAAAAAATATAAGGGGCTTTTTGCGACGTTCGTGATTGAAAGAGTGCACCAAAATTTGGGGATAAGTAGACCATGACATAACTAAGTAAAATCCTCAGAGCCGAAAACCAGAGTTGGGCATGAGGGTAGTTATAAAGGGTCAAAATCGCCGCTTTTATTATTTTTTTTGTGACGCTCATGATCGAGATAGTGCACCAGAATTTGGGAATAAGTAGGTCATGAGGTAGCTAAGTACAATTTCCAGGGGTGGAACGCTGCGTGGCCGATAAAGGGTTGGGGATAGGTGTGAATATAAAAAATATAAGGGGTTTTCTGCGACGTCCTAGATTGAGATAGTGCACCAAAATTTGGGAATAAGTAGACCATGACTTAGGTAAGTAAAATCCCCAGAGCCGGAAACCAGAGTTGGGGATGAGGGTAGTTTTAAGAGGTCAAAGTCGCAGTGTGTATTATTTTTTTTGTGACCCGGCACAACATTTGTCCCCCACGCAGCGTTCCGCCCCTGGAGATTTTACTTAGTAATTTCATGATCTATTTATTCCCAAATTTTGGTGCACTATCTCGATCACCGACGGCAAAAAAAAAACCCATATATTTTTATACTCACCCCTACCTACCACCCCTTTGTACCCCAAGCAGCGTTCCGCCCCTGAAGATTTTACTTAATTACGTCATAACCTACTTACTCCCAAATTTTGGTGCACTATCTCCATCATGAGCTCCACAAAAAAAATAATAAAAACCGCGAATTTTACCCCTTATAACTACCCTCGTCCGCTCCTCTGGTTTCCGCCTCTGGGGATATTACTTAGTTATGTCATGGTCTACTTATTCCCAAATTTTGGTGCACTATCTCAATCACGAACGTCGCAAAAAACCCCTTACATTTTTTTATATTCACCCCTGCCCCACCCCTTTGTCGGCCACGCAGCGTTCCACTCCTGGATATTTTACTTAGTTACGTCATGACCTACTTATTCCCAAATTTTGGCGCGCTATCTCGATCATGAGCGTCACAAAAAAAATAATAAAAAACGGAACTTTGACCCCTTATAACTACCTTCCTTCCCAACTCTGGTTTCCGGCTCTAGGGATTTTAATTATTTATGTCATGGTCTACTTATACCCAAATTTTGGTGCACTATCTCAATCACAAACGTCGCAAAAAACCCCTTATATTTTTTATATTCACCCCTACCCCCACCCATTTGTCGGCCACGCAGCGTTGAGCCCCTAGAGATTTTACTTAGGTACGTCATGACCTACTTATTCCCAAATTTTGGTGAACTATCTCGATCATGAGCGTCATAAAAAAAATAATAAAAACCACGACTTTGACCCCTTATAACTACCCTCGGCCCCAACTCTGGTTTCCGGCCGTTGGTGAAAGTCATGTTCACAACTAATTCAACATATCCCCGTATAGTTTTTCCATATTACTTATCACGCACAAAATCCGCTCCCAGCTCTTAGACTAAAATGGTGCTGGTAAATAAATGTAATTAATATATTGTTTACAAGCTTTATTCAGCTAAAACTTTTATGTACAACTCACATTCTCTATTAACTGACTCAGAAGTTAAAACTGCTTAATATATCCATAATATTCCACATCAGAGTAACTTTGAACTGAACAACAGCAACATAAATAGAGCAGTTATGTAGTGTCCCAGCTGTGTCCTCTTTGCTAACAAAAGGTGCATTTGGCCACAGTTCCGAATATGTTCTGACTGAAATTACTATTTCAATAGGGATGGTCCAAGAACATATTGCTCTGTAAACTTTTGAATACACCCGTCGTGAATTAAGAAATAACTATTGTCATATACTTACAAGATATAATAACATATATTAATACAACTAGGATTTTATAAATTCTTACGCCTTTTTGTCTTGATTTACAATCACTTGTTTCCATTATTTTATCAAGAATTTAGATTGGAACTTGTGAATCCCATTGTACCAGTAATTCTTTTATGCTTCTTATTGTCTTTTTATTGTCTAGGATATCATAACGTCGGCCTCATATGAAAAGTGCCTAAGTTCAAATTAACAAATTTTACAGGAGAGGAAAAAAACTTATTTAGAGAATGATTTTGACTTAAAACTTTATCTTATTTGACACAGTTACTTAGAATAGTGTCTGTCGACCCTCTCATAAAGATAGATTTATTTTTAAAATATTATTGATTTAAAAATGGAGTTAGGCAACTTTCATTTTTGAAATAAGGAACAAATTTGGAGTTAGGCACATTTATTAACGAAAATTATGAAGAAATATGCGTAACTCCATAAAAAGTAGCCAAAAATAAACTGAATAATGCTTAATTCCTACAAGAAAAACAAATGTAGGGTTTAAAGGATAATAATGATAATTAAATGTTGTTAACACAAAAACTATAATAATATAATCAAATTGAACTTACCTTCAATAAGTTTAGAATATTTCCATGAAGATATGTTAGCTTATAATACTTTTCTTGAAGATATAACACAGCAGCTCAGCAAAAGTACATCTAACCTCAATGTCAATGATGGACTTTGGCAAGTTTCATGTGATTCACCCAACGCCGTGGAGTTGGATAGAATTCTTTTTTGTGGTTCTAACCACATCTATTGACTTTTTTGTCTTGCTATGCCTGCGTACCATAAATATTAATCAGATGTCGCAAAAATCTCATTTTTGCTTATTTTGGGACTTAGGCACTTTTCATATGAGGCCGACGATAATCTCTTATTCATATTGTAAAATTTTCCCCTAAATAATTTATGACTCATTCAATAGATTGTTGTTTCTATGAGATAAATGTTCGAACATAATGACGGGGCTTGAAGAGAAGAAAAAAGTAAGAGGCAAGGAAATAGAAATGAAAGACATATTCAAAACAAACCTACTAAGCACATGGCATAAATACTACAGATAGATAATTCAGGATAAGGCTAAAATCAGCAATAAAAGGAGAATCAAATAAACAACAAAAGAAAATAATGACACTGAGATACAAAGTATGGAACGAGGAAGAGGAAAAATAAAGATCAAGGAAGAGAAAATCAGGGGTTGTAGACGATATAAATCCGGGAATACAAAGTATCTAGAAGAATTAATAAAGAATGACTCTGATAATAAATTACTAACGGAAGCAAATATACAAATAATGCTCTACCAAGATATTAGTAAGAGCGTATACAGTATGTTTCAAAAGTACTGTATGTCCCAATACAGTGTGTTCGTAATTATAGGAATTCTTCTTCTACTTCTTCTTCTTCTACGGAACTACAGCCAAAATTGAGCCTTGACCTCCTTTATTTTTTGCCTCCACCCTTGCTTATCTTTTTTTTTTTATTTAAAATATTTTGCAATCTGTTGAGCGTCAACAATAAACAAAAGTAATTACATTGACTAAGGACAAGAAAGATTTTACCCACTGGCAAAATCAAAGTACAATTTTTATAAAGTTGTGTACAAAATAATTACATTTTATAACTACTAACTAATTAGTTTAAAAGTTTACTCTAAATGGTAAGTCCAATGGTTTGAACCTCTTTAACCTACGCTGTTCTTGGGAATTGTCTAGGAGGTTAAGTGCAAACTAGTTTTCATGATCCTCCAACTTGGCAACCCTTGCTTATCTGTGATTGCTCTTCTCCATACACGGACTCCTAAAAGGACTTGTGCGTCGCTGTTTACTGTGTCTTCCCAGCGCTTTCTTGGCTTTCCAACCGGTCTCTTTCCCTGCATCCTAGCGTTCATTGCTCTTTTTGGTGGCCTATCCTTTGTCTATTCTTATCACATGGCCGCCCATTGCAATTTTGTATTCTAATGAAGTCTGACAGGGGTGTTTTCTTATAAAGTTGATAAAGCTCGTTGTTGTATCGACTTCCGAAGATTCCGTTTTCCCACACAGGTCCTAGTATTCTCCCCAGTACTTTCCTTTCAAATGTGTCGATTTTGTTTTTGGATGTTTCTTTCAGGACCTAGGCTTCACTGCCTGCTGCTCTAATTCTAATTCTACGAATAATCCCGTAAAATTACGAAATTATTTCCCTTCCGGTAGAATTGGATCAGTTGCTAAATTCTGTTAAAAATAATTTCATAGCTCGAATTATATTTGTGTAAGCAACTAGTTAGTCAAAAGGTGCAAAGCAATGGCTTTTTGTGATTTTTTTTATATGAGAGCTTATAAATTGGGGTGGAAATCTTGTTAGTTTGTAGTCAAACTAGAATATTCACCTCACCAACTAATATATGAGGTATATCTGAGTGCATCCTGGTGAATAAATTACAAGACGGTGCCTGTTCTCGAAACGGTACTACCTGGGAAGCTGCTATTTCTTTTTCAGTCCAGGCATTTGATCTAGCTGCAGCTTTCAATTAAAAACGATACATTTTTACTATTTCGCTATGTAATATGGGTGGTTTTAAAATTTTGGTTTATTTCTTTAATTATTTATTTTTCTTCATCTTTATCTGTGAAGCATATTGTCCCAGCTGCGTATGTAACTCATGGTCAGATTGCAACTCTGTATATTTTCAGTTTTGTATTTCTGGATAAGTTCTTGTGCTTCATTAGTAGTCCTGTCGCCCGGGGGGCTACAACGGCCTCCTTTATTCAGATGGACTTACCCAAGTTTTTTTATGTATTTTGACCCGTCCAACACGAATTTTTTGGGTAACAGTTGATCCGGATGTCGATAGGATTGTTATAAACAAAGAACTTGAGGAATTGCAAAACAGCGATTTTTTGCAAAACAAAACATGTTTTGTATTTTTTGGGTCATTCTAAGCAAAAAACGCGATTAAACTTTAAAAAAATCGAAAAATTGCAATTTTTGAACCCGAATAACTTTTGATAAAAAATAAAATAGCAATTCTGCTTACCGCATTTGATAGCTCAAGTCAAATTATACCGATTTTGATTATTTGCATTGCTAAAAATTAATTTTTTATTGTCAAACAAAGCTATAAACACATAGTGCTTGAGTGATATTTTCAATGCATTTCTCATTTAAAATCGAACGAGTAGACGCGCCAACAAACAGGCTATTTCTACGTAGCATGCATTGGGATCGGGAAACACTATTTGTTTATAGCTTTGTTTGACAATTAAAAAAAGAATGTGTGTGTACTTTGTACGCACGTAAGAAGTTATACTTCTATTATATGATTTCAACGAAATCAATATAACAGTTTATTTATATTTTATTTAAATATTAAACTAATTGTAATACTTACTACTTTCCAAAAATTTTTATTTAAACAATACGAAAAATTAAAAAAATAAAATAATAAAACACACGCAAACACATTGAAAAATTAAACCAAAGAAATTATTTCTGAACAATTGTTGAGAAAATTTTAACTAAATACGTATTTTCTAAAAAAAAATATAATAAATATACTTACAATCATAAAATGTATAAAAAAATTTAAAAAAATAAAAATTTGCATTGGGAATTGAACCTGCGTCTATCAGGTTTAGATTATTTTGAACGCACCCCACGCAGAATTTAATTACCGAGACATGTGAATGAAGTGGAAAGATATACCTAGCAACTAAATGTTTTAAAAAAATTTTGACAGTTGCTTATTCTGTTAGTTTAATCAAATAAGTTTGATTCTTGGAATTAAAATACGACAAAATATAGACTAAAAAATATACAAGATTTTTAGGAATTTCAAATTCACAATTCAGAATTCACAATTTATTACCTCCCATAACTACCCAAAATATAAAGATCTTGTTGCTTTGTGCTCTAGTAAAGCTGTTCTAGTAAAGCGATTGATGTGATCGTTCATGGGTATTCTTTCATTTTTCCGACTGTAGATTTATATAAAATATTATTATTTGAATGTATAAGGGTTATGTCTAAATGTCATAACAAAATTTGATAAGCTATTTTTAAAACACTCACCAGCAATAAAATATACTAGCCCGGGAGGTAGTGTCAAATTTGAGCGGAGCATTTTAGCACGGCTGGTTTCTTTTTATTTAGGTAGGTGTTCCAAAGCTTATTAACAAATGATGTGTCAGCCGGCCCAAAACCGGGGATTTTAGACAAGAAAAGGTAAAATATGAAAGTTGATGGACAAACGCTACAACTTAAATGTCAAATATTTATACACGTTATTCAGAACATTTGATAGCCTTGCTTACTTGGCTCATACCTTTCACTCAGGAGATCCAGGTTCAAATCCTGGCGCGGAAAATTCTTTTTGTTTTTTAAATTGACATTTTATTTTGAAAAATAATTAATTTTATAATACCACGTTTTTATTATTTATACGAGACAATATAAAAAATCTGTTTGTCTTTTATAGAATCGCAAACTATGCATTTTTGGTTATATTATGATTGATCTTAATAAGCAAATTTGTTGTATATGAACCTCTGAAGGTTCCTGAGTTGGTAAGACCAACAATCTAAGTGGAAGGGAGACATTATTTGTTATTTTTTTGGACAAACTGTTTTTTCTTAATTTTATATGTTGTAGAACCGAAAGATACAACCCTAAATTTTCACTTTTCTCTCACCAACCCCCATTTTTTAATAGCAATCTAAATATTTCCCTATTCTCTATAATACATAAAAATGAATGTTTGTCTGTACCTATGTCCCTTATAGAATCGTAAACTATGCATTTGGTAGAAAAAAAAGTATAGGTAAGCAATATTTTTTAGTATTTTTTGGCTTTATGGTAATTTTTAGGTGTTAAACTTTCAAACATTATTTAGTTTTAAGGCGGTACGAAGTTTGCCGGGTCAGTTAGTTAATAATAAAAAAATATTCTTGGACTAGGGTGGCAAAGATTAAAAAGTATAAATCAATAATTTATGAATTTTTAGATTGTAATAAAAAAGCGTCAGCTGCATCATGTACGTTGCAAAAAATGTTAGGTGGCCAAGTGGATATGCCGTGGTATTATAAAAATAACTATTTTTCAAAATAAAATGTCAATTTAAAAAACAAAAAGAATTTTCCGCACCAGGATTTGAACCCGGATCTCCTGAGTGAAATGTAGGAGCCAAGTAACCAAGTCCAGCAAATGTTCTGAGTAACGTATATAAATATTTGACATTTAAGTTGTAGCGTTTGTCCATCAACTTTCATATTTTACCTTTTCTTGTCTAAAATCCCCGGTTTTGGGCCAGCTGACACATCATTTGTTAATAAGCTTTGGAACACCTACCTAAATAAAAAGAAAACAGCCATGCTAAAATGCTCCGGTCAAATTTGACACTACCTCCCTGGCTATACTGGACTCTCTGATTCTTTAGTTTTGTATGAGATCGTCCCGCTTAATTGATGTTGTCCACACATCTCTACGTCTTCGAGATAATCGTTTTTTATCAGTAGGTAATTTTGTGATTGAAAATCGCAGTCGCAGAATAAAATTCCACTTCTCTGTTTGATGGGCTTCCACACTCCCCAACTGGCATGTAACGGGCATCTTTTCTATGTTAATAAGTCCAAAAATTTATACGAAAACTATTAAAACGGCAGCATAACTATTAACTAACTTTTGTCTGTTGTTTCTCTTCTCACAAATTTTAAAACACAACAGCCATACATAACCACAACAAATCACCACAGCTGTGCTACATCCGCCATATTGGATAATTTTTGACATGTCATTTGAACACCCAGTCAGAGCAAAGGTATAACGCGCCTGCGTCCGGCACTAAGGATTTTCATATTAAAATTCACCCCCATCGCGCCTAAAGAAGTATAACTTCAAAAATTAATTTTTAGCAATGAAAATAATCAAAATCGGTATAATTTGTCTTAAACTTTGAAATGCAGTAAGCAGAATTGCTATTTTATTTTTTAATCAAATATTATTCGGGTTCAAAAATGGCTATTTTTCGATTTTTTGAAAGTTCCACCGCGTTTATCTCGAAAACTATGCATCCTACGAAAAAACTTTTTGGAACATTTTTGCTTAGAATGACCCAAAAGATACAAAAAGTGTTTTGTTTTGCAAAAAATCGATGTTATGTAATTCCTCAAGTTCTTTGTTTATAACAATCTTATCGACATCCGGATCAACTGTTACCCAAAAAATTCGTGTTCTACTGGTCTGAATACATAAAAAAAGATTATTCTAGATTCTTAATACCGACTCCTTCTTTTTCGTCAGGGGCTTGTACTATATGGCATACATTTTTTAAGACTATCGTTACAATAGGTATATCATTATTTAATAGCCACTTTAAAATTTAAAGTTTCACTCACCTCAATGCAGCATTACTTCCTACGGAACTGATGGTCTTTAAATAGACAATAGCCGATATAAACCTACCTGTAATTTAATATTTACAATTTGATAAACTGTTTGAAGTGGAATTAACTAATATCCAAAAATAAAATCTATTTTTAACTAGAAAACCTCAGTCAATTGCTCACGCTTCAGAATTATACTGAAAATAGATTCCATGCATAAGTTATTTTGATGATTAATAAAGAGCAAATTAAGGGACGGTTACCTGGTTTTATTGAGTAATAAAAACACATGAATTATGCATAGCCTTTCTTTGTTAAGGAAATTACAAAAAGAATTTCCTGGTTTCTACAGGGTGACTGATTAGTAGGTTAAAGCTCAATAGCTCCGCTATAGTAATAGATAGCAATAAAAGTTAATAATAAAAATTTTAGCCACCTTTGAGGTTCACATTACAAAATTAGTTATAATGTTACAGGGTGTTCGATAACACAGTGGCAGACCAAACTTATGTTTTTTTAAATGGAACACCCTATATTTTATTTTAAATTAGAAATCCCGTTAACTTCTCCATCACAAAAATATAAAGGTTTGTTATGTTATACGGGGTATTTACAAAGTTATAACCAATTTTATATGAAAATCGTAACAAGTTCAACTCCCTGTATAAATAAAAATAAGCAAAACAACAATGGTTTATTAATGCCATATTTTTTACGTATTGTCAAAATTTTCAAGGATGATTGATATTGCTAATTTTCTTTATATCAAATACATTGTGAGTCAAAAAGCAAGTACATTATTTTCTCAGTAATTTTAAATGGAACACCCTGTATTTTATATCACTATTGAGAAGTACTATTACCGTACTTTAATTTTTAGATAACATTCCCTATGTCTAAATTTATTAGTTTTTGAGATATTTTCATTTTTCAATAGACCAGTAGCGTGGCCACCCAAATCACCAGAATTTAATAAACTGGACTGATTTTTTTGGAGTTACGTTAATAATGAAGTTTATAAAATACCTCCAACAACAAGGGATGAGATGAAAAATAGAATACAAAGTGTATTTCGATGTGTTAATTTACAAATGCTCCGTAGAGTAAGTAGCTCATTCAATGATTGTTTTTAGGCGTACATAAATGTGTTAGGAGTTAATTTTGAACACCTTATGTAATTAAATATTAAAAATATTTTATTAAAAGTAGCTTCTAACTTTTTCAACTTTTCTAATTTTTTCATTTTTGCAAAATGTATTACTGATAAATTATGTTTCGTTCTTTATTTGTTACATTGTTACATTTACATTCAAAAATAGTGTTTAATTGTCTTCACAAAATATTGTATTTTGTGATTGTGTGTTTTTTGTAAAATTTATTACTAATTTTCTTTGTTTATTTGTTGCATTTACATAAAAAGATAGTTTTTAATTGTTTCAAAAATGTTGCATGTAGTGGTTGTGTTTTTGTTTGTAAAATGTATTACTAATAAATTATTTTTATTTCTTTATTTGCTACAGTGTTACATTAATTACCGGATTGATAATCGGTAATCTTCAATTGTCAATTCAGTCATGGCTTACTTAAAATTTAGATAAATTTAAACACCTAAAATAATTTGCTCTGAAAAATGAAAATAACTCGAATACTAATAAATTTGGGCATAGGGAATGTTATATAAAAATTAAAGTACGTTAATGTTACTTTTCAATAATGACATATAATACAGGGTGTTGTTACGGGTTAAAAGTCGCTAAGCAACTAGAAACGATTCTTATAAATAAGATTGTCATAATTTTGCTTTATTGTCACAAGTACTGGCCTAAACAATTATAAAAATCAGGCTTATATATTGTCTTGAACATTAGCTGCTATCAAGCCATTTTTAAATCCGAAATCATACAGAAATCAGGCATGAAGTAGGCTTTAGGTATACATTGCTACCTGTCTAGTAAGTGTCATCTATTTGTCTTTACCTGTCTAGTGTCATATCTTGCTCACTTTTGATTTACACTTCATGAGGACAAGTTAGTGTTGTCCTATGAAACTCCTTGAGAATATTTAATAAGAAGTAATCCAGATAACTAATTAAGAAATATTCAATTTGATGAAGTTGAAGATTGTCTTGCTCAGCAAGGATTTAAAATATCTGGATATTTAGGTCCTCAAGACCTTTCTTTTTGGCCATACGCTATCTTTAAGGTAAGCTCTGTTTTTTTTTAACACCTGATTAGTTGTCTAAAGGGAAACCTTTAGTAATTTTAATTTATACCTTTTGCTCTGCTTGCATGCTGATGTATCTATTCATTTCAGGCCAACAATTTTTCTTTCTCTCCAATTCATTTTGATGTTGTGAGTTTTTTTTGAAACACCCTTGTCCAGGGTCGATATTTATATAACCTGTATATCTGTGAAGTATCCAAGAATATAAATGCAGTACGACATCATCCACGTGTATAACATCGACGAAAAAAACATAAGGTAGGATCAAACCAATACTTCTCTTAAAAGAACGTTGTTTTGCCTGTCTAAGCCACCACATCATACAGCAGTCTGACAAATATCTCGGTTTTGTATTTTTTCTTGTAAATAGTACCTAAATATAATATTACATAGTTTTAAGAATTATAATATGGGTGTACGCTGAAAAGAATATTCTTAGAGGCAAATATAAACTTTAGTTGAGCTTTTTACCTTTTCCTTTTGGTTTTTTTTATATTTTCAATTAAGATTAATATGAATTTTTTTAGTTTTGGTTAATAAGAATAAATAGTTTGTGGATTCTCCGATTTTTTTGATTTCTTATTATTATTTTTTTGTTTGGTAGAAAATAAAACTAGTTATTTACCTTCGCATACCTTCAATAAAAACCGGTAACATCGGCGAAGAGTAACAGTGCTCCATTTAACATTACTGAGAAAATACTGTACTTGCGTTTTGACTCACCCTGTATTTGATATAAAGAAAATTAATAATATCAATAATTCTTAAAAATTTTGACAATAAATAAAAAAATATGGCATTGACAGGTAGTTGATCTTGTTAAGATTTTCATACAAAATTAGTTATAACTTTGTAAATACCCTGTATAACATTACAAACCTTTATATTTTTGTGATGGAGAAGTAAACAGCATTTCGAATATAAAATAAAATATAAGGTGTTCCAGTTATAGGGTGTTTATAAAAAAACAAAAGTTAGGTCTGCCACTCTGTTATCGAACTAATTTTGTAATGTGAAGCTCAAAGGTGGCTAAAATTTTTGTTATTAACTTTTATTGCTATCTATTACTATAGCGGTGCTATTTAGCTTTACCCTACTAATCAATCACCCTGTATAATAAACGGGATTTTACGTGAATATAACACCTCACTCGAACTGTTTTCCTTTGTATTTTAACCTACAAGAGACAATATTTTGAGAACCCACAAAGAATCTCCTGTAGCTGGCTGTATACCATGAATTACAAGTAAATTTAATGAAACATTTTTTTTTCTCGGTAAAAGGTATATTTGTTTAAAAAAATGCTTCAAAGGGCCACAAATATCACAACAAAACGTTTTCGCTCTCTAAAAAGAGCATTATCAGTGTTACAAGCCGAGCCACCCAAAAATACAAAGGTTATAACCCTTTAAAAGTTGACTAAGGCCAGGTCTTTTCACTTCAGGATAACTGGTTATCGGGAAGTTCATCTAACAGATTACATGCAAATCTGTCAAATATACTTCCCAATAACTAGTTATTCAGAGGTGAAAAAACCGCCCCTTAATATCTTACATAGTTGAATAAATTATGTAATCCAAAGGATGGATATAATCCCTATGGATAAGGCCCTGGGGTAACATATGACTCCCACGAGGTAGGTGGTTCTTTTTCATGTAGCATGTCCTTTCAGAGCGTTGGTTACCATCATAGCTATCTTAATTTTGTTTACTGCCACCCTAAATAGTATGCTTGTATCTACACCATACCAATCTCGTAAGTTCTTCAACCATGTGGTTTTTCTTCGTCCTGGACTGCGTTTGCCTGCTATTTTTCCTTGCATAATATTTTCTAGCAACCTATATTTGGGACCTCTCATTACATGTCCGAAATACTCCAGCTTTCCCTGCTTGATGCTTTTTATGATCTCAGTAGTCTTGCTGAGAGGTTCTAGTATTGTGGAGTTTCGAATTTTCTCCACCCAGGAAACTTTTAAAATTCTTCTATAGTACATATTGCGAAAGCCTCAAGGCGATTTAGATCGATTTTATTCACAGTCCAGGACTCGACACCGTAAAGTAAGACCCAAAACACGTAGCAGCAAGATAGGTGGATCTGCAATGCCAATTTTAGGTCTCTGTTACATAACACCTTGGACATCCTTCTAAAAGCGGCTCTAGCCTGCTCTATCCTAGATCTAATTTCGCCGTGACTTTCTGTGTTACAATTTAATTGCTGTCCAAGGTAAACGATTTTATCAACTTGCTCAAGTTTGGTATTATTTACATATATAGACGGTTTAATACGCTGCTGTTTACTTATTACGAGTATTTTGGTTTTCCGTATGTTCAGATCCAGGCCTGCCTCTCGACAACTCTCAACGACACTATCAAGTAGTATTTGCAAATCTTCTTGAGTAGAAGCTAGGAGTACTGTATCGTCCGCGTATCGCAAATTATTGATAACTTCACCGTTCACAAGTATTCCTTCTTGTTTTTCAGAAAGTGCTTTTCTGAAAATTCTTTCGGGGTAAGCGTTGAAAAATTTACTCTTTTAATATTAAGAGCCTGTGATTCCACACCATCTACTAAAACTGATGGTGCTTGATTCCAATATAAATTTTCAATTATTCGAACATCTCTGCCATTCAAGCCAATGTCTTTTAGAACTTCGATCAATATAGAGTGTTTAACACGAGCAAATACCTTTTGTAAGTCAATAAAATAACAGTGTATGTCTACCGATGTATCTCGACATCTTTGAGCAAGTACGTTCATTCCAAACAGTACCTTTCTCGTTCCAAACCCGTTACGGAAACCAAACTGTGTGTCATCCAGGTATTCCTCGCATTTATTTTAGATACGACCATGTATATCCTTCAGAAAAATTTTCAATATATGGTTTAACAAACTGATGGTTCTATAATCAGCCCAGGTTTTTGCTGTTGTCTTTTTAGGCAGAGCTATAAACAGTGAATTAGACCAACCATTAGGTAGTTGTCCGCTGGTATAAATGGTATTGGGTTGTAATGGTAGGTGGGTTGTTGGGTTATAATTAAGTCATCACATTAACAGAGGTGAAAGGCAACTCAACTTAACTCAGTTGTCGTTCACCTCTCTCAATGTGATGTATAACCTAGCAACCCACGTATCTCGTGGGAGTCATATGTTGCCCCAGGGCCTTATCCATAGTGATTATATACACTCGGAAAAATGAAAGAATACCCATAAACAATCACACCAATCACTTATTTTGTATTTGCTATCTTTTTCTATAACAATCGTTTGTTATTTATAGAAACAGATAGCAAATACAAAATAAGTGATTGATCTGATCGTTCATGGGTATTCTTTCATTTTTCCGACTGTACATCCTTTGGATTCCATTATTTATTCAACTATGTAAGACATTTAGCCAACTTTTAAAGGGTTTTAACCTTTATATTTTTGGGTGTCATCATGTTAGGCTTGCAATACTGATGATGCTCTTTTTAGTGAGCGAAAACGTTTTGTTGTGATATTTTTGGCCCTTTTAAGGGTTTTTTAAATAAATTTACCTTTTACCAAAAAAAAATTTTATTAAATTTACTTATTATTTTGAGGTTGTTATACAATCTTTAAAAAATCATAATTAGAGGAGATATTTGACTTTTAGGTAATGGCCATTTACTCAAAGTAATCAACAAAGTAAAAATTGAAGAACAAAAGTTAGCAAACTAAAATACAGATAAACTCAAATGGCCATCACAAAAGAAAGTTTCAATATAATCATAGAATCTCAAAATCGTCTACCGACAAAATACAACAAACATCCCAGAATTATCATTATCCATCCATCTACGTCCAAAGTTGAACACAGGCCTCCACTAATTTCTTTAAGTTCTGTCGGTTTTGCTCTGCCTGCAGTCAATTCCCAGAGATTCTTTTGACGTTGTTGGACCATCCTGAAAGTGGTTTACCGCTGAAATAAAAATGTATACCATTTTTATTGAGTTGCAATGCGAAGGAAAAACTGTCTTATTTTTCACTTAGAACAGAGAGCGCAAGCCAGCACTCTAAATCGACGATTTTCGACTCTATTTGGAGTCATCATCAGAGAGGAGTAGGCCTGCTGTTTTCTGCCCCAAGTGACCAATCTCCGAGAGCTTATCCCCGCATTGCAACTGGCGTTAATGAAGTAGGTGTCTAACGACGTCTGGTAACTGAAAGTCAAAGTTTTAAAGTTTTCAACCTAATAGAAATATTAAAAATATTGAAAAATGTTAAAAATATTCCTAAAAGATATTGAAAAACTTATTGGACCATTTTCCTGGTAACACCTCCATGGCTTCTAAAAATTGCAAGCCAGATGGATGCTAAAGCGAAGAAGACAAGAGGAATTCAAAAAACTTTCAATTCACGACCCCGTCGTGTTTACTGTGGTTTACCTCTGTTCGTCTATCTGCTCATGGTCTCCACACTGCAATATTTTAGGTTCACCGCCCGTCATTCATTCTGGATACATGGTCATATTCCTTAAGCCAGACCACATGTATACGCTTTGACATTTGTGACGAAGGTCTTTCTTTTTATTCCCTCGTTTCTAATCCTCTGAAGTAAACCTGGGCAAAAGAAAACAATGACCAAAGTGGAGATATCATGACACGCATTGAAATTGCAAGACAAGCATTTATAAAAATGAAACAAAAAATGTTTGTTAGTCCACACCTTCCTCTGGAGCTAAGGATAATAATTTTAAGATGCTACGTGTACTCGACTTTGTTATATAGAATGGAAATCTGGACACTAAGAGTAGACAGTATAAAGAAGTTGGAATCATTTGAGATGTGGTGCTAAGTTACAAGTGCAGAAATGTTAAGAAGGTTAAAAAAGTATTGCGAGGTGATAAAGAACATCAAAGTAAGAAAGCTGGAATGTTTAGGTCACATTATCAGAGGTGCGAAATATGAGATATTAAGGCTCATAATGCAAGGTAAAATTAAAGTTAAAAGATCCATGGGTAGAAGAAGAATTTCCTGGCTGAGAAACTTAAGAGAGTGGTATAGCTGCAGCACAGTAGATCTTTTCAGAGTAGTCGCCAATAAGGTACGGATAGCTGTGATGATAGCCAACCTTCGATAGAAGAAGGAACAACAAGAAGCAGAAGAATACTGTTCTAAGCAATTTTCTATAATCCCTTTAATGCGATGTGATGAGTTGGTCGATAGTGTCAAAGTTTTTTCTAAAATCTGGCTGTTCCCTAGATTGGTAAAAATCTAATTTTATTTCCAGTTTATTTGTTATGATTCTTGTTATTACCTTGTAGAGGTGGTTTAAGAGGTTTATGGGTCGGTAGTCCTCGAGGTCTCTTGGATCGCCTTTTTGTGTAACTAAATGGTAAGTGCACTGTGCCGTCTTGTAATGATGTTGAAAAAGTAACTATTCGTTACAAAGTACTCGTTACTTACGAATGCCGAAAGTAACGATTACTATATAGAGAGGCAAATCGTTACTTTGATTACTCTGATCACTTCGTTACTTCATACCAATCGTATTAGAGCGAGTAACGACTATTGTATCTACTTTGATTACTTTGATTACTCTGATTACTTCGTTACTTCGTACTAGTCGTATCAGAGCGAGTAACGACTATTGTATCTACTTTTATTACTTTGATTACTCTGATTACTTCGTACCAATCGTATCAGAGCGAGTAATAGTCCGGGGCGCATCTGTTTTGAGATGGACGTTGAGAGGTGACTCAATTTTTTTTGCAGAAATTGGTTGAAAATAGCTCAAATAATAATATTTGAGTTATCCTGCCTTTCAAAAAGGTCTGGAACATAGTTTAAATAATCAAAATGTCAAAAAATGAAGAAAAAATTCGATTTTTTTCTTCGGTTTTTGATTATAACTTTAAAAGTATTCATTTTCGAGAAAATTTGTGTTGACATAAATGTTGCGTAATTAAATTTCCTACAATATAGAATTGGTTAAAAATTTAAAAAATAGTCACCCTTGTTGCAAAATAGCAATAATTGCGAAAAAAACCATACAAAAACAAGTATTCCCATTTTGCGTTTTTCTTCCATTTATGCTATACTTTGGACCTTCATATTTTACCCAAAAAAAACTTTATGATATAGTAAAATAACACTGTAAATTTCATTAAGATCGGTTTAATAAATTTTGCAAAATAAATTTTGAAATCCAAATTTAACAAAAAAAATTCATTTTTTTTAAAATGTTGCAGGACTGAAAATAAAGCAGATAGCAAGTTGAATTTTTTTTTCGCCTATAGAAGTGTACTGTACCTTTTATCTTCAATTTGCAAAATTAAAATCGATTAACTACCACGGCGTCAGGAAATTTTTTAAATAAACATTAATTTTTGGTGCTAAACGCAGGACAGCGGTGTTTGATTCACACAAGTTGATTTCCACCAAAATTTCTTCCAATCTTTATCTAATATATTATTTTCTTACTCTATATTTTGTTATATTTTAATATTTTAATTCCACAAAAATCAAACTAATTTTGTCATTGTATGTGAAATATTGTTTAAACAATTGCATATGTTTAAGAATAATAAACTTTTATTCTCTTAAGTTAAAACTTATTCTCTTTTATAAACTTTAAGTTAAAATATATGAACAAATAAAGATTTTGCTAAAAAAGTGTTATTTCAAAGGATAGAGGATGTGTTTTTATTTTGCAATAAACAAATTTATTTATTTATATCGAAATGTAATAAAAATTAAAATGTATCAATCATTATCAAAGGTCATTGGAATGCCCAATCAGAGCAAACTCTCCGCTGTCCTGCGCGTAGCACCAATAATTAATGTTTATTTAAAAAACATCCTGACGCCGTGGTAGTTAATCGATTTTAGTTTCGAAAATTGCAAATGAAAGGTACAGTACATTTCTATAAGCAAAAAAAAATTCAGCTTGCTATCTACTTTATTTTCAGTCCTGTGACATTTGGAAAAGATGAATTTTTTTGCGAAAGCTGGATTGCAAAATTTATTTTGCAAAATATATTAAAACGATCTGAATTAAATTTACAGTACTGTTTTATTATATCATATAGTTTTTCTGGGTAAAATATGAAGGTCCTAGCTGTAGCATAAATGGTCGAAAAACGTAAAATGGCAATACTTGTTTTGTATGTTTTTTTTCGCAATTATTGCTATTTTGCAACAAGGGTGACTATGTTTTAAACTTTTAACCAATTCCATATTGTAGGAAATTTCATTATGCAATTTTTAGGTTACTACAACTTTTCTCGGAAATGAATACTTTTAAAGTTATAATCAAAAAACGAAGAAAAAAATCGAATTTATCCTTCATTTTTTTGACAGTTTGATTATTTAAACAATGTTCCGGACATTTTTGAGAGGGAGGATAACTCAAATATTATTATTTGAGTTATTTTCAAGCAATTTCTGCAAAAAAATTTGAGTCACCTCTCAACGTCCAAATGTACTAATATTTTTACAGATGCGCCCTGGTATATAACGACTATTGTATCTACTTTGATTACTTTGATTACTCTGATTAATTCGTACCACTCGTATCAGAGCGAATAACGACTATTGTGTCAACTTTGATTGCTTTGATTACTCTGATTACTTCGTACTTCGTGAAGGTCGTTATTATATCGGAATACCTACACAAAATACCTACCTACTGAGAAATACGATTCTCGATATGATTACCGGTACGTACTCAAATACAAAAGTAATCATAGTAATCAAAGTAAGGAATACTGTAAATGATTACTTTATAAAAAAATAACTACTTACTGAGAAATACGATTTTCGATATGATTACTGGTACTCAAATACAAAAGTAACAAAGGTAATCATAGTAAACAAAGTAACGAATACTGCAAATGATTACTTTATACAAAAGTAACGATTTGTAACGAATACTCGAAAGTAACTATAATCAACATCACTACCATCTTGTAGGTATTTCACTTTGACGTAGACATAATATGAACAGTTTCTTGACATTTCCTAGAATACAAAGCATTTAATACATAAATAAAAAACAATTATAACAAAAAACAAGGAAAACGCATTGAAAATATGAAAGAGGAAAACAGAAACTTAATATCTACCAGAAAATAATAAATTCGTGGCAAAAAGTAAAAACTGGAACAACAGAAAAATAGCAGAACCCTCATAACCTAGAAAATAAAGACATACTATTATAGACGTTAAATTACACCAGCAATGAGTAGCGACTTTTGTATGCCGATAACATAAATATTCTTCTTCTTTTGAAGTAATAACCATGGATAAGTCCTTGCCTCTCTGGATATGTCCGTCCACTCAGGTCTCTCTTGTGCCCTTCTTCTCCAATAATTGTCTTATATTCATAGTTTTTAGGTCATCTTCTACGTCATCCACCCATCTCGTTCTGTGTCTTCCCTTTTTCGTCTTCGTATCGGTTTCCATTGTACTATTAATATGTAAAGAATCCACACGTTGATGGTACCGTAAAATGGGGTTACTTTGACCGCTGGGGTGAATTTGACCGAAAACATAGAAAAATATCTCTTGTGATATACTTCAGCCACCCTGTATAATTTTTAAAATTATTTTTAACGATTCAAATTTATAAATATCTAAGAATTCATTTTTAATTAAAAAAAAAAAGAATTAATATTCCAAGGGTTGTTAAATCCACCGATATAACGAATTAAGAAAAAATGGTTTAAAAAACGGTAAAATTAACCCCACTTACAAGAAAAATAATTTTACAGGCAAAATGCATGTACGGTCAACTTCCCCCCAGATGGGGTGAACTTGAACAAAGGCATTTTTTATTTTTTTTTCTAAGTCATGATTATTTTCTTGTAATTATAATCTAAGCTACTGAAAGTAGACGCCTAAACCCATAACATATTTGCATATAGAAAAATGTAGCAAAATTTAAAATACGATTTTTATAGGATTAAAGTACAAAATCGGTCCAAGTCACCCCATTTTACGGTATACTTATCTATTGCTATATTATTTTCATTGTCAGGTGTTTTTCTGACGGTCATGTACTTGGTTTTCTTTTCGCTAATTTTGAGCCCTCTTTTTCTTGCCTCATTGTTCATGTCTTTGAACCTAAACCTTTAATAAAATGTTCATATTAAAATAGATACAGGGTGTACCAGTTGAAATTTAAAATTATATTTGTCGCTATAACTTTCATGTTTGTGGGAATTTATGTATAACAATTAATAAATATGGGCTTTTGAACATGAGGAATTATAATTCGATGCTTACTTCGATGTAGCTGATAAAGAACTCCACATACGCTACATAATATACGTGGCCTAAATTTACATTTAACCTTTTTGTTCCCCACGTTAGGGACATTTGTGTATATTTGTGATATTAAAGACATAATATTATGTGGAGAAACTACTTGTGCGCCACTCTGTATATATGGAAATTCATGTTATCGTACATCAGTGGACGTGTTTAAATTGATACCCTGTATTAATATAATACATGTTAAATTCGAAAACCTTGAGATGAAACTCCAGGAACCAAGAAAATATAAACATAAAATTTATAAGAAAAAGATACTTATTTTCCAGTAAAAAGCAAAGGCGAACGTATATTTTATATAGCAATAAAATAATTTTTATAGGAAGTATAAAATAGAATAGAAATTTGATGACGATATTGCCAGAACTGTAACTGTTGGATAAAAGATACACTTTGTGCAGATAGCATCGAAGTATTTTATTGAATCTCTTTAAAATTTACAATATGTACTATTATCCACAAGATGGTTACAATTGTTATGGCCAGAAATGAAGAAATGTTTAAGAGTAACAAAGACCAGTTACAGGCTATTATTATTTATACGACATAGATTTTTGTGATGAGGCTGATTTTAGGTCTTCTTCTAAAGGTATTTATCTTCGAGACATGTTGGCGACTAATTAGTTAAATTTAATATCTATATCATCAAAAAATTGTTTTGTTTATGGCATAACAAAACAATACATATTTGTTTAAATGAAAATTGCTGATTAAAAATAGCTTTGGCTTTGAAAGTCAAAACTTTGGTTTGGTTGGTTACAGAAATGATTGCAAAATGTGTGGTTCATTGTCAATATGAACTAAGATTCTACAAAAGATTGATTTAGAACAATATTTAACAATATAATGGAGTTGTTGGCATTATGTAGTCATAAGACCTATTTTCAACTAAATAATGAATTCTATAAACAAAATTTTGGCCTAGCAATGGGCTCTGCTTTATATCCATTATTGGCTAATATATTTGTAAAAGATTTCGAATCAAATATTATTTCTAAACAAAATTTAAAAATCCATAGTGTGGTGGAGATATGTAGATGATCTATTCTCAATATGGGCTCATGAATCAGAGTTGTTGGACACATTCCTAAATAATATAAACTATAAGGAAGGGGCAATAACATTTACCATGGAATCGAAAAGAATATACTAACACACTATCTTTCGTCGATGTAATAATCTCAAAGGATACTGGATATGAGACTCAGGTGTATATAAAACCGACACATACCAAGAGATATCTAAATTATAAATCAAATCACATCACTATTAAAAAGAGAATCATTAAATCTTTATATTAGTAGAGCTAAAATTACTTTTTCTGAGGAAAATTCATTCTTAGAAAAAAAACACCTGTTTTGTTAAAAAACAATTATCCTTTGTTGTTTATAAATAAGGAATTTTCAAGAATGGGCCGAATGGAACAGAACAACTTAGAACGGGATCCTATAACATTCACAAGAACTAATACGAGAAAAATAGTAATACAATACATAAAAGGATTATCCGAAAAACTTAAGAAATAAATTCAATATTTCAACAACATTCAAAACAACAAACACATCGGGATCTATTTTATCTAAAACTAAACCTAAGAATGAAGAAGAAACAACAAATAATTGTATTTATAAAATATCTTGTGAATGCGAACATTTTTGTTTAGGTGAAGCATCAAGACCATTAATCGTTAGAAGTGAATATCAATCTTATATTAAAAATAGAGAATTTGATAAATCTCAAATAAGTATGTAAATACCATGGGATAATGAACGTAGAGTTCAGTGTAAATAGTCCTGAAAGAAAAAGATGGTAAAAAGAGAAAAATCAAGGAAGGGCTCTAATTATATTAAAAATGGTGTCGCAAATTCCTCGGCATAATGTAGCATGATCTGATAACCCATATTAAAAGAGGAAATCAATAGAAAAAAATAATCACTGTTAGTAAGCCAAAAACATAAAATATCGAAGATACATCGTTTATGTTCTAAAATGACATATAGGTATAAAATCATAGTTTGGTGTTAATTTTGAGAGTAAAATAAATGTAAAACTAAATACTTACCATGTTGGGATTTTATTATAAGGGTTTTTTTTTCTCTTTTTTTTCCTCGTGCTTGCTATAAGATCACTAGTTATATTCTTAAGACATTTAACACAGTTATTCTTAAGTCAAGGTTGATCTCATGTGGTCGAATGAACTATATTCCAATGAAGTCGTCCCAGGAACACAACTCATAATGGCACTATTATTTTACAGTCATCTACTTTAAAATGTGTAATAAAATAATATATATAATTTGTATATATTAAATAAAATTAGCAGCCAAAAACAGCCAAAAAACTTTAATTCAATTTATTAATGTTTTTATTTTGATAACGATTTCGGAAGTAGAAATCGAAACGTAAAATATATTTAATATCAAAGTAAAATTGTAGTTTATTCCTAACTAAAATATTATATTTAAATAATTTATTTAAATATCTACACAATATTATCATAAAAATATTGTTTTATTGACGACATAACAAAACAAGACATGTTTATTTAAATGGAGCTTGGTAATTGAAAATAGCTCTGGCTTTGAAAGCCGAAACATTAGTCAGAAAATGTATGGTGTATTCTCAAAATAAACTAGGATGCCGCAAAATATTGATTCAAAAGAATATTTAATCAAACTATAATTACAATGTCGAGAAAAATATGTCTACAACTTCATTCATCTTAACTGTAAATATGTTTCTTGTTGTACTATATTTTTTAACAATTTTTTTCTACAACCGTATTAAAAATGCAATTTTTAGCCCTCAATAGAAGCGTTAAAAATGCTACTATAAATCACTAGTGCTTTAAACATTTTAAAGCACTGCGGTTAAAAGTAAATTGTCAAATTGTGAAACGTCAAAATATTTATATTTCATTTATTAACATTAATATTAATAGTACAACTTGCGCAATTTAAAAAAGGTGTTTTAAAAGGTTTTTAAAATTTAATTTAAACTGTATTATTGCATTTTTAACACGTTTGTAGAAAAAAAAAACTATTAAAATTTATTAGAATATACAACAATAAAAGTAAGATGTTATTTTATAGTTGTTATGATTTATGTATTGACAGTATAGGCAGTTTTGATGTAATGTCAAGGAAAATATATAAATGGAATGTCAGTCAAGTTCAAGTAAAAGTTCTTGTAGATATTGTCCTGTAATTTAGAATGAATAAATTATAATTGTTGATATATAAGACGTTTGTACAAAAAATATTGTATGATATACGTGTTAAAAAGTACATTTTTAAGGCACTCATGTGAATTGCAGAATTCGCTTCGCTCATTCTGCAAACTTTCACATGCGTGCCTTAAAATTGTACTTTTAACACTTATATCATAAATAACTATTAATGGATATAATAACAAATAAGGCATTTAGATATTTTTTATAATAAAATAAAACTACACATTTAAATATATTTCAATAAAACTTAATTAATCTGGGGGTAAAAGGGGGTTCACTTTGACCCACTGAATCCGAATCCTCAATATGATCATAATATTATTATAATCACAGCTTTAAAATGAGGTGCTCTAAATCTTTTTACATTGAGCAAAAGCAAAGCTGTAAGCAAAATTGTCTGATACTGTCGATAATTTGTTATTTTTTTAATAATAAATTTGCAATATTTCGGCTTCTAACAAAGCAATTTTATTTTTCAAAGTTTTTTAAGAATGTAATTTTTCTAAGAAACAAAATATGAATTGAAAAAAGGGTATATCTATAGTTGTTTATTAATTATAATCATTTGAGCAATTAATTTGTTAATACCAAATTATTGCTCAAA
This sequence comes from Diabrotica virgifera virgifera, assembly GCF_917563875.1. Taxonomy (NCBI): domain Eukaryota; kingdom Metazoa; phylum Arthropoda; class Insecta; order Coleoptera; family Chrysomelidae; genus Diabrotica; species Diabrotica virgifera. The sequence continues at coordinate 214,572,718 of NC_065451.1, read as the reverse complement.
ATTCGAATTTTGATGTTGGAGATTGGGATTCGGGGGATTAATATACATATAAATCAGTTGTAAAATCTCATAAAACTCAATCAGTCACGAAACCCTCTTTGCCCCTAAACTAATATATTCTTAATGGGTATAATGACAAATAATGTATTTATATATTTTCTGTAAGCAAATAAACCATTGTTTTGATATGTTTACATTAATTACATTACATTACCATTTTTTGCAAGAAACCACTCTTTACCCTAGACTAATATACTTTTAAAAATTTTTAATGGATATAATGACAAATATGGCATTCAAATATTTTCTTTAATAAATATTGATATTTTTGATATTGAAAACATGAAAAAGTACCACTTTTTACAAGAAACCCCTTTTTGTTCCCAGACTAACATATTTTTAATAATTTATAATAGATTTAACGACAAATAAAGCATTTAGATATTTTATATGATCAAATTAACCGTATTTTTATATAATTTAGGTTAATTACAAGATCAAATGCTTTTCGCAAAGTTTTTTAAAATAAAAATTAATATTTTTAATGTGCAAAACATGAAAAAGTAACTATTTTTGCAAGAAACACGTCTTTTTCCATAAACTGATACATTTTTATCAATTTTTAATGGACATAATGATAAATAAGGTATTTAGATATTTTCTATATTAAAATAAACCAAATTTTTGATATTTTTAGATTAATTACAAGATCAAATGCTTTTAAAAAAGTTTTTAATATAAAAATTAATATTTTTAATATTGAGAACATGAAAAAGTATCATTTTTTGCAAGAAACCCGTGTTTGGTCTTAAACTAATATATTTTGAACAATTTTTAATGGACATAATAACAATAAGGCATTTAGATAATTTTTATACTAAAATAAACTAAATTTTTGATATATTTACGTTAATTACAAAATTACATACTTTTTGAAAAGTTTTTGAACGTAAAAATTGACATTTTTAATAGAGAAAACATGAAAAAGGTATCACTTACTGGTTAGTATCAGATCGTGACTTTTTTTGGAGACGGTGGAGGTAGCATGCAATGTCAACCACAGCTGGTTGAAGGGGACCAAATAACAAACAAAAAATTTGACCCGGTTTCAACCAGCTAAAGCTATACATCGCCTATCACACGGGGGTAGTTCGGGTAGTAGCGCTGGTTGAATGTCACAGGTGGTAACGCAGGAGAGTCCCTAAGAAGGCTAGGAATGCCGCCGTGGTCCGGCGGTCCGTGTAACAGTAGACGCTTAGCTATTTCGGTGCCCGCGGCTGAATCGGGATTCACTACACGACAACACACACTGAGAGCGCCGCGATGCCAGTCCAGTGGCGGCGCCGGAGCGTCTGCTCGGAGGCGCGCGAAAGGGTAGTTGCATCTGATGGAATGATGCACCACGGTAGCATCCTTTCGGGGGCGGCGGGATAGGGACAGCGCCGCGACGGAGGTCCAGATCTCGACTGGCGTCAGACGGCGGGCTCTGTACACACACAGCATCTAGTCGACGCTGGGCCATGCGCGCCCGGTGAACCATCTTCGCTCTCTCTCTTTCTGGTGGCACACCCACCCTCGCCCTACGTCCTGCTGCTGCTTGGTCCTGCTGCTGCTGATGCCGCCGCTGCCGATGCCGCTCCTGATGCTCCTGCTGCCGCTCGACGCTTTTCTCTCTGATGCCGACGACGACGCCGGCGACGTAGTCGTCGGGACGACGTTCCGCGTTCTTGCACAGTTTCTTCCTACTCCTCCCCTGAAAAATCAACCGGATTATATACCTATATTGCTGCTGCTGGACGCTGCTGCAGACATTGCACTATTTTCTCAAGAACGTCTTACAAAATTCAACTTATATTAGGACGATTTAAAAAACACAGGGTCAAAATTTAAAAACTTCGCATTTTTTATATGTATATTCATTTATGTTATGTTTTATCAATAAACATCGATACTGTGAGAATACTATGGACAAACTTTTAACTGGCATTATTGTCCAGAAAAATAAGGTGCCTGTCAGGTATATGACAACTTTTTTTTTGAGTTTTATGGACCTTAACTTGGCATCCGACAGGTGGGGTGTAGTACACCCCAACAATATTAAAAGCACCTAAAACATAAGAAATTTTTTGCATGTTGTGGCCACAACGTCTAGATAGCTTTCTATTGTATATCCATATATGCGATGACACATAGTTTTTAGTGGTCTATTTAGTTTTAGCAAAGAATACCCAATTGGGTGCTGTATTCTTTGGTTTTAGCAAGTATATTTGGATTGAAAGTGGTTACACCTCACGAGTAGGATTTTGTACTCTCAGCAGAATTGGTTGTATTTTGTTTTACTCCAATAAATAAGTAAGTATAGGTAAGTGAATAATACTTATTTAGTCTAAGCTTAGTCTAAGCCTAAGCTGAAATGAATTACGAACGAGAACAAGCACGCCTTCGGGCGTTATGGGATAAAGCAGACAGTGACGAATGTTTTGACAAGAGTGATTCGGAAATAAATAAAGAAATAGACAATGTTGGGGTAAATAGTGACTATCCTGACCAGCTTCAAGATGTTAGTGTCCCATATATCACAGACAACTAAACGTAAATATGTTTTTTGAGGTTCTTTAACTCTTTCAGTTGCTGGGATTTGTCACACCCCACCTGTCTATTAGTGGCAAAAAAAATTGACCTGTCGGATGCCGGGTTAATAACACAAACCTCTATGTTTCCTTCAGTGGGTTTGCTGGACCTCTTAAATTATTAACAATTTAAATTTGCAATGTTTGAAATGATTTTTTTTACTTTTTAAAATCAGATTAATGAAACAACTCTCTCTGGTGCTTATGTAAGCCACGGAATTATTGTAACTGAATTTTTTCTGACTTAATATTATTGCAAAAAAGTGTTTTGGGATAAACAAATTGAATATCTTTTAAACTGATTGGCCTAAATCTCTGAAATTGCAACCACAATTTTAACACTATAAGACCCAACTTTCCACGCAATATCAAGGTTGTAACTTCATTTATACAATAGCAATTTATTGAAAATTAAAAGTTCCTAGATATTTTACAGATTTCTCAGGAACAAATTAGCAAATTAAAATTAAAAAATCGCTGTTTTAAGGCTTTCAGTGTGTTTTTTCTACAACCGTGTTAAAAATGCAATTTTTAGCACTCCATAGGAGCGTTAAAAATGCTACTTTAAACCACTAGTGCTTTAAAAAATTTAAGGCACTGCAGTTAAAAGTAAATTGTCAAATTGTGAAACGTCAAAATATTTATATTTTATTTATTAACATTAATATTAATAGTACCACTTGCGCAATTTGAAAAAGGTGGTTTAAATGGTTTTTTAAAAGTTAATTTAAAGTGTATTATTGCATTTTTAACACGTTTGTAGAAAAAAACTATTAAAATTTGTTAGAATATACAACAATAAAAGTAAGATGTTATTCTATAGTTGTTATGATTTACGTATTGACAGTATAGGCAGTTTTGATGTAATGTCAAGGAAAATATAAAAAATGAATGTTAGTCAAGTTCAAGTAAAAGTTTTTGTAGATATTGTCCTGTAATTGTGGATGAATAAATTATGATTGTTGATATATAAGACGTTTGTAGAAAAAATATTGTATGATATACGTGTTAAAAAGTACATTTTTAAGGCACTCTTGTGAATTGCAGAATTCGCTTCACTCATTCTGCAAACTTTCACATGCGTGCCTTAAACGTGTACTTTTAACACTTATATCATAAATAACTATTATCAACTAATCTTTTCAAAATGCTTATTTTTACTGATAGATGAAATTATCAAAATGCTGCAATGCTAGAAACATAAATGTTTTGATTATAGAGGTCCAGAACACTCAAAAGCTTTTCAGATACCTGACCGGGTTAAAGTCTCCAACCAATAGGGCACTTTTTTACCTTATTTCCCTAGACTGTTAATAGTCCAATAAAAAAATATTGCTAAACAAAATAGATAAGTTGTGGAAAATGTTGCACGAATTAGGCTACGCTTGAAAGCAGCACGATACAAAATTTGGGTTTATAGAGTAAAAAAATAAGGAAGTGATATATATAAGACAAGTTCGAGATCTGAGAAAAAAGCACTAATATTTTTTTATCCGGATGAAATATGAAGCACATATTTAATGGAACACCTTTTGTAAGAAAAGATAAACCTGTCAAGCGTTTACTGTATAAACGATTTTTTTTTCAATGTTCGTTAAAATTTGTACTGTTTGATCTAAGACCTAAATTTTATACTTTGCGATAAAGAAATGACTTCTGGTAAAGAAATTACATCATATTATTTTCCCATTCCACTGTTATCTGTCTATTTTAGCATTACTTGCAAGATAAAACTGATATTAATAAAACCAAATCCATAAGTATCTATCTTAGGACCTTGGAAGTGTAGTAACAGATGCGAAGGCGCGAAAGACAAAATTAGTGCAGTCACTGACGGTTTTCACCTCCGATTTCGTTGAACCTCCATCGATTTTCATGAAAATTGGTGTGTAATTAGAGGATACCTCAAGGAACAAAGGTGACATGATGCCAACTTGCGCTTTTACCCTGGGGGTGGATGCCACCCCTTCTCGGGGGTGAAATTTATTTTATTAAAAATAATACAATAAGTCGATAGAGGGACAAATTATAAGCAAAATTTGTTATATAAAGTTATTAAAATAAATCAACACTTTTTGAGTTATTAAAGACCAAAGATTTTATTTTTTCGTAAAAAAATGTATGTTTTAAATCGGTTTTTCATGTATAAATCAAATACTATAAGCTTTTACAAAAAAGTTGTTATTACTGAAATTGAAGATAATAAAAAATTGAATATATTTCTTATATAAAGAACTAAACTAATGTTAGTTCAAAGTGAGTTATTGGCAATTGAATGTGTATTTTTTTCGACGAGTACTCAAATCTAAGTATTCAAGCTTAAATAACGGGAAAACGATGCAATGTATAAAATATTCTTGCTAAACATTTGCCAAAGTACTTCGGAATACCTATTTAATGAGCTTCAGAACAAGGTAATAGCGTCAAAATTAAGCAAGTTGTAATGTAAATAAAAGAACCATTTCGAATTTTTTAGGAGAAAGTGAAAAATAAAACATACGCCATTTCCACAAAAATAAAAATTTTTGTTAGTAATCCTTACAAGGACTTCTTTATATTAGCATAAGTAATGTTTTCGATAATTTTGACCGGTTTAGAATGCATATTTTTGAAAAAAAGATATAATTTAAAAAATCATAATTTTTAAAATTATTGTAATTCTAATATCCTTTTGATAATAACTCCAAAAATACTCAATATACGTAACAAATTATATGTATATAACCATTTTTTTGTTTTTTCTATGCCAAATATTTTACCTGTTTTACTATTTCTATAGGGTAAAAAATAACCGAGATAGAAAGGTTTAAATCTTAAATTTTGCTTTGGGAACCATGCAACCGGGGTCATTGAACCTTTACTTTTTAAAAAAGTAAGGGGTATAAAAGATTAGGTTCAACGTGCTTAAATAGCACTTGGAATTAACTTTCTAACAGTTTTTAGATGAACCTGGTATCGTAAACACGAACGGAGTTATTAAAAAAAAACAATAACATTTTTTGGAAAAATTTTTAAAAGATAAATTTTGAAAAAATTTTGGAGCATAAATTTTAACGCTATCAACATATTCGGGGGCTCATTTAATAGATATTTTTAAGTAATTTGAAAAATGTTTAATAAGTTTATGTTATAAAATGCATCAATTTCCCGTTATTTTAGCTCGAACACTTACGAGTTTTTTACTAGCCGAAAAAAAAATATATTCAATTACCTATAACTCACTTTTAGTTAACATAAAAATGTTTTTGTAGTAAGCGGTTTATTTCATTTTTTATTAGCTTCAATTTTGATAATTATAACTTTTTTGTAAAAACTTACACTTTTTGAGTTATTGATGAAAAATTGGTTAAAAACATGCATTTTTCTCAAAAGAAAATAAAATCTTTGATCTTTAATAACTCAAAAAGTTTTGATTTATTTTAACTTTATATAACAAATTTTGCTTGAAATTTGTCCCTCTATCGAAATATGGGGTTATTTTTAATAAAATAATTTTCACCCCCGAGAAGGGGTGGCATCCACCCCCAGGGTAAAAGCGCAAATTGGCACCATGTCACCTTTGTTCCTTGAGATATCCTCTAACCACTCACCAATTTTCATGCAAATCGATGGAGGTTCAACGAAATCGGAGGTAATAGCTCATATCCACCTTCAGTGACTCCACTAAATACTCGTATGAGGATAAGAATAGCTCAGCAAGCATTGATCATGCCCAACCCGTTTGGACGTTTGGTCAGTATACTACACGGACAAAAATCCGAATATTCCAGTCGAATATTTATCATCTCTACGGATCTGACATGTGAAAAGTGACAAAGATCCTTATCGACAAACTTCAGATATTTTTGCAGACAAACCCACATCAGAATTCACTTTCAGAAATGAAGATCAGCTACATCAGATCGACCAAAAGGAAATATAGAATAAAATAAAGTCCATAATGTGGGGCAGTACCTGCTGCAGATCTCGTAAAAATAGCTTTTGGTATTGAAAAAACTGCTCTATAGTGGAATCCCAAAGGAAAAATAAAAAGAGGACGCCCAGCATAAACTTAGAGATCAATTATGCACAGGATAAGAGATCAAGAAAACTCTTGGAATGAGATGAAGACACAGATAGACAATAGACATTAATCTATTATAAGTTTTGCTTTCTTTTGTTCTGGCAAAATTTTTTCCATTAGTGGGTCTATGTTTTATGTCTATGTTATGTCTATGACTACGTTATGTCTATGTTCTGTCTATCTTAGTTGGAATATGTTTTCAACCAAAGTTTAATTTGTACTTTCCTGTTTTTAAGAGCAACTTGTTTTAAGTTTTATTTCCGTGTTTTCATACTTCTTTTGTCTTGACGTCAATACTTCTTTCTTTATGATATTCGTTTGAATCTTAGTATATACACATATTTGTTTTAGCATTTTAACACTATCGCGTAATTACTTTTATTCGTGTAGGTACAGTGATTTAATTAACAAAATGCTTAAGTTTAAAATAGATTTCCAGGAAGAGTGTCTTATCGACCCTCTTTTCGAACTGACCACACTGATTCGGAGGCGAGCGGGATATAAATCATCGGTCGGAATGAGGTCACCGTGCCACACCTCCACCTCCATGGCTAAACTAAATTAGAGCACACCATTCAACTTTAGGCCCACATAGTCTTTTTAACTACTTTTAGGGTTGTTCTTTGGTTTCTATAAATAAACGCAAATCTTTACAGCTCTAATATTTTACGTGGGAAAGATTTTCGATAAAAATAATTATTAAAAATAAAACAAAATGCAATTAATGGCATGGAACTCTGGTCAAAAAATGGTACATAAAGTTTAATGAACAGAAATCAGTTTATATTAACTTAAATAACAAGAAAATCTATTATCTTCCAATTATCTTAAATAGCATTGTTTTTAATAACAAACAGCGGAATATCTGGGTTTAAATCTGGACGTCAAACTCAAATGAAAAGAACATGTTAAAAAGAAAACTCAGTAGAATACTCAGTATTTAGAAAAGCTACTCAAACTGAACATATGATACCCATATCATCTAACCTTCCTTTTCAACACAAGATGGCAGATATTCAATATTATGTTCACAGACTTCTAAACATCCGCATGTCCCAAGACAATTACAACAACGAAATTTCAATTATTAAACAAATAGCAAATAACAATGGCTTCCCCTCTTCTACTGTAGATAAGTTCATTAGAAGGTCAATACTCAAAAAGAGACTAAACCAAGCTTTTAACATAGAAAACGAACCCAACACTACATCTATTTATAGATCCTTTTCCTACTTAGGGCCAATTTCAGAAAAAGTATCAAGATTACTTTGTAATAAAGTCAGTAACCTAAACATCTCCTTCAAAACCAAAAATAACATCAAAACTATCTTCAGCCACACCAAAGATAAAATCGACAAACTAAATAAAAGTGGTATTTACAAGCTGTTTTGTGGGGATTGTAACATGAATAATGTGGGCAGAACTATGAGGACCCTTTCTCAGAGGATCAAGGAACATTTCAACAATCCAGAAAATTCCAACTTTGGTTATCACGTTAAATTTGCAACCATTTCTTCTCCCCTTCCAAAAACAGTACAATTTTACATAACGTACCAACCAAAAACTACAGACAAATGAACCTTTTAGAAGATCTGGGGATAAATAAAGAAATGAAACTTAATCCTGATTTTTGCTTAAATACGCAAATCAATCTTAATTACAACCATAAACCTTTATTCAGACTCTTGTGGGAGACTCTGGAGGAAGAAGTTTGACCTCATGCAATCAAAAAATCAAACACTTTTTAAAAAAAAAATTTTTAATTCTTTACTAAATTATCATTAAAATCAATATTTGTAATGAATCATTTGGCAGCTTATTCTTTAATAATCATATTCTCAAAAATTCACTCTTAATTTATTTTCCATCTTCGAGACACCCATAGTGCACCTAATGAAATTTGCGACTTATACAATAATAGAAAAATTTCACCATCAAGCTTTTTTACATCCTGTACTTTTTAAAAAAGATTTGAGTTCAGTTTTTGAAGGATAACTTGTCAACTGATTTATCTTGGACCTGAAGTCTTTTCTCAATATGTATTTCATTATATTTTTTAAAAACTAGATTTATGTAACTACAGACTTTGTTGAAACGTTATTCAATTCGATTGCTAAAATATCATATGTCAACTGTCACTTGATATGAGAAAAAGTGAAAGCACCTTAACGAGCACACCATTGTCTGTGTCGGCTGTCATTAAAAGCCTCCATGCCACATGCCGCCATTCTGCATGCTGACACCGTAGACTTCAGATGGTAAGGTTTCTTGACCTTATCATGATCAAATATTCGTTTTATGTAATGTAATTTTTCGTGTGAAAGTCGTTTGTGCTTGTAATAGATTTTTAGTTTTTAACTTTTCCGACCTCAAAAACAACAGCAAAGTTGAGCATTTTTCAACAGTCAGACAAGGTTTTTTTCCATCAATTAAAAAACTGCATAAGAAAATAGAAGTATTTTTATAGCGTACATGGAATCCATCTTTCTTCGTAGTGGTATTTTGAACCTTTTGACGTAAGTGAAACTTTTGAATTCTAAAATCAATTATTCATTAGAGACCTTTTTATTGTAGCATAGCTCTGAAGATGGCTTTATAAGCCGAAAGCGTTCTGCTAGGAATTATTTAATTTACACACTTCAAAAGTACACTTCTCCCTATTTACCTGTATTCATAAGTGTGTACAAAACTATTTCAGTTTTTACATTTTTAAAAAGAAAACTGCTGAAAATAAAGTACAAAAATATATATGTATTGTTTGATAGGTAGGTAGTCTTAACTTTCCATTCAGAACAAATTACTGATTTACAAACTATCTGTTGAAACCCGTTTGGACTTATGGCCTATAATTATGGGGCTGTACCAAAAACAGCAATTATAATAGAAATATAGAAACGCTCCAGAACCGAATGCTAAGGAATATTGTAAGTGCTCCTTGGTATGTTCGGAATGACGATTTACGTAGAGACCTTAAAGTCAAATCTATTCCAAATGAAATTAAGAAATTCACCAGAAGACATGAAGAAAATAATAACACCTTGTAACTGTTACGTACTCTGTTAAACAGAGAATTGGAGAACAGAATCCATCCAGGATACTAGTAAGAAAATCATAGGTTTGGATATGGACTGAGGGTAGGACAATGGTTTCCCTGTATATTAGGAGATAAACCAAGGCACGGGTGGCATTCCTGAAGCAGATTATTGTCACCTAAGGGGAACATAGATGTGTATCTACCCTCTACCACAAGACCCTATGATAATAATAACGAACGAAACCAAAATCGCAGAGGAAGATATAAATAAAGCATTAAAGAAAGCCAAAAATAACATAGCCTCAGGACCAGAGAACTTAAAAATGGAACTGCTGAAATATGGAAGAGCAAGGATTTTATCCTTGATACGAGTACTGTTTAATAAAATCGAAGCAGTAGTGGACATTCCAGATGAATGGTATCTGTCATACATGTTATCCATTTTGAAAAAAGGTGACAAGAGGTCACCAAGTGGTAACTATAGAGGGATTAGTGTAGTGGCTTCAATAGCAAGGAGTTTTTCCTCAGTTATAAGAACAAATAGAACAACATATGGATCATAATGGCGAAAACAAGCCGGATTCCGAAAAGCCAGATCATGTCGATAATATTTTAACAAAGAGAAAACTTTTGAAATGTACTTGGTGAAAGCATACCATAGAATGCCCAAAAAACAACTATGGGAAGCAATGAGAAGAATATACGTTAGAGAGGAATGGGTGATTATATAACACAAAAACTTAAAGAAACAGTACAAGAAAATATATTATATACACTACTTTTAGCAGATGACCAAGTTCTTTTAGAAGAATACTTATGTATTGAATCCAAAGTTACATATTTAAACTTAAGTTTAGAAGAAGAGACTATGAAGAGTTGTAAACTTTTAAGTATTTAGACTCAGTGATAGGATGAGATGGTACTTTTATTAAAGCAATAGAAATGAAAAACGTACAGAGAAAAAAGCCACGAAAGCACTCTATGGAGTGATATGGAACAACACTCTAACACTCTAACCAAAGAAAACAGGAAATAGCTATTTGTATAACAAGGGAGGAAAGTGCTACTTTTCCTCCCGAGAATGAAGTTTACTGCCCGACGCGTAGCGGAGGGCAGTAATCATTCAAGGGAGGAAAAGGCACTTTACTCCCATGTTATACATATGGTTTTTCCACCTTCCTCAAATAACAAGTTATTTTTTCATTTTTACTTAATTTATTTATGTAACTAACCAACAAAATTTATTAGACCTAAAACTAACAAGTAGGTACAATATAACTGTCAACTGTCAAATATAAGTCAAATTATTAATATAAACATTGTTAAATCAGAATAACAATTTACTGTTTTTTTACCATTCTGCAAAATACAGAGTGTTTTTAAATAAACTTTAAAATGTATAGATACTTACGTAATAGAAAATAGGTATTGTACAGGGCGTCAATAAGTTATATTTCATGAATGAAATACCATGACGTCACTTTTACTTTTCCTCCCTAGGGAGGAAAAATATTTTCCTCCCTAGGGAGGAAAAGTACAACTTTGCTCCCTACAATCAGGTCCGGAAAAGTATACTTTCGGTAGAGGTAGGTGGAAAAAGATTTTTCAGAGTATAGTAATGAATAGTACCATATATGGAGGGGAAGCATGGCCAATGACCTTATCAATATTATAACAACAGTTGAGCAGGATTCGATGGGAAGTTGTCTACAAATCACGAGAGAGGATAATAAGAACAGAAAAAATATGAAACATAATTAGAGATGCATCAAGTCAAACTAGTTTGATTTTACTCAACAAACTTGACTTGACTTGAAAATCAAACTTTTTATATAAAAAAGTTTGACTTGACTTGATTTCGATATCTTTAGGTTTGACTTGAATTCAAACATCTTCAAACAGTTTGAAAAGTTTGAATATTACGCAACGTGTTTATTTGTTCAGTGGCGGATCAACGGGGGGAGTAATGGGTGGGGGAGGGGTAGGGGAAATCCCCCAATCCCAACAAAGTCCAAAAAAAATGTTTTGACAAATTTCAATAAACAGAAATGTATTGGCTGATATGATATTTAAACCGCAGACAGACAAATAAAATCCAATAAGCGCGCCAGTTAGGATAATAATTATTAAGAAAGCTTATAGCGTCTTATAGTATGATACAATTGATCCAAATAATGGCATAAACCAGGCATCCAAAGTGAAAGTTATCATCAACACCAAATTGTTCTATATGGTCCACATAATTTTCAGAAAAAAGTCACACCATTTTGAGCGTCGGGTTTGAAGGGAAGAGGGGGGAGAAATCGGTAAATTCGTAGTTTTTTACGTTTTTCGTCAATATTTTTAAAACTATGCGATTTAGCATGAACAACCTTTTATACAAAAATGTTCTACATTCAATTTGAAATAAAAAAGGCCCATTGCATAATCCTTCTAAAATGAACGGTTCCAAAGTTACGGAGGTAGTATAGTATAACTGGTCAAAAAAGGCCTAACCCAAACATCCAAAGAAAGAGTCTTCCTCCAACACCAAATTGTTCTATATGGTCCACATATTGTGCAGTAAAAAGTTACACCATTTTGAGCGTCCGGGTTGGAGGGGAGATTGGGGAGAAATCGGTAAATTAGTTTTTTTTTTACGTTTTTCGTCAATATTTCTAAAACTATACTTTAGCGTAAACAATGTTCTATACAAAATTGTTCTACATAAAATTTAAAACAAAAAAGGTCCTATATATAATTGTTATATAATCAACGCTTCCAGAGTTACGGAGAGTGAAAAGTGGAGATTTTCGATATTTTTTATATTTTTTGGGCAATTGATGATGATTTTGGGTGGTGAGGTTGACATTTCTTCGAGGGCTTATCACTAACATGCCACTGAAATAGCAATTTTTATTTACAAAACACAATCCTGTTAAAGAAAATTTCTTTCATCAGTAATAATATTATAAATTTCCCAAAAAATATAAAAAGTATCGAAAACTTCCACTTTTCACCCTCCGTAACTCTGGAACCGTTGATTTTATAACAAATATGTATAGGACCTTTTTGTTTTAAATTTTATGTAGAATCCTTTAGAAACCGCATAGTTTTAGAAATATTCCGATTTCTTTACCGAAAATTTACCGATTTCTTCCCCCTTTCCCCCCAAACCCGACGCTCAAAATGGTGTGTGTAACTTTTTTCTTAACATTATGTGGACCATATAGAACCATTTGGTGTTGGAGGATAACTTTCACTTGGATGTCTGGGTTTGGGTCTAGTTATAAGTTATACCATACTATTAATGCATATTTATACATTATTTTTTTAAAATTTAAACCCAACATTTGTAGCCTGTCTCCGAAAGAAATTTAAATTGTAGATAAATGTAGGTAAAACCATATAGACCTGGATCCCGCGTACCAAAAAAAAGTTGATTAATAGCAAGCTGAAAATTTGTTAATAGCTTAACGGTGTCTAGTCAGACAAACTTTGATGTATGGGAACACTGGAACAGGGGAAGTTTTAATTGGGGAACAGGTTAAAAATTTGGAACGTCAGACTACGTAAACGTTCCATGTATTTTGTCGGATAGAACTTCCGATTGATTAACATCCAATTGATTTGTTACCCTTTCATTAAACTCTCATGCAAAAATCAGGCGCGGATCCAAGGGGTGGTCAATGGGGTCAATTGCCCCCTCCTTGAGACTTCGCCTGGTGTCGCTTTTTTTTAAGAAAGAGATAATTACGATTGAAAATAAATAGTGAGTCTTGTGTCCTGTTGACAACTGAGTTCCTTCTCCAAAGTACGTGTTCTCGGTCTTACTGTATGGTTCGAGTCTTGGACTGTGAATAAAATCGATCTACTTACCTAAATCGCCTTGAGGCTTTCGAAATGTGGTTCTATAGAAGAATTTTAAAAGTATCTTGGGTGAAGAAGATTCGAAATTCCACAATACTAGAACGTCTCAGCGAGACTACTGAGATTATAGAAGGCGTCAAGAGGAGAAAATTGGAGTATTTTGGACATGTAATGAGAGTTTCAAATATAGGTTGCTACAAAATATTATGCAAGTGAAAATACAAGGCAAACGCAGTGCAGGACGAAAAACCACTTCGTGGTTGATTTAGGGTGGCAGTGAATAAAATTAATATAGCTATAATAATAACCAACGTTTTGAAAGGACATGGTACATGAAGAAAAATAAAGTAACAGCCCATACCGAAAAAGAATCCTGCATACGCGAGTGACGAGAAAATCTTTATTTTATTGCCCCCTCCTTGCAAGGTTGCTGGATCCGCCGTTGGCAAAAATCAGACTGGTGTTTATCACCAGCTGGGCATTTTAATGAGTGGAACATGAAGAACATGTCAAATGACAGGAATAATGTTGGTTAGTAATAGCAGTCTGATTTTTGCATGAGAGTTTAATGAAATGGTAACAAATCAATTGAATGTTATGTCCGACAAAATACATGGGACGTTTTCGTAATCTGACGTTCCAAATTATTAAACTGTTCCACAATTAAAACTTCCACCGTTCCAGTGTTCCCGTACATCTAAGTTTGTCCGACTAGGCACCGTTAAGCTATTAACAAATTTTCCGCTTGCTATTAATCAACTTTTTTTGGTACGCAGGATCCAGGTCTAATAACCCAATGGTTATATTTGAATTTTAAAGAAATACCAACAAATATACAGCAATACGTTTGTATTGTATTTTCGAGTGAACTAGCAGATTGGTTACCAGATGTTTTTTCTAACTGGCCCTTACCCTTAAATGCCTTTTTTAATAAAAGAAAGTCATAAAAATTCCAAATCATTTTATTTTGAGCTGTCCATCGAGACACATGTTACTGTGCTTGACTGCTAAATACAAATTTTAAGATTTTTTCACTTGAATACTATTTTGTCCTATTGTAACATGAGCGGAGGTGAGGGGACAATATAATACAATCCAGGGGTCCTATGTAAAATATAAACGAAAGTTGAAAAGGTGGAAGATTGTGATTCGGTAGTTTTTTTTATTTAAGTTAAAAAAACAATGTTACGTAATAGTGATGTAACGAATATTCGTATTCGTATTCGCATTCGGGAATATCCGCATCTTTTTGCATATTCGCATTCGCGTTCGCATTCGCAAAATTTGTGCGAATGTTTTGCGAATATGAATATCAGAGAAATATAGAGCTTCACGATACGATACAATATCGATACTTTTTAAGTATTGAGTATTGTATTGGTTATGCCAATGAAGTATCGTATCGAGTATCGATATCGGCAATACTGTCTTATAAAAATATCGTATTGATATTGATTTCGATACGATATCGATACAATACTCGATAAAATATCGACATAAAAAGGATTATACATTTGAGCTGTGTAGGCCCTTTATGCCCACTTTTGTATGCTTGACAAATGAACATTATTCTAAAAATATTACGAATATTGCTTATAACTTATATGTATATTCTTATAAAGATTGAATATGGCTGAATGCTTCTTTGAAAGTCGACAAATACTTATAATTCTGTATTGTTTAAAAACTACTTTTGAAAATATAGGGAAATCCCCGGAGATTCGGAATAAATCGAATTCAGTATTTTTAAAAATTATTTTTGAGCCATCATCACTTACTTCCATAATATTGCCCCAAATTCCACATGATATAAACAGTGTAATCATAACAGACATTTACTCACTCTCAAGAATTTCAAGTTCGTGCACTCAAGTGTAAAATATTATAACAGCTGATGCTTGGGTTGCAGATCACTTATACTTTTATGTAATAAATAATTATGATCTAAATACCTATTCCACAAAATATAATCAAACAACTGTGGCGTTTTATTTTCTTTTCTCGATATCGATATTTTCAATAATATCGAGGCAAGCGTATCGACAATACAAGAGTATTGTATTGATTTCAGATAATGAGTATCGTATCGACATTAATATTGCTAAGGTATGTATTGTAACGGTATCGTATTGGTTTTCGATACGATATCAATACAATATCGATATTTTTATCGAATATCGTGAAACTCTAGAGAAATAATAATTTGAAAATAAAGTTAGATTAATAAAATCAAAATCTATTCTCTTTCTCATCTTTTTTATTAAAAAAAGGTAACTTAACCTCGTATAATCAGATTATCAGCCTTCACGTTGTTTTATTATTTGGCATAATGTATTAAAGCTTAAGATTCAGATTGATTTACACTAAATATCAATTAACTTCTCATTACAAATTTAGAAAAAATTTCAAAAATAAAAACAAATTAAAAAAAAACTGAGCATTCGCATTCGCATCCGCATTCTCGAATGTCGTTATTAGATATTCGCATTCGCATTCGTATTCGCGAATGTTCAAAAAATGACATTCGTTACATCACTATTACGTAATGCGCTGTTCGAACCATCCTACCCCCTCCCCGTGTAACGCGCCGTAACGTTTTATATAACCCCCCCCCAACTTGCGTTACGTAATACTTGAACCTGAACGCTCCCAAAGTAGATTAAATTACACTTTGTATGATAAAAAAACTATCCAACGAATTCTTTGTTTTAATCTAGTAACACTCAGATATAAAAAAGTTATATGGATAAAACGAAACTTGCCAGCAAGCAGTTTAAGCATTCAGGAATCATTTTCAAGAAATTTAAATTTACGACCCTATTTTGATTATAATCGCTTCCCGTATTAAGTTACTTTTATGTGGTACTCATTGTATTATTAATTTTCTTATCTTAATTGGCAACTAACATGTCAATCTCGACAAAAAAGTATATCTACTAAATAAATTATTTTTCAAACTCTTTCAAACTAGTTTGACAAACAGTTTGAATTTTCAAACCTGTACGATTGACCAGTTTGACTTGACTTGAAATATTTGTCAGAAGGATTGACTTGAGTTTGACTTGAAATTAAGTCAAACTCAAGTCAAGTTCAAACATTCAAGTCAAACTTGTGCAACTCTAAACATAATAGATGTAGAATGCTGCAGTGGTGCAAGTGTGTACAGGGAGCATGTTCCAAAGTAAAGATACCTAGTCGAAAACGAAAAGAATAACTATAACCCGCTGAAAAAAGATGGATTGGAAGACCTGCTACAAGATGGAAAACGTAAATAGGAAATACTATGATAGATAGCGACCTCAGATTAGATGACTGGGAGAATAAAGTGAAACAAAGAACTCGTAATGGGAAAATCCCGAAGAAGGAGAAAACTATCAATAGTACTTCTCCCAATTTTTTCAAAATTTAATTTTTTTCCTTAAATTTTCTAACCCAAACAGGCTTCAAATAAATCAATATTTTCTTCCCAATAATTAAACTCCTCTCTGTCTATAAACAGTCTCGTAATCGATCCCATGTCCGTGAGTAATTTATAGCGAATAAATAAATTTAAATATAGACACTATGTATGGCGGGAAAAAAGTGAAAATCTATTATAAAGATTCTAATGTGATGCAAACTCATGTGAGCAATCAGCTGTTTAGGTAAAATAGACAAACAGCTATTTCTGTTTGACCTTTCATTTCGATCGGTTACTAGTCAATTGGTCTCACCTCTCAATTATTAGAGTTCGCCTAGCTCATTTTATTTTTGTTATTAAAGCGAAAACTCGATAAAACTTTTGATTTTGTAATTTATTTGCTTATTTTAACACGTGAAATTAATCTATAAAAAGTTATCAAAGCCCCAAAAGAGGATTTATACGAGGTAGTCTAGGCGCCAAAGGGGTCACCGTTTCCTTTTCAATTCTGATGGACAAACTCAACGATTTATTTTGGATTTTTGGTTGCTGATTACGAAATTCGAGTGGTCAAAAAATTGTTATAAACAATTTAATTGTTTATAAGGCTCTGGCTCATAAACTAAAAGAGATAAAAAAATGTTTCAAACAAAATTTGTTCCTTAATAAAAAACGAAGGAAAAAACGTTATACTCGTTTGAAGTTATAATTTCCTTAAAAAAAATGTACAATAATTTATTTATAAGGGTTTCAAACAAATTTGAGCTATAAAAATTTATACTTTATTCAACAATAATGAAAGAAGAACTCAAATGGAACAATTTGAGCTTATGAAAATGTTCGTAAGCTTATTTTTGGCCAAGATATCGATATTTTAATGGCGCGTTATAAGGCGCAAGGTCGGCTCACAGTCAAGTAAGTGACGAAATTCGTAGCCAAAATATCGATATCTTGGCTAAAAATAAACCTACAATCATTTTCTTAAGCTCAAAATGTTCCTTTTGAGTTCTTCTATCATTATTGTTAATTAAAGTATAAATGTTTATAGCTCAAGTTTGCTTGAAAACCCTTATAAACAAATGAATGTACATTTTTTTAAAGAAAATTATAACTTCAAACGGGTTAAAACAAATGATGATAAAGTAATTTAACAAACTTTGTTTCGAAGCCTATTAATTAAGCTTTAAATTGCGACCTTCTATGGCTCATTTTCGTGCGTAGAAGCCGAGTTACGATTGATAAAGTTTCGAAATCGTCATCTATGAAACAGTTCGTGAAGTATGTTTTTTGCGAACGCACGCGATGTTTAGAGCACGAGCGACAACAGAGCGAGTGCTATACATCGCGTAAATTCGCAAAAAGTACTTCACGCACAGTTTCATACAATATTTTATCTATGATGAACAAATAAAAAAACCGTAACTCTTCGTCACTGGAATTTATTTCTATTCTACAATTTTTAGAACTTTGACATTTAAAAATTCTAACGTCTTTCAAAGCACAAAACTGCCAAAACTTTTGTCGTAATTTATTGCTCATTATGTCATTACAATGACAACGCGAAAGTTAAGGATATTTGATTATATGAAAGTGTGTCAAAAACAGTGCGAAAAGTAAGTACCATTTAAAATACATTGTTACTTCACGCACACTTTAAACACTTCACGCACTTCTATCTACACTGGGGTGCAAAATTAACCGGACACCTTAAAAATGGGTCTTTTTTGATGTCTCGAATTACCTAAACCTGTTGTCCGATTTAAGTGATTTTTTAATATGTTATAGCCTTATTCTTAACCAATATCACTGTAATAATATTGTGGCTAAATAGGTAAATTTTCATTGAATACCGAGTATACCAATGAAACTGTGTTTTTTTCTTAAACTTCGCATCACCCTGTGGAATATTATAGAATTTATAAAATACTCAAATTAAAACCCAACTATAGCCTTATGTTTTCTCAACATTCTGTTTTTTGATTCATTCGCTTAAGTAGAACCATAAAAAGTTAGGAAATTTAACAATTAGCCATGTTCTTTATCAATACAGGGTGTTTCTAAATAAGTGCGACAAACTTTAAGGGGTAATTCTACATGAAAAAATAATGACAGTTTGCTTTATAAACCTGTGTCCGCAAATGCTTCATTTCTGAGATAGAGCGCGTTGAAATTTTTCTCACAAACTGACGATTTATTTATTGCTTAAAAACCAGTTGAGATACGCAAATGAAATTTGGTGGATGTTAAGACATAGTTATTGTACATTTTTTGACATACAAGTAAGAATTTAATATTCACCATTGGCGCGCATACGGGTAATATAAGCCCTCATGTTATCCGTATGCGCGCCAATGGTGAATATTAAATTCTTAATTGTATGTCAAAAAATGAGCAAAAACAACTTCTTAAAACCCACCAAATTTCATTTGCATACCTCAACCTATTTTAAAGCAATAAATAAATCGTCAGTTTGTAAGAAAACTTTCAACACCCCCTATCTCAGAAACGAAGCATTTGCAGACATATCGTTGATAAAGCAAACTGTCATTATTTTTTCATGCAGAATTACCCCTTAAAGTTTGCCAATTATTATTTAAAAACAAGCTGTATTGATGAAAAACATGGCTAGTTGTTAAAGTACCTAACTTTTTTATTATCCAATATAAGCGAATTAATCAAAAAACGAAATGTTGAGAAAACATGAGGCTATAGTTGGATTTAAATTTATTTATTTTATAAATGCTGGAATATTCCACAGGGTGATGTGAACTTTAAGAAAAAAACACAGTTTGATTGATACACCCGGTATAAAATGAAAATTTAAATGTTTAGCAACAATACTATTACTAATATTGCTAAAGAATAAGGCTATAATATATTAAAAAATTCACTTAAATCGGTAAATTCACTAAACAAGTTTAGGAAATTCGAGACATCAAAAATGACCCATTTTTAAGGTGTCCGGTTAATTTTGCACCCCAGTGTATAATGACAGTTTTCACAAACTAAAAACTTTACATAATATGTCATACATAGAGTAAATAAAATACTTATTTTGCAATTTGCAATTTGCATTGTGCACTCATTTTACAATATCTTGAGTTCTAATTGTTGGATTTAAGTATAGTAAACGTTTTTTTCTTCGTTTTTTACTAAGGAACAAATTTTATTTGAAACATCTTTTTGTCTCTTTAAGTTTATGATCCAGATTATTCTTGGAAACCGTCTCCGATCCAGGTTACCCCCTCTACAATCTGCTCAAGCGCTGCAGCAATCCAACTTTGACTTAAATACCCGATGGAGAGAAGATTGGGAAAGTAGGACAGATCCGCATTACCATAGTCTACCGGACATCATAGGGAAACCTGGCGAATTTGAACGTCCCCGTAAGATTTGGGCAGCCCTTAATCGAATTCGAACAAACTGTGGAAGATGCGCGGACTCCCTCCACATATGGGGTAAACTCCCCTCGCCTTCTTGTGACTGCGGCGCTGCAAGACAGACGATCAGTCACATTGTTCAGGACTGCCCACGCAGAGCATACACAGGCGACCCTATAGACTTTGTAATGGCAACCGAAGGGTCAATCGAATATATAAAAAAATTGGACATCTGTTTGTGATGCATTGTATAATGCATAAATCTAAATATATTCTGTGATATACTTAAGCCATACGCTAAATAAATAAATATGATCCAGAGCCTTATAAACAATTAAATTGTTTATAAAAATTATTTGACCACTCGGATCGAAATCCCCCCTCGAAATTCGTAATCAGCAGCCAAAAATCCATAAGAAACCGTTGAGTTTGTCCATCAGAATTGAAAAGGACACGGTGGCCTCTATTTAGCGCCTAGACTAAGGAAAAAGGTAGGTAGTGTTTGCAAAGATATTTAAAAAGAAAAATCGTAAAGGTAATAAAGAAAAGAATAATCAAAACAAAGTAATCTTGACAATGTTGAATTGTATTGTCATGGTAAGCAAAATAGAGCACTAGTTGACAAAGATGTCATCCAAAAACAAACAGAAAATGTTGTTTTGGTCTATCTATAGAGATTTATCTATTTTTCTTTTATTCGAGGAGATTAAATACAAGATGGAGTTTTTCCACAGAATTAGTTGACACATCTTTCTTGTTTTAGGCCTGAATGATTTAGCTTAGAGTACTGCTATTTGTACTTTAAGCTAACACTTTTCTACTTGTAGAGATTTTTCTAGTATATTTCTTAAAAAAAATGGAAGGTTGTAGAGTCATAACATATCAAAGGAATATTGACCCACATTGGAAAATACAAGAAGCAGGAAATCGTAAAAACTATAGAAGACAACAAAAGCTTGAAATATAGTCACAGATAGACCAAGCATATCACATAAAGTGGAGAGGTTCTATGAAACATTATGTCAGAATCAAGTTATTTCAGAGCTCATCGAACAGCCAAACAGCCAATACGAAAGGCACAGAATAATACACTAAGCATCAAAATTAACGCACCACCTTAAAAATTTGACATTTTTGATGTCTAGTATTTTCTAAATCAGTTTTTTTGTGATTCCTCCTAAATTCCTCCGATTTTTGTGATTTTTTTAATGTTATAGCTTTGTTCTTCAAGAATATCAATGAAATAATATTGTTGCTAAACAGATATGACAGCCCTGGCATTAAGGCTATCTGCTCCCGGTGAGGGTGGTTATCCCTTATCCGAGGGGTGGAATAATTGATACGCTTTTACTTGTTGAGTTGTTTTATTTACACTCGCATGAGCATAAGCTGGTAGCACCGCACCCAAAGAACGTCTCGTGAAGAAAGAGACACTATCTTTAATGTGGAAATATTACGTCTGATCACCAAAATAGAATGACGAATGTCTAATATAATAATAAGAATTCCCTTGTTATAGTTTTGCTGTTTATATATTTAGAAATGCCTATTCAGCATCGACCATGAAAAGTGTTTATAATTGACTCTGCAATTATTAGTGAATCGTGATCTAGGATAACAATATTTATATAATCGAATGAAGGTTGTAATATTGTTATGATGACATAAATAACTGAAAGTAATTATCGTAGATAATTACAGGGTGTTTTTAAGATATATCTACTGAGTACAGATGAATTCTTGTACACAGATAAGTGTCATTGTATACCGGGTGTAACAATGATAGTGACTTTTTCCTTAAAGTTTGGAACACCCTGTGGAATATTCTAGCGTATATAAAATATTGAAATTAAAACTCAACTGTAGCCTTAGGTTTTCTTAACACTCTGTTTTTTTATTCATTCGCTTGTGTTGGATAATAAAAAAGTTAGGTTCTTTAACAACTAGCAAAGTTCTTCATCAATACAGGGTGTTTCTAAATAAGTGCGACAAAAATAGGAAAAAAATAAAGTACACGGGAGAGATAGTTCAGTCATTGAGATAATTAAACAAGGTCTACTTTTGATGTCACGAATCCAAACACTTTTAATATACAGGGTAGCGAGAAAATATGGAAACACGGTAATTACTCGGAAACCGCTGGAACGATTTTTATAGATTTTGGTGCGTAAGGGTTTTCTAATACGGCCGATAATATAGTGGTAATTACATTGTTGTCAAATCTTCCATTTTTCTGGAAATCTAATGAACTTTCTTATTTCAAATGGAACACTACATATTTTTTGTGTTT
Source organism: Diabrotica virgifera virgifera (assembly GCF_917563875.1). Lineage (NCBI taxonomy): Eukaryota > Metazoa > Arthropoda > Insecta > Coleoptera > Chrysomelidae > Diabrotica > Diabrotica virgifera. Next base: position 214,550,072 of record NC_065451.1, on the reverse strand, counting down.
TGAAGTCCTTAAAAAATACTGATTATTTTTCATGTTATATTACCTATACCAAAATGCCATAATTTCGGAGTTATTGCTACATTTAAAAAAAAATATAAAACTCAATTTTTTTGGCCCAGATAGACATTATTTTAGGTTCTTTGAATTATTAAAAACAAAAAAGGTATTTTGTAGTTTTTGTCTAAAGTTAATCGTTTCCAAGTTATAAACAATTTAAAACTGAAAAAAATCGAAAAATGACGATTATATAGGTTCAAAAACACAAGTGAAAAATAGTATTTTTGAAACTACGAAGTACCTAAATTCAAGTTCAAACCTTATTTTATCAGCTACCGATAAGTAATTTGGGATTATTTCATTTTAAGATACTGTTTTTTAGTTGTTAGTGCAGCCCGATCACCCATCCTCTCATATGCGTTTCATTAACAATTAAAAAATTGGTGTTTTGGAATAAAACATGCCAAACATTCTTATAGGGAGTTGATAGAAGGTTTGAGCTTGAATTTAGGTACTTCGTAATTTCAAAAATTATTTTTTGCGTGTGTTTTTGAATCTTTAAAATCGTTACTTTTCGTTTTTTTTTTTTCAGTTTAAAATTGGTTATAACTCAGAAACGATTACTTTAAAGAAAAATTACAAAAGACCTTTTTTGTTCCCAGTGATCTAAAGAATCTAAAATAATGACTATCCGGGCCGAAAATTGATTTTTATAATTAGTTAAAAATTTTTTTTAAATACATAAATGTAGCAATAACTCTGAAATTATGGCGTTTAGGTATAGGGAATATAACATGAAAAATACTTATTATTTTTTGAGGACTTTAAAACGCAAAAAAAATACAGGGTATTCCATTTGAAATAAGAAAATTAATTAGATTTTCTAAAAAACGGAAAATATGACAACAATGTAATTACCACTATAATATTGGCCGTATTAGAAAACCGTTACCCACCAAAATCTATAAAAATCGTTCCAGCGGCTTCCAAGAAATTACCGTGTTTCCATACTTTCTAGGTACCCTGTATGTCTGCATAATAAAAACATTCCAAATAAATAGAAAATTTCGGTTACTTATCGTCCTTCTTAAAAAATGTGATAAATTAGATTCTATAGATCAGAGATGGATTTGAACCGAGAAAAATGAGGTTTGTTCTCAATTTTAACATTACCTACTTTAAAAACCATGGCGAGTGGAGAAACCAATTTAAGCATGATTTTTTCTTATTTTTAGCCTTCTTTCGTCCATTTTTGGACATAAGCCTCTCCCACCCCTTTCTATATATCTCTATGTCGAACAACATACTGTTTTCAATTTATTCCGGCTAATTTTTTGATGTCATCTGCACATCTTATCTTCTTCTTGGGCGTCTATTTGTGGGTAATGTCTGAGATATATTAAAAAAAGTTTAGATGTGCATTTCTCTGTGCATAATGCATTTTTTTCTTCTCCTACTTTTTATTAGGCAATTCTGTCTGTTTGTTTTCTTGAATTGTGCCTCGATGTGTCACTCTATCTTTTCCCTAGTCAACTCAGACTTGCCAGACGGCTTTGGATTTGCCTCTTGTTATCATAATAATAATTATTAGATAGAGTAATTATTACTCTATAGTCTGTCATTCTGCTTATATGAGTGTTCTATCATCTCTTTCTATGTAGTATCTAGTTGCCTATTTTTCGCATCCTCTTCTGATATCAACACTTTTTTTTTCGATCTCTTTTAGTTGGTTTCTCGGGTCTCGTCATGGGATGTCAACATTTGCGGTATTCCCATCTCGGCTCACTATAATCCATTAGTCCTTTATGATACCCCAGGTACATTTTAAAAACCTTCCAGGTCGGCTCGAAGATTAACAGATAGGTAATAGTACCTCATCCTTCTTCTTTAGGTGCCGTGTTTGTATTCAGACGTTGGCCGTCATCATGTTTACAATTTCCTGAAATCTCTCTCTATCGGCTGCTACGCGAAATAATTCTTCTACTGTGCAGCCACACCATTGTCTAATATTACGCAGCCATGAAAGTTTCTTTCGACCAATCCATCTCTTTCCCTCCACTTTTCCTTGTATTATAAGGCGAAGCAGATGGTATTTAGGTCATCTAATTATATGGCCGAAGTATTCTGTTTTTCTCCTCTTTATGATGCTTATGAGCAGACGTTCCGAATTCATCATTTGAAGAACATCTTCATTGGAAGTGTGCGAAACCCACGATATCTTTAGGATTCGTCGATAGCACCACAATTCGAATGCTTCTATTTTGTTTAGCATTGTGGTTTTTAACGTCCATGTCTCACAACCATACAATAGGATAGACCACAAATAACATTTCAGTACCTCATTAGTAGGTATAATAATAATTTTGTCTTGGAATTATAGATAAGGGAAAATTAACATAGAAAAACATCCTGCCCTCAATACCCCTTCCTACAATATTCAGAAATTTTTTGTTCTTTGCGAATTTAAGAAACAGTTTCTCTTGGTTGGAAATGTTGGCCGTGGAATTGATTTCGCTACTGATACATAGGATAAAGCTTTCTTAGATGTTTGAGACATATTAACTGTTTGGGTCTCTCCTACGCCACTGCTCATGTAGCCAAAAACAATTACGTTTTTATCTTGAAATTATACCTAATTTAGATAAAGGTTCAGGTTTTTATCAATTTTAAAATAAAAATAGATTGCCAATTGTAAGGCAATCTTGTTTAAATTTTTCTTCTGTGTTTAGTAACAATTAATATTCCATGAGCCGAGCTTTAATCTGTGCGCCGACTTGCTTGGGCCAAGATAGGCACTGCCCTAACATTCAAATAAGGATAATGGGTTTTGAAAAAAATAATGACAAACAGAGAACTCCTTAATATTTAATTGTACATATAATAAAGAAACTATCTACTGCGGATATTTCGGTAAACAAATCCAAAGATATCAACAAAGCAAATGCGCAGAAATCACCTACAGAAATTCGTAAACAAAACCTAAAAACAGTTGGCACAGATCCCCAAAACAGATCTGTTATCATCACAGTTAAAATAATTGTTATTCTTATTCATAGCGCTGTTAAAACATCGAGATAACATAAAATATAAATAAAAAGCCCAATCAATACTACAACTTTCAAGTACATAATAAAAACTTAACTTAAAACGTTATAGTTTTATTTGGGATAAATATAATAGCTATGTTTTCTTTTAGTATAAGAGCTGTGAGACATTTTTGAGTAGGTATTTTAGGCAACCTGAAAATTTTTCAGGTGACTCTTCCATGATAGCCTAATACAAAAATGCCAGTCTGGCTGGAGGGTAGCGGTTATTTTCCCCAAAAATCCCCCCCAAAGTTAAAAAAAGGGTAAAAATTGTTATTACAAAAAATATCATTAACGTGACTTTAAAGTAAATTTAAATATTCAAATATAAAGAAAATAAACAGGCCAGGCGATTTGAGGGCGATTTTAACTCTGCAAGATACTTGCATGGGCGCCCCAGGGTTATTTTCAGGGGATGCATCTGAACTTCAGAAGATTTCATCTGAATCTGTACATACTATTAACGAGTATAAAATATACAACTATACATGCAAAGCTATGTACATTCCTTCAGGACAGGGAAGTACAATTATTATTTTGACAGGGTATTTTTTAATATTAAAAATAAATATTCTACAAAGACAGGTTTTTTTTGGTGAAATTTTCCAACTGCCATGTGATCGAACAAATTACGCGTGCATATAAATGAAAAGCGCTATAGGTAAACAGGAGTGTGAGAAAGAGCGTATACCGATAGCTGTTTGCGTCCTCTGTTGTACCTGAGCGAGTCCGTTCGCTCGAGAAAAATCACGTGACCTGGCGATCCCATGTTGTTGTGCCTCGAAACGTCAGAGTAATTATTATACATTATAGTTTTTTAAGTAACTTTTTCTTAATTAAAGGAAAATAATACGTACTATACAATAGATTTTGCAAATATAATAGAAAAAGACAGATTTATTATTATAAAGATATAGGTAGAAAAGTATAAAAGTATAAACTAAATTGATTCTGTGTCCGAATCTTGTACTTCTTCTTCAAATTCCTCATCTGTGCTTAAATATTCACTGTCTTCTTCTTCGTCAGACTCCCCTTGAGACTCAGATTCCTCTTCTACATGATCTGCAAATAGTTGTAATATGTATTTAGAATTAATTAAAAATTAATTAGTGATTAATTAATTGAGTTGCTACGTATTCTCTGTCCTTTTATACGGAGTCGAAGCCTGGAGAATCACGGGCGCATCTGAAGATAGACTTGCCATTGTTGAGATGTGGTGTTATCGAATAATGTAAAAAATATCATGGACGCAACACGTAACAAACACGGAAACATTAATAAAGATAAAAAGTCAAAAAAATACTCAACACTATGAATGAAGGAAAAATGAGCTACTTTGGTCATATACTAAGAAATAAAAAACATGATGTAATTTATAATATAAGGAAAAGTATTAAGTATTAGTATACATTAATTTTTAATTAATTCTAAATACATATTTACAACTATTTACAGATCAGGTAGAAGAGGAATCTGAGTCTCGAGGGGAGTCTGACGAAGAAGAAGAGTATGAATATTTATTTTGGCTCATCTTTCTTTCATTTATAGTGTTGAGTATTTCTTTTGCCTTTTTCATCTTTCTTAATGTTTCCGTGTTTGTTACGTGTTGTGTTCATGATATTTTTTACATTATTCAATAACAGCACATCTCAAAAATGGCAAGTCTTTCTTCAGATGCGCCCGTGATTGTCCAGGCTTCGACTCCGTATAAAAGGACAGAGAATACGTAGTAATTCAATTAAATTATCGCTAATTAATTTTTAATTAATTCTAAATACATATTACAACTATTTACAGATCATGTAGAAGAGGAATCTGAGTCTCGAGGGGAGTCTGACGAAGACGAAGACAGTAAATATTTATAATTACGTATTTTTTATGGGAAATAAGCCACAATTTTACTAAAAAATGAATTTATTAACGTTTCGAAGCCCAAATCGGGTTTCGTTGTCAAAATACAAAATACTATTAAAATAAAACAAACATGTTGTTGCTAAGTAAAAAAATTCTTCTAATAATTTATTTAATCTGACTCATTTATATTGGCAATTCAGACGTATATTATACATTTTAAAGTAGAAGACTTTAAAATGATATCGCCAATATTTATGAGTTGCGTTCCTGGGACGACTTTACTAAAAGATAGTTCATTCGATTACATGAAATCAATCCCAACTCAAGAATATCCGTCGCAAAAAAATCATAGCATGTGATCTGTCTTTAAAAAGACAACCAAATGCAACGATGACAGTAAAATTCTCGCGTTAGAGATTCCATAGTAAATCACGAGGGAAAACCAGGAAAAAACCTCGTGATACTATCCCGACATCGTAAGTATTTGGTCTTACATTTAATCTACCTTCAAAAAAATAAGTAAATATTTAAGCACAGATGAGGAATTTGAAGAAGAAGTACAAGATTCGGACACAGAATCAATTTAGTTTATACTTTTATACTTTTCTACCTATATATTTATAATAATAAATCTGTCTTTTTCTATCATATTTGCAAAATCTATTGTATAGTACGTATTATTTTCCTTTAATTAAGAAAAAGTTACTTAAAAAACTATAATATATAATAATTACTCTAACGTTTCGAGACACAACAACATGGGATCGCCAGGTCACGTGATTTTTCTAGAGCGAACGGACTCGCTCAGGTACAACAGAGAACGCAAACAGCTATCGGTATACGCTCTTTCTCACACTGCTGCTTACCTATAGCGCTTTTCATTTATATGTACGCGTAATTTGTTTGATCACATGGCAGTTGAGAAATTTCACCAAAAAAAAAATTCTGTCTTTTTTAGAATATTTATTTTTGATATTAAAAAAATACCCTGTCAAAATAATAATTGTACTTCCCTGTCCGGAAGGAATGTGCATAGCTTTGCATGTATAGTTGTATATTTTATACTCGTTAATAGTATGTACAGATTCAGATGAAATCTTCTGAAGTTCAGATGCATCCCCTGAAAATAATCCTGGGGCGCCCATGCAAGTATCTTGCAGAGTTAAAATCGCCCTCAAATCGCCTGGCCTGTTTATTTTCTTTATATTCGAATATTTAAATTTACTTTAAAGTCACGTCAATATTTTTTGTAATAACAATTTTTACCCTTTTTTTTAACTTTGGGGGGGATGTTTGGGGAAAATAACCGCTACCCTCCAGCCAGACCGGCATTTTTGTATTAGGCTATCATGGAAGAGTCACCTGAAAAATTTTCAGGTTGCCTAAAATACCTACTCAAAAATGTCTCACAGCTCTTGGACCATTTCTTCATATTATTATAGCTTCACTATAAAACTTCAAAAAGCCATTACTGCATCTAGGATTGTTGAATTTCTTTATTAAATATTATTAATTTTGTTTGCTTGAATGTTAACTTTTACGGCATTTGTTCTTGCACCCATAAAAATATATCTACCATTTTTATAGAGTATATTTTAGCGTTTTCAGAACACAATTTGTCAAGACTTGAAATGATTCCTACGTGTTCGTTTGTTAGTATTCTTTTTCTCATGATCATCTTTCAGTGTGTAACAGTTTTTCGATTTCTTTCTAACGCATTAAATTGAATGTGACAGAAAAAGGCACGTCCGTGATTACAGACATGTACAACATTTATTCTAGTTATTCTAGTTGTCGATAGATGGCGCCATAATGAAAAAAATATTTTTGAAGTTATACTTCTTTACCGGCGATAGAGGGTGAATTTTTATATGGTAAAACCTAGCGACCGGGCGCATGCGCATTATAACTTTGTTCTGATTGGATGTTCAAATGACATGTCAAAAATTATTCAATATGGCGGCTGTGGCACAGCTGTAGTTAGATTATTTATGGTTATTGCGTTTTAAAATTTGTGTGAAAAGAAACAACAAACAAAAGTTAGTTAATAGTTATACTGCCTTTTTAAATAGTTTTCATATACCTATATTTTTGAACCTTTGGACTATTTTGGACAAGGAAAACTCATTCTAATTTGGTAAGTAGTTTTTATTATAATCATATTGTAATTATACATTTGGATTAGGTTGAAATACATACATTTATTTTCTCAAGAATGCGGATTTTAGAGAGAAATCCCAAATTAGGTTCGATTTTTATTTTTAAATTATGATTTTTTGGCGTAGATTTATTTATCTAGTAGGTATGTAATGCTTTGATTTACATACTTAATTTGATTACCAACAAAAGTTCTACCAATCTTCATCTAATATATTGTTTTCTTACTGTTTTGTTATATTTTTATATTTTCTTCCACAAAATTTAAACTACATAATTTAATTTTCAAAACAACTGTCAAACAGTAAAAACGTTCAGTTACCGTATTTTTCCACATTAGAAATAATGTGGGATTGGACGAGTTAGTCTACGCTTCGATTACGAATCAAAGCGCCACGAAATTCACGGGTTCAATTCCCGATGCAAGTTTTATTTTTTTATTTTTTTATGCATGTTATGATTGTAAGTATATTTGTTATATAATTTTTTTTTCAGAAAATGCGTATTTAAAATTTTTGCCAACAATTATTATCGTTCAGAAATAATTTTTTCTTTGTGGCATTTTTCAATGTGTTTGTGTGCGTTTTATTCTTTTATTTTTTTTTAAATTTTTGGTATTGTCTTAAAAATCACATAATATGTAGTAGAAGTGTAACTTCTTACGTGCGTACAAAGTACACACACATTCTTTTTTTTTTTTAATTAGATAATAATATTACAAATATAATCTGTATAATTTATAAGACTATACAAATCAAAGAAAATACCATTTTATAAATGCAAGAAACACATTTGATTTGTTTTTATTCCAAATTGAAAATAAAATGTGACAACTGTCAGATTTAACTAAAATGTCATGTTAGAATAAATGTCATAAATGTGCATTATCACGGACTTACCCTTTTTCCTATCATTTGTTACGCACTGAAAAATGCTCATGAAAAGGACAATATTTATATTTATATTAGAAATTTAATACACAGACCATTTAGAAATACTGATTGCAGATGCAAAACTTAAGTATTTCCTCAAATTCCTAAGTGAATTTTTAAAGACATGGCCTATGCAAAGAACAAGAAGAAGAAAAATTCTTATATTTGGTTATATATTCAAATTTACGCTATTCAAATTACTTTTTTAATATTTAAATCCAGCTCACATTAAACTGAAATTATTTTTGTAAGTATTTGGGCATCATTTGTTAACTAAAACTAATTACTAAATAAACAAAAACATAATTTTAAACGATATTATTAAAAATCGCACCCTGTATAACGTTTATAAACGAAGAAAATTGTTTTGTTCTATCTTTAATGTTAATGATAGGAATCCCGACTCAAACTCGTTTTCTTTTATCGGTTTTGGTGCTCTAGCTGCAAAAAAATTTGTTTTTGTGCAAAAACGCATGACTACACTGCATTTCGGCTAGACCCTGAGGAAGTGGGAGGTCAATAGCTATTTGTATAACAAGGGAGGAAAGTGCTACTTTTCCTCCCGAGAATGAAGTTTACTGCCCGACGCGTAGCGGAGGGCAGTAATCATTCAAGGGAGGAAAAGGCACTTTACTCCCATGTTATACATATGGTTTTTCCACCTTCCTCAAATAACAAGTCATTTTTTCATTTTACTTAATTTATTTATGTAACTAACCAACAAAATTTATTAGAACTAAAACTAACAAGTAGGTACAATATAACTGTCAACTGTCAAATATAAGTTAAATTATTAATGTAAACATTGCTAAATCAGAATAACAATTTACTGTTTTTTACCATTCTGCAAAATACAGAGTGTTTTTAAATAAACGTTAAAATGTATAGATACTTACGTAATAGAAAATAGATATTGTACAGGGCGTCAATAAGTTATATTTCATGAATGAAATACCATGACGTCACTTTTACTTTTCCTCCCTAGGGAGGAAAAATATTTGCCTTCCTAGGGAGGAAAAGTACAACTTTGCTCCCTACAATCAGGTCCGGAAAAGTATACTTTTGGTAGAGGTAGGTGGAAAAATTATTGTTGTCACACGCATAAATTTCTTTACCTCACAATTATAGCGTAATACCCAGATTATTAGGTATGCAATTAGATCAGGTAAATATATATTTAATATTTAATTAGCTGTAATATAGAACTGTTTTTTTGGGAAAATAATAAATCACTTTACATTATGAAAGTAAAGATCCGTTGTTTATTTTGTTATCAAATGTGAGAAATATCTATGTCTTGGAATGTTGTTTTTGAGCATTTTTGATTTTTGTGTGTTTATAGAAGGTTTATTATATTTGTTTATTTTAGAAGGTGTTTTGAATTTCTTTATGGTATCTTTAGATTCTTGTATTTCCTCACTTTATTTGTTTTCTTATTTTATTTGATTTTAGTTATGCTAATGGGTTCTCTGTTTGTTACAGGTTCGTTGATAAGTAGACATATTTGGTGTCAAAGTGTCGATAGTGTAGAAAACTTCAAGTATGGATATCGTTTGGCTCGAGAAAAGCAGATACAATGGTACAATTCTTCTATTTTTTATAAACAGATTGTTCTCGTTTTATAGAGCTCCTTGTCTTAAAATATCTGAATATGTAGCTACAATGCACAGTAATTTTTGGCCTTATTTGAAAAATAGTAACAGTTTTATTTATATCGTGTTTTTGTTACTGCTGTAGTCTTCTTTATTTTTATGTTTCTATCTTTTCATTTATGTTTTTGTTATTTTTCGTGCATAAAATGTTTATTCCATTACCTTAATTATCTAGTGTTCTCCATTCATCCACAAACTTAGTTCTTCTTCTAGTTCTTTCTCCTATCGGAGATTGGCTATCATCACGGCTATCCTTACCTTATTGGCGGCTACTCTGAAAAAATCTACTGAGTTGCAACTATGCCACTCTCTTTAGGGTAAGAACAGAACAAGTAGGTCGCGGTGGAGGTGGAGATGGAGGTCGCGGTCGATGTCTATATCCATGTAAAACAAACACATTGTATTGAATGGAAGAGAACAGAGCAGGTAAGTCGCGGTGGAGGTTTAGCGCGATGCCATCCAGGAGGTTTACATCGATGCTTTTAAAAATCAAATGAGTTTGTTATACATAGATGTCTACTACGCGGCCTACAAGGATGCTTCCCTGTGATTGGTCCGTTCGAAGCCAAGTTGTCATTACCTGCGCTATCTGAGTTGATACTTTTTATAGAACCCTTTTTTGTATTCAGTTTATTTTTGAATTTCTTCAAATTTCATTAAACTACTTCACTTGATAGTGGTTGTAGGTCGACTGACAGCGCAGGTGACCTCCTTGCTATGTGCTGTCGACATCGACCGCGACTTAACCAGTAGCATCCACCGCGACCTACACCTCCACCTCGACCCACTTGTTCTATTCTTACCCTTAGGTTCCTCAGCCAGAAAATTCTTCATTTTCTCATGGATCTTTTAACCTTAATTTTACCTTGAATTATGAGCCTTAATATCTCATATATCGCACCTCGGGTAATGTGGCCTAAATATTCCAGCTTTCTTGTTTTGATGTTTTTTATGACCTCGCAATCCTTTTGTAGCCTTCTCAACACTCCTATATTGTTAGCTCGTTGTAAACATGGTATTTTTAAATTCCTTCTATAGCACCACATCTTAAATGCTTCCAACTTCCTTATATTATCCACTTTTAGTATCCAACTTTCCATTCCAGAAAAAGTTTGATACATATGCTCTCCTTTTTGCAAAAAAAACCCTCATTGAATTCGCGATAAACTGATCTTTTCCTTTCAATATTCTCATGCCTTGTCTTTTTCTTTGAAAGGAAAGTCCTACAGTCTTGAAATTTTGTATATAGTGTCCTTTTTGGATTTGAAAGATTCCTACGAATTTTAAGTCAGCATCGGCTTATTTTCATATCGGTCTTTTTTATTTCGCACTTCGTTTAATGTGGGATCAACAGTCTTCTTTTTTTTATACTATCATGTCTTTTTTGTTTTTTTTTTTAAGGGATAGTCTTACATCCTTGTTATTTCTCTTCTTATATTCAATAAGTCTTATTAGTTTTCTTCTATTTTCTAAACTTTTTTTGCAAAAAAAGTCTTACATTATTCTTAAACTTTATCGATAGTCTCCTACTGCTTTAGGAAAGAAACTCATTAGGTCATCTTATTTTTCTTATATATTTTTCGTTAATATGATTTCCCATATTAGTAGATTTACAAAGTACTGTTTGCCATCTTTTCGCTAAGTATAAAATTTCTTACATACTGCTTACCAAGTTTGTAACTTATTAACGTTCATAGAATAGTACATTCTTTCACGGTTTTTGTTGTAAATTTTAAAGAACCGCTTGGATTGACATGAAATTTGCCGTAGGCATAGCTAACATGTCAAAGAAAAAAAGTGATATGGTGCTGATGTGTGCTTTTGCCCTGGGGGTGAGTTTAACCTTTATCTCGGGGGTGAAAAAATATATGTCCAAGATAAGTCCCGAAATGGATAAACTGACTCATTTTAAGCAACTTTTGTTCTATACAGTTTTTCATCAAATCAATACTTTTCGAGTTATTTGCAAGTGAATATGTTCATTTTTTAACAAAATAACCACGTTTTTAGACGATTTTTCGCAAATAACTCAAAACGTAAGCATTTTGTCGAAAAAAATATTCTTAGCAAAATTATAGCCTGTAAAAAAGTGAAAAAAACGGTGTATATATTAGTTCTGTACCTAGCAAAAGCAGAGTTATAGCTAATGAAAAATAGGTTCATATTCGAAAAATTCCAAATAGAATAATTCAATGTGAAATATCCAAATATTGAAGCAATCTTGGGGAAAAAACATTTCAACTTTTTTAAAGTGTTTTCTGGTTTTATATAAAAAAATTCAAGCATCAAATGTAAGCAAGTTACGCTCAAAATAAAGTTGGTCCCTTTTGTTTTGGCAAAAAAAAATCAGGAAGATCCCCCCCCCCCCAATTAGCAACTTAAATGAAATTAATCATTACCGCTTCACAAGTAACTTTATGCCTGTTGTGTTTATATGATCTGTAAGTTTCATCGATTCAAAGTGCTTATGTTTGAAAAAATTTGGTTTTAATAAAAAATTTTTAAATTTTAATTTTGAAAAAAATGCTTTTTTTCTAAATAACTTAAAAATTGTTAGAGATACCAAAAATTTTAATCAATGCTTTACTTTTCTGAATATTTTGTATTCTTTTGTTTTTTTGTAAGGCAAAAACTGGTCAAGAATCGGTGTTTCTAAATTTGCATACACTCGTGATAAGTGAGTCGTTCAAGCCCTTTTAACTACAGCTCTTTCAAAAATAAGGACTTTAAACCGATGAAACTTACCGATGAAACCGATACACACGCGAGTAAAAAACTTGTGAAGTGGTAACAATTAAGTTCATTTGATATGCTAATTAGGGGGTGATTTTCCCGATTTCTCACCAAAAAAAGGGATCAACTTTATTTTGAGCGTAACTTGTTTACTTTTGATGCTAAAAAATTTTTTTAAAAAACAAAAATAAGCAATTTTTTAAACTCTTTAAAAAAGCTAAAATGACTTTTCCCCAAATAAGTGCTTCGTTTTTTGGTTATGGCACGTTAAAATATTTTTCATTAGCTAGGTATAACTCTGCTTCTACTAGGTATAGTGACCTAATATATACACCATGTTTTTCACTTTTTTACGTGCTATATTTTTGATAAGAATTTTTTTTCGACTAAATACTTACTTTTGAGTTATTTGCGAAAAACCGTCTGAAAACGTGGTTATTTTGTAGAAAAATTAACATATTCACTCGCAAATTACTCGAAAAGTATTAACTTGGGGAAAGAACTTTATAGAAGAAAAGTTGCTTAGAATTAGTTATTTTATCTATTTCCGGACTTATTTCGAACATATATTTTTCACCCCCAGAAGGGGGTGAAATTCACCCCTACGGCAAAAGCACACATTGGCACAATATCATTTTTTTTCTTTGACGTGTTAACTATGTGTATGCCAAATTTCATGTCAATCCAATCGGTTCTTTAAAATGTAGAAGTTTTACGATATTTTACCTTTAAAGAACTTACTAAAAGGGAGATTTGCAGCTAAAATTCATAGAAAAGCAGTTGTTATAAATTTACCAAAAATATGGTTGAAAATTTTCTATGGTTTTTTTTATTTTAAAATGTATGTATTTGATTAGTGTTTTGTTTTCTTATGCATCCTATAGAATTCAACCAGTAGAATTATTGATGCATATATTAAAATTTTGTAAATTTTACTTCTAAAACTATCCCTGCAAATGTAACCTTCTTATTTTCTGTTTCAGCATCCAGTGCCGTTTCGTTCCTACGAGGTCGTTATAATCGGGAAAGGTATATTCATTTCTGGTGGAGAAGTGAAATACATAATAGTTAATAATATATAATATAATTAGTAATGGTTCAACTAAAATTTTAATTAAAAATTAAATACAAACTTACTGATATAATAATTTAAGATCAAATATTGAAATATTTATTAAAGATAGGGACTCCACAGAGTAAGAGTGAGAGTGAGATTTTGATAACTGTGAGATATAAGAGTGGATCATTGATAGTTTCTAATTGGTCAATAAAAGTAACTAATCTTTACGTCTGGGTGACTAATCTGTGAATCTGGGTTAATAAGGATGACTAATCGGTAAGTCTCTCGAGACTCTAACGGTGCGTTCACTAGGGAGACCAAAGGATGGTATCCTAACCTAGAGCATGGTATCGTACTCTTCATGTTCGTGAATTCTCGCATTTAAAATAATTAATTTATTTTACCTGGCGATCGAAACTATATTATCTATCGCTATGTAAAATAACACCAGGATGAAACTCAATTTGGCTTCAGAAATGGACTGGGAACCCGGGACGCACTCTTTGCACTAAATGTGTTATTGCAGAAATGCCGAGATTAAAGGAAAGACGTCTTTGCTGTATTTATTGACTATGAGAAGGCCTTTTATCGAGTACAACATCACAAATTAATTAAAATATTAAAGGATAAAGGAATTGATAGTCAAGATGTGCGAATCATAGAAACATTATACTGGCGTCAAACAGCGACAGCTTGCATAAATGGAAAATCAACAGAAATATGCAAAATACAAACAGCTGTCAGACAGGGTTGTATACTGTCCCCACTGTTGTTCAATTTGTATTCAGATAGAATATTTAAGGAAGCGCTGCATAATTTGGAACGGGGTGTGAAGGTTAATGGAATTCTGATAAATACAATCAGATATGCAGGCGATACAGTTATTTTAAGTGATGATATGAATGGATTACAACACCTTTTAAATGCCATTGACACAGTGGGAAGAGACTTTGGCCTAAATATAAACTGTTTAAAAACAAAATACATGGTATTTAGCCGTTTGGCCCATCAAGATTCACGTTTATATGTTGATGGTCATATAATTCAAAGAGTACCCAGTTTTAAATATCTTGGTTGCCATATTACTGAACAACTAGATCCAGATAAAGAGATAAAATGTAGAATCGAGATAACCCGCACGACATTTTTAAAAATGAGGTCATTCTTCTGTAATGATACCTTGCAACTTCAACTTCGAAAGCGCATGATTAAATGCTACATTTGGTCAGTCCTCTTGTATGGTGTCGAAGCATGGACCTTAAAAATATCCACCATTAACCGTTTGGAGGCCTTTGAAATGTGGCTGCACAGACGTATTCTGAAAATACCATGGACGGCTATGCTGACAAATGTGGCAGTCCTTAAGAGAGCAAATGCTACCCGCGAGCTGCTTGATAACATCAAATATAGAAAGATGGCCTATTTTGGACACATAGTAAGGGGAAACCGGTATAATATTCTTCAACTTATTATGATGGGTAAAATCGAAGGACGCAGAGGAATTGGTAGAAAGCAGGCCTCTTGGTTGAAGAATATCCGGGAGTGGACAGGAATAAAGAAAGCAGAACACCTATTTAGAATAGCTCGAGACAGAGACAGTTTCGCTATGTTAATCGCCAACGTCAAGGGGACCTGATAGGGCACGTTAAGAAGAAGATGTAAAATAAATGCATTATTTTAAATGCGAGAATTCACGAATACAAAGAGTACAATACCATGCTCTAGGTTAGGATAACATCCTTTGGTCTCCGTAGTGAACGCACCCTTAGGTAAGTTGTTCGAAGCTGATCCGGGTGATTCCAAAAAGTTGTCTAAAAGAGAAATTTTGATATGAAGAAAGAAGTGAAAATGAAGAAGTGGAATAAAATATATCAAAAAAAAACAGGAGGCGAGAAATGTAATGGCTAACATGAAAGAAAATTACATAATAACAGTAGCACAAGTATAGATTAGGAATCATCAAAATTCTTTCTTTAGATTACTTATTGACTAACTAATAAAAACTGTTTGGTGATGGTATGTACTTATGTCAGAATGAGTTGGTCGCCGCCGGGATCAGAAGATGTCCGGAGTGAATCGCTTAATCGGGGGTCGAAAAGGATACAGAGAAAAATCTGCTTAGGAGAAATGGTATATATGGATGCAGTTGCAGAGTAGCTGAATAGGAGATCGAGGCTTCAAGCTGAAGGTGAGTTTTAAATGACTTTTCTTGTATCTTTAACTAATTTAAATATTTTTAAAACAAAATCAATGGGAAGTCCCTGTAGCTGGCTGTATACCATAATTAAAAATCATACAGAACAGGTAAAAACTTCGCTTGTATAATGGTATAAAAAGTTTATTGAAAAACCATTAAAAGTCATCCAAAAGGATTCGCAAAACGTTTTCGATATAGATTAGATCATCTTCAGTGTGTTCTGCTTAGTACATGAAACTAGCAACCTTATAGAATAAGTGACGTCGAGAAATATGATTTACATTTTTAAAAAATGATGTTAGTAGCGACTGATGTTCGTAACTATACATATTCGTAACGCTATAATTCGTAACGCGAACATTCAATTTTTTTAGTAAATTTAGTATTACAGTAATGTTACTTTTTCTAAGACCGCTTCTTTTTCAATTTATTTCACACACATTTTGGCATATATTGTATCCCGAATGAAGTACGTGCCTCCTAGTGGCGGGATACGGGCAACAATACATTGGCTTATAGGGCAGTCCTTACAGTAGGGATCCTGGCCTATACAGAAAAATGCAGGCGGGTGTGGGGTAATACTGCACTTTGGTTGCATTGGTGGTGTATTGGCTAAACGTGCAGGACAGGGCAGGGTATGGTGCTGATAGAAAAGGCATTCAGGCATCAAATATCCAAAAATCTTTTCAGGCCATAATAATGAAAAGACCTTCTCCAAACGAAATAAAAACTTATACTGAAATGATGGCATCTCCTGAGGTAAAATGTTCCGGAAGTAAAATGAGCCTCCATTCGGATCTCCGGGTGAGGACTATCTCAGGGCGAACACCATTGCAGGTAAGAAAAATCAGGATAGGGTCTTGGAATCTTGGTAGTCTTACAGGTAAGAGTCTGGAGTTAGTGGATGCACTCAAACGAATAAGAGTTCAAATTGCTTGTATTCAAGAAACTAGGTGGAAAGGACAAAGGGCGAAAGAACTAGGTGATGGATATAAATTGTGGTATGTAGGGAGTAGTAACACTAGAAATGGAGTTGGTATAATTGCTGATAGTGAAATGAAAGATAACGTAGTAGAAGTTGTAAGAATGAGTGATAGAATGATGTCAGTGAAATTTGTAATTGATAAAGAGGTATTGAATGTTGTGTGTGTGTATGCTCCTCAAACAGGTCTGGGTGAGAATGAAAGAAGAGCTTTCTATGATCAATTAGGAGACGTACTGAGTGATATTCCAGCGGAGGAGAAAGTTATAATAGGAGGTAATTTCAATGCACATGTGGGCCAATCCAAGACAGGATATGAAACAATACATGGGAGATTAGGCTTTGGAACTAGAAATGAAGCTGGAGATGACATGCTAGAATTAGCAACAGCATTGGATATGGCGATTGTGAACACATTCTTTAAAAAGAGAGAAACTCAACTTATTACCTACAAAAGTGGACAACATCAATCCCAAATAGACTACTTCATGATAAGGAAAGAAGACATACGTGAATGCAAGGACTGCAAGGTAATAGTTAGTGAGACAGTAAGCCAACAACATAAGCTGATTGTTATGGACATCGAAGTAAAAAGCGAAACTAAACAAAAATATCGGAGATGACCACAAAAAATCAAGTGGTGGATGCTAAAAAATGAGAAGGAAGGTCTATTCAGGGAAAGAATAGTAGAAAAAATATGTTGGAACATGAAAGGAAGCCCTAACACAATTTGGAGAAAAATGGCCAATATTATTAGAGAGACGGCTATTGAAATACTTGGGAAAACGTCAGGAAAGAAGTTTGAGGATAAAGAGACTTGGTGGTGGTCAAATGAAGTACAAGGAAAAATAAAAGAGAAGAGAAAATTATATAAAAAGTGGCAAGAAACCAGATCGGACATAGATCTTCAAAACTATATGGTCGCCAAAAAGGAAGCGAAAGTAGCAGTAGCAAAAGCTAAAGCAGAAGCGTATTCAAACCTATACGATCAACTTGATACCAGGGAAGGCGAAACGAAGATATATAAAATAGCCAAACAGAGAGCAAAGAAAGCAAAAGATTTTAATCAGATTAGATGTATCCGAGATGAAAATAATAAAATACTAGTTCACGAAAGGGATGTCAAAAAGAGATGGAGAAACTACTTTGACAGCTTATTAAATGAAGAATTTGACAGACAGCCTGTAGAGTCAACGGAGACAGTAGCCTGTATGGTATTCATTGATCTTGAGAAAGCTTATGATAGAGTTCCTCGAGAGATTCTGTGGTGGGCACTCAATAAGAAAGGAGTCCCTGGTGAATATGTAAAGATTGTGAGGGATATGTATGAGGGAGTAACGGCTAGTGTTAGGACAGGTGTGGGAGAGACTGATAAATTTCATGTGAAAGTAGGATTGCATCAAGGTTCTGTGCTTAGTCCGTATTTATTCTCATTAGTTTTGGACCAGATAACAGCGAAAATACAGGGTAACATTCCATGGTGCTTAATGTATGCTGATGATGTCGTGTTAGTAGGAAATAGTGAAAGAGACTTAGAACAAAAACTGGAACAGTGGAGACAAGCTCTGGAGGAAAAAGGTTTAAAACTTAGTAGGACAAAAACAGAGTATTTGGAATGTTCATTTAAAGATGGAGCTACTACAAATAAAATGGTATCTTTGGATGGTGAAATGATTGTAAAAAGCAATAGCTTTAAGTACCTAGGATCGGCATTACAGAGTAATGGAGAAATAGATGGAGATACATGCAGTAGAATTAGGGCTGGATGGATGAAGTGGAAAGAAGCGAGTGGTGTGTTGTGTGACAGAAAAATTCCAATGAAGCTGAAGGGAAAATTCTATAAAACAGCCATAAGACCAGCTATGACGTACGGAACTGAATGTTGGGCAGTGAAAAAGAAAGAGGAACAGCGAATGCATGTGGCGGAAATGAGAATGCTTAGATGGATGAGTGGAGTGACAAAGAAGGATAAAATTAGAAATGAGTATATTAGGGGAAGTCTAGGTGTGGCACCAATTGATGCCAAAATGAGAGAGCATAGGTTAAGATGGTTTGGTCATGTTCAACGTCGAGACGTTAACCACCCAATACGAAGAATAGCTGAAGTGCAGATTCCTGGAAGGAGTAGGAGAGGAAGACCAAAGAAGACCTGGGGGGAGACGATAAGGCAGGACATGTTGGTAAAGGGGATTAACATTGATATGGCACAAGATAGAATTGTGTGGAGAAATGCAATTAGGGAAGCCGACCCCGCATAGGGATAAGGCAAAGAGAATGATGATGATGACATTTTGGCATATATTCTTGTTAATATTACAACTAAAGATTTTTTTAAATTGCTTATCTTGAATTATCACTTTAAGGTAGTAAAACTAAGTCTGAAAAATAATGAAACAAATTAAAAAACAGTTTAATAGTAATCTATTTACTCTACTAGTTAATACAATTTACCGTCCTAGATAATATTTATTTAAAAAAAAAATCAATGGGAAAGTCCCAGTAGCTGGCTGTATACCATAATTAAAAATCATACAGAACAAGTAAAAACTTCGTTTGTATAATGGTATAAAAAGTTTATTGAAAAACTATTAAAAAGTCATCTAAAAGGATTCGCAGAACGTTTCCAATCTAGATCAGATCATCTTCAGTGCCTAGAAAGAACTATTTCCACTTTAGAATGAATTCAAAAGGTTAAACTTATCACTAGTTAAAGAAAAAATGTGGATAATACTTACGTTCTGCTTAGTACATGAAACTAGCAACCTTATAGAATAAGTGACATCGAGAAATATGATTTACATTTTTAAAAACTGATGTTAGTAGCGACTCTAAGTCGATGTTAAACGATAAATTTAAGAGTACTTAAAGGGCCACATGATTCACTGCTCGATGGTAACGTGTGTTACTTGCCAACCAGAGGTTGGTCTGTGTCCATCGAACTGGTAAGTACCACACGTTACCATCGAGCAGTGAATCATGTTGCCCTTTGGACACTCTTAAATTTATCGTTTAACATCGACTTAGAGTCGCTACTAACATCAGTTTTTAGAAATGTAAATCATATTTCTCGATGTTACCTAATCTATAAGGTTGCTAGTTTCATGTACTAAAGAGAATGCACTGAAGGTGATCTGATCTAGATTGAAAACGTTTTGCGAATCCTTTTGGATGACTTTTTAATAGTTTTTCAAAAAACTTTTTGTACCATTATACAAACGAAGTTTTTACTTGTTCTGTATGATTTTAAATATTTTTGTTCATAATCTTGATTTTTGTTTTGCCTTGTTTTTTCCTTCGTGTTGTTTGTATTTAAATATTGTTACTGTTGGTATTGTTACTATCTTCAAGAAAGAAGTCGTACAGCTATGTATCTATATAGGATCTTTTATGTACGCTTATCTTACTTTTCTTACAAATGTTGGGTGATTAGAGTAGTTGAGGCAAAGCTATTAACTCCTCGTATAAAATATTATGTATCTAGTATCATATTTCAAGCTTAGTATGTCTAGCGGATACATTATTTAAACTGCCAAAGACAAGACTATACACGTGGAAATCATCAGCAGATCAAGAAGAGAGAATTGTAGGAAACCAAATAGACTATGTATTAGTTAGACAAGGATACAGACACGCAATTATATCAATAAAAACACATCCAAGTGCCTATATAAGATCAGATCAAAACTCAGTAATGACCAATATTAAAATAGACCGGGCTGTATCGTCGCCCCCGCTAGCGAAATTATTCCGATTTGATTTTTTTGCACAAACTTACTCAAAAATAGGTCCTTATAACATATTCACAGGGTGCCGGGCAGTGCTGTGGTCGAAAAATTGTTTAAACAATTTTTTTAAACAAATTCACAAAAATAATTTTTTCATTTAGAACAATATTTTTTTAGATAACTTGGGTCATTCTGAGCAAAAAAGGTCTCGTCATTTTTTTCTAAAATTGATTGTTGTCGAGTTATATGCGATTAAAAATTTGAAAAATGCGAAAATGTTCATATAAATTTCAAGGGTTAATAACTCGATTAAAAATTATTATTATCAAATTCAAAAAGTAATCAAATCAAGTTTCAAACCCATTCTTGAAGGTCCTGAAGAGATTTTTGTCATTATTTTATTACAAAGCTGCTATTTTTAATTATTAACAATTAGCGCTATAGTCCAACTGTATCGTCGCCCCCGTTAGCGAAACTATTTCGATTAGATTTTTTTGCACAAACTTACTCAAAAAGAGGTCCTTATAACACATCCACAGGGTGCCGGGCGGTGCCGTGGTCGAAAAATTGTTTAAACAATTTTTTTTAACAAATTAAAAAAATAAGTTTTTCATTGCAAACGATTTTTATTTTCATTGCGAACGATAATTTGGGTTATTCTGAGAAAAAAATGTCTTGTGATTTTTCTCCAAAATTGATTGTTGTCGAGTTATATGGACATTTTTTCGTATTTTTCAAATTTTAAATCGCGTATAACTCAATAACAATCAATTTAAGAGACAAATCACAAGGAAATTTTTTTGCTCAGAATGTCCCGAATTATCTAAAAAAAAATTGTTCGTGAAAAAAGTGAAAAAATTATTTTTGTGAATTGGTTTAAAAAAAAATTGTTTAAACAATTTTTGACCACGGCACCGCCCGGCTCCCTGTGGATATGTTATAAGGACCTATTTTTGAGTAAGTTTGTGCAAAAAAAGGCAATCAGAATAATTTCACTAACGGGGGCGACAATAGACAATACATCCTGAACTATAGCGTTAATTGTTAATAATTAAAAATAACAGCTTTGTAATAAAATAATGACAAAAATTCCTTCAGGATCTTGAAGAAGGGGTTTGAAACTTAATTTGGTTACTTTTTGAATTTCATAATAATAATATTTAATCGAGTTATTAAGCCTTGAAAATAGCCATTTTCGCATTTTTCAAATTTGGAATCGAATATATGTAACTCGACAACAATCAATTTTAGAAAAAAATGACAAGAGACCTTTTTTGCTCAGAATGAGCCAAATTATCTAAAAAAATAGTTCGAAATGAAAAATTTATTTTTATAAATTTGTTTTAAAAAAATGTTTAAACAATTTTTCGACCACTACACTGCCCGGCACCCTATGGATTTGTTATAAGAACCTCTTTTTGAGTAAGTTTGTGCAAAAAAATCGAATCGGAATAATTTCGCAAACGGGGGCGACGATACAGCCCGGTCTAAAAACGAAGAACAACCTATGCACAAATCGATACAAGTAAATTAAGGAACCCACTTATAATAAGACAATGCCTGAAAGATGAAATCAGTAGTCGATTAATAAATGTTAAAGAACAAATTCTGCAAGATACTGACACGGATACAAAATGGTTATTAATAAAGTTGGAAATAGATCAAAGTCAAAAAAAAATTTTGATAACAATCAGACACAAAAGGAACAATGAATTTTTAGATGTTAATGTTTAATTGTTCACAAATGAACAATTTTAGATTTAATGAAGGAAAGAATTCGACGTAAAAACAAAGATAACTCGTTATACAAAAAAGTGGATAAACAAATAAAATGCAAAATTAAGCAAGCGGCAGAAGAACGGTTTAAAGATCAATGTGCAGAAATAGAATAATGCCAGAAAAGACATAATGGTTTTAATACCCTCATAAAAACTAAAGAATTAACTCACAACAATGGAAAAAGAAAACTGGGAGTACTGAAAAATACAAATAGGAAACTAGTGTAGAGTGCTTACGAAAAATTAAAGAGATGGAGAGAATACTTCTATGAATTTTTCAAAGACAATAGAACAGAAGAGATGGAAGTAGAAGTGGAAGATGATGTGGCTTGGAAAATATGAGTAGAGGAAATTAAAATGGCATTAAAAAACAACAAAAATAAAGCAGTAGGACCAAATCAAATCCTAAGAAAAAGCTAAAATGCATAAATGATAAAGCCTTATGACATTATAGTCGACTTTTTAACACAATATAAAAAACAGGACATATACAGAAACATTGGTTCCTCTTCACCTTTTTGACTATCCCTAAAAATACAAAGCTAAAGACTACAGTGTGTACAGAACAATGTCATTAATAAATGATAATCTCAAACCATTCTTGAAAATAATTCATGGTCGTATAAATAAAAAGCAGAAGAAGGAATAGGTGATAGTCAGTTTGGGTTCTGAAATGGACTTAGATCAGTGACGGCGCCTGGTGTAAAATATTAGGGGTGCACACATAATGTTAACATATAAAAAGTCCTTGAGACCCTATTTCCGTACGTAAAGGTTTTTGAGTGTCTTCAAATTGTAAAAATCAAAGGACCTTAAATTAAAAATTACAATAAATAATGTATTTTATTGACTTAAAATTATAATTTAGTGTTTAAATGTTACAAGCAAGTTTTGTAACGAAAGTAAGTCGCCTGTTATTTTTTAGATAAATTATTCACAAACAAATTCAGTAAAATTTGGAATTTCTTGAATCATTTTTTTTTATTGAAAACATTGCGAGTGCAGTTAATCGATCATGGCCCATAGCTATTCTAAGGAAAGTTTTGATACGTTTCAATTCAGAGAGACATCGTTCTGTTTCTGCAGTTGTCACTGGCATCGTAACAAGTACATAATTGGAGAATTCCAATCTGGAATTCCAACTGGATAGTTAAAATCGTATCTTCTATTTTATTCATTATGTGCTCTTCTCCAAATATGTGCTTCACACCTACACAATTTGTAAGTTTTTACACAAATCTCCATTTTAAATAATCATTTACAATCCCGACGTTTGCACTTTGGTACATTCTTAATTAACAAATTTGGTTACGGCATTTTTAATTTTTCTTCTAAATATAATGAAGAAAATTTAATTGATTTTAAATATTCCACGCTAACATTTACGTCCACAAATTCTTTCATTCTTAATATAGCTCCGAAATTCGAACTTCATGAAAGCAAAATTTAAACATGCGTGTGCCGTGCACGTTGAAAACACCAAAGATCATGCCATAAGATCACATCCAACTTGTGATCCTGTGGCCATCTAAACTTGTGGGCTATAGCGGGTAGCGGGGTGGGTGGTGAGTTGTATTTAGTCGTATGAAAAGTCGTTGGTATAGGAACCACTGTGAGAGCGGTGAACGCGGGGTTCTGTCTAAGGCCTCGCATCCGTGAACTTTCTCCTTTGAAATAGAATAAAAATAATTAAATGTTACCTATTAGATACTTATAAACTCCTTGGATCTGTTATTTCGAATTTCAATTATTGTATAGTTAGATTAAAATGTTATTTATAGAATGATAAATATTACATATATGAATGTTGGTGTGAAAATAATTTTGGGGGTTCACGTGCACATGTGCACTTATGGAGAAACCGCCACTGACTTAGATGAAAGAATGGAGAAATGGGTATAGGAATAATCCACGAAGGAATAGGTGATAGTCAGTTTGGGTTCAGAAATGGACTAAGATGGAAGAATGGAGAAATTGGTAAAAAATACGAAATAATACAAGTTACAATATCTGGGACACGTAGTGGGGGGACATTGATATGACATGCTATGATTAGGAATATAGGGAAAGATATAAGGCGGAAGGAGTATAGGAAGCAGGAAAGTGTTGTGGTTGAAGAATTTAATAGACTTGTTTATATGCAGTTCCATAGAACTCTTTAGAGCAGCGGTAGATAGAGTAAAGATAGTGATGAGGATATCCAACCTCTCATTGGGAGACGGCACTTAAAGAAGAAGAAATATATAGAAAAAGAATTGGGAAACGAAAATATAGTGAGCGTATTTAAATTGGACACAACGGTTGGTATATAGAGGATATATCATATATATCATCAAAAGACTGGCAGACGAGATGAACGCGAATCTTATGAAAAATCCATGGCATACTGAGAACAAGATGGTGGTATGACATGGAAAACGACATAAAAATCATGAAAATAAAAAATAGAAAAAGACAGAAATGTAGAGAGATAAATAAATCAGACCGAAGAGAGGAAAAGAGTACTAATCCATCTTAAAATAGGATAATACTCAAAAGTGTAAGCTATAATCCGAAGAAATTAAGTGGCGATATGGATGAAAAAAATTGGAGTTACAAAACATTTGAATATAACAAAGAGTGTATAACTCCAGAATTCTGTCAGTAAGGCAGCTTTTTATGTAAAGTCTATCGAATGACTTAAACAAGTGGGTATACTTTACATCAATCTGAGAATATCCATACAAGACACGGAACAAGGACCTTATAGCTATAGCATTGTAAAATTCAATAGCGTACTAAATTTTAAAGCTATTTAGCAAAAACTGGGATTTTTATAGCCCTGTAGATTCAACATTTATTTTGTTATGACTTTTATTGACTGGAGTATCTTCAATCTCTCTGCACAAATATTTAAACCAAGCTAAATACACTTGCAATCATAAAAAACGAGTCACTCGATGAATTATTCAAGTTAGATATCTCGAATTTTCTAAACCTCTTGTCCTATTTGAGTGATTTTTTTAGTATGTTATTTTATGTTATTTTTGTATGTATTCTTTAACAATATCGCTATAATAATATTGTTGCTAGACAGGTAAATTGTCATTGTACACCGGCTGTAACAATCATACTGTGTTTATTCCTCGAAGTTTGGAAGACCCTGTGGAATGATTGGCATAGATAAAATATTGAAATTAAAACTCGATTGTAGCCTTAGGCTTTCTTAACATTTTCTTTTTTGTTTTATTTGTTTTTGTTGGATAATAAAAAGTTAGGCACGTTAACAACTAACCATGCTCTTCATCAATACATGGTGTTTCTTTAAGGGGTAATTCTGCATGAAAATTTTCTTACAAACTGACTATTTATTTATTGCTCTAAATCCCGTAGATATATGCAAATGAAATTTGGTAGGTTTGAAGAGACAGTTATTGTGCATTTTTTGACATACAATTAATAATTCTACATTCACTATTGGCGTGCATACAGGTATAAAAATTTTAGATACATCCCGTATGCACGCCAATGGTGGATATAAAATTCTTAGTTGTATGTCAAAAATGCGCCATAACTACCTCTTAACACCTATTAAATTTCATTTGCATATCTCAACCGGTTTTAGAGCAATAAATAAATCGTCAGTTTGTAAGAAAAAAATTCAACATCCCATATCTCCAAACCGATGAATTTGCAGCCATACGTTTATAAAGAAAACGGTAATTATTTTTTCATGCAGAATTACCCCTTAAAGTTTGTCGCACTTATTTAGAAACATCCTGTATTGATGAAGAACATGGTTAATTGTTAACGTGCCAAACTTTTTTATTATCCAACATAAACAAAGTAAACAAACAAGAAAATGTTAAGAAAGCCTAAGGCTACAATCGAGTTTTAATTTCAATATTTTATCTATGCTTGAACATTCCACAGGGTGTTCCGAACTTTGAGGAATAAATACAGTATGATTGTTACACCCGGTATACAATGACAATTTACCTGTCTAGCAACAATATTAGTATAGCGATATTGTTAGAGAATAAGGCTATAACATACTAAAAAATCACTCAAATCGGACAACAGGATTAGAAAATTCGAGACATCTAACTTGAATAATTCGTCGAGTGACCCGCTTTTTATGATCGCAAATGTATTTTTTATATTTTTGTGAAACATAAAAGTTAAATCTATAATGTAATTTACTTCATTTATATTTAATTCTTATTTTTATCAATAATTTTTTTTCATGCATAATATCACACAGTATACTCACCACCAAAGAGTAATCTGCTAAAATCTGATACAAATAAAAAACCACTACTTGACGTTTACAAAAATAACCACCACCACGTGGTCCTATTCTATTCCCGCACTATTCTTGTTCACTCACTTTTGGCACTCACTTTCAAGTTTTTTCTACACCAACGACCAACTTCTTCTGTTGTTATTTTCAATATTCTCTGTTGCTATGGTTGCTGTTGGAAAAAGCTGTTGACCGTGCTGCTTTTTGGAGTTTTGGTGTCTGTGTGTAATGCTTTTGGGCCGTGCAATTTGCGAATTCGCGTATTCATAACGTCGGCGTCGGCGGCGTCTCGGCGCTTGCGTTAGCCCAGGGGCGGACTTTGCGTTATGGGCGTGTTGCAAAAAAATAACAAATGCGGTATTAGCGATCTGTGTACATAAAAACGGGGTTAATGTTTGTTTAAATTAGAGTACTGGTTTTTCAACCGATGAGTTAGTTTGTTGAAATTATTTTGAGCGTACGGGATTTTACAAATATTTATTTATTTCACATTTAAACCTTTAGGGACCTTCAACCTTCTTTATTTACATTTTTATTTTAATTAATACAATTAATTTCGTTCATGATTCTATCGCGAGCTGGGAGAAAATTAAAAACAATATTGAAGAGGCAGCAACAGAAGCTCTAGGAAAACGCAAAGTCATACTGAACAAAAGAAACAACAACAATACACCATGGTTCAGAAAAGAAATAAAAGACAAATGTAAAGAGAAGAGAGACGCCTACATGAAGTATAAAACATCAAACACTCCAGAATCCAGAGACACCTATAGAAGAATACGAAATGAAACAAAGCAATTGGTAAGAAGAACAAAAAATGAACACTGGGAACAGTTTACAAAAAGGATGGAAAGCGACTTCTACGGAACACAAAAACAAATATGGAGATTCATAAGAAACCAACGGAAAAAAATGGCAGAATTGAAGGAATACAATAACATACCAGCAAACGAATGGGAAAGATACTTGACGGAACTGTTTAAAGGAAAGGAAAATCATAATCAAAATAATAACCTACCTGAATTAAGACACGAAATTGAAATCAGTTTTCAGGAAGTAGGGGTAGCCATAAATTCACTCAAAAATAGGAAGTCACCAGGACCAGACGGAATAACCAACGAGCTTCTAAAATACGGAGGAGAAAGTATAACCCTAGAGATGACAAAACTTATACAAAAACTAATATTGCACTGCAAGATACCAGACGCATGGAGAAACAGCATAATGATACCAATGTTCAAAAAAGGAGACAAAGAAGACCCCAACAATTATAGAGGTATAAATCTACTAAACACCGCACTTAAGCTAACCACAAAAGTCCTAACCAACAAAATCAATAAACTAACAACTTTATCAGATGAACAACAAGGATTCAGATCCGGAAGATCCTGCGTAGACGCCGTATTTGTACTGAGACAAATCACAGAAATGGCCATTGAGTACAATAAACCAGCATATCTATGTTTTATAGACCTGACAAAGGCTTTCGATCGCATCCAAGTCGAAGACGTCTTACATTTACTGTATGGAAGAAACATACCAATCAATATTATACAAACCATCGAAAACATCTACTTTCATAATCGAATACAGGCAAAGATAAATGGAAAACTAACGCAGTTTATACCAGTACAAAGTGGAGTCAGACAAGGTGACTCATTAAGCCCACTGCTCTTTAATATAATAATGGACGAAATAATAGAAGCAGTACGTAAAGGTCGTGGTTACAGAATGGGGAATAAAGAAATCAAAGTATTGTGTTATGCAGACGACGCCGCATTAATCGCCGAGACAGAAGACGATCTCCAAAGATTAACACACATCTTTAATACAACAGCCAAGAAATACAATATGATAATATCAGCAGAAAAAACCAAATGTATGACAACATCTAAATACCCACTACGATGTAAAATCGAAATTGATGGGAAAATAATAAAGCAGGAAGCAAGGTTTAGATATCTGGGAATTGATATAACCAGTTACGGAGATGTTGAAGAGGAAGTACGACAACAAAGCTTAAAAGCAAGTAAAGCGGCGGGATCTCTTAATGACACAATCTGGAAGAACAAACACTTAAGACAAGACACAAAAGCAAGAATCTATAAAGCAGCAATTAGACCTATATTAACATACACGGCGGAGACAAGGCCTGACACATCTAAAACGAGACGACTACTAGAAACAACAGAGATGAAAATACTCCGACGAATATCAGGGAAAAGTCTGTTGGATAGGGAGAGGAGCGAAAACATAAGAAGATCATACAATATAGAAGACATAAATGGATGGGTGACAAAACGGAAACAGGAGTGGAACGAACACATTAGTAGAATGACAGAGGATAGGATAGTACGAATAGCACGAGATAAGTCACCAAATGGACGAAGAATTATTGGC
This sequence comes from Diabrotica virgifera virgifera, assembly GCF_917563875.1. Lineage (NCBI taxonomy): Eukaryota > Metazoa > Arthropoda > Insecta > Coleoptera > Chrysomelidae > Diabrotica > Diabrotica virgifera. Next base: position 214,521,237 of record NC_065451.1, on the reverse strand, counting down.
AGACCAAGAAAAAGGTGGTGCGATAACCTAAACAATTTAGGAGGATAATATTGAAGAAGAAACAGGCTTTAAAGCCTACATACAAGAAGGAAGAAGAAGAAGAAGAATTCTATCGTGCGCTTTTTTGATACTTTTTTAATCCCTTCTGTTTAATCCTTTTTTTTTTTCGCTTATTGGTAGATTAAGTATTATTTGAAAAAATAAATTATAACAGCTGAGAAAAATAATAAAGTATAACAAAGATGACACGGTAAGGACAAAAGAGGAAACAGTTGAAACAGAAAAGAAACCACTCAAATGAAATTAAGTAATACAAATAACAAAATGCAATACAGGGTGATTGATTAGTGGGGTAAAGCTCAATAGATCCGCTATAGTAATAGATAGCAATAAAAGTTAATAACAAAACTTTGAGCTTCATATTACAAAATTAGTTAGAATGTTACAGGGTGTTCAATAACACAGTGGCAGACCAAACATATGTTTTTTTAAATGGAACACCCTATATTTTATTTTCTATTCGAAATCCTGTTAACTTCTCCATTACAAAAATATAAAGGTTTGTTATATTATACAAGGTATTTACAAAGTTATAACCATTTTTATATAAAAATCGTAACAAGTTCAACTCCCTGTAATAATAAAAATAAGCACAAGGGCAATGGTTTATTACTGCCATATTTTTTATTTATTGTCAAAATTTTCAAAAATTATTGACGTTGCTAATTTTCTTTATATCAAATACAGGGTGAGTCAAAACACAAGTACTTTATTTAATCAGTAATTTTAAATGGAACATCCTGTATTTTATACCACTATTGAAAAGTACCATTACCGTACTTTAATTTCTAGGTAACATTCCCTATGTCTAGATTTATTAGTTTTCGAGATATTTTTCATTTTGCAATGGACTAGTAGCGTGGCCACCCAAATCACCAGAATTTAATAAACTGGACTGATTTTTTTGGGGTTACGTTAATAATGAAGTTTATAAAATACCTCCAACAACAAGGGATGAGATGAAAAATAGAATACAAAGTGTA